>NC_069503.1:40233957-40576457 GCF_027579735.1 Bombina bombina
TATATTGACTAATGAATCTAATAGTTGATTCTGAATCTTTAGGTTTATCCTTGTAGAGTAGTTCATCTCTTGTTTGCTCCATGGCTGCTCCATATGCTTTTTTTAAAACCGTCTTGGAGTAGCCTCTCTGAATGAATCTTTCTTTTAAGTTTTTTGCTTCAAATTTAAAATCGGAGACTGCTGAACAGTTACGTCTGTGTCTTAAATATTGACTTTTCGGAATATTTTTGATAAGAGAATTAGGGTGATGGCTGTCAGCTCTTAGAAGGGAATTGCCAGCTGAGGGTTTCCTATACGTATTTGTCACTATTTTATTGTTGACTATTTTTATTGTTAGATCTAAAAAATCAATATTAGTTTTGCTGTACTTATAAGTAAACCTCAAATTCAAATCATTTTTATTAAGGTTGGAGACAAATAATTCTAGTGCCTGTTCTGTACCTTGCCATAGGACCAAGATATCGTCTATAAATCTCAACCAGAGATCTATAGAACTACCATATATTTCATCATTATCAAAAATGTTATCTTTCTCCCATTTCCCAAGGTACAGGCAGGCATGTGCCCATGGCTGTACCTAGAACTTTTCTGTAATATTTATTGTCAAAAATAAAATAATTATGTTCCAAAATAAACTGCAGAAGTTTTGCTACAAAATTAGTATGATCATCATATTGGGGGCCCCTTTGTGTTAGAAATTCTGCTGCTGCTTGTATCCCCTTTTGATGAGGAATCAAAGAGTACAATGCCTCAACATCAATTGCTACAAGAAAAGTGTTTTCATTAACCATAACTCCATCAAGTTTTTTCAATGTGTCTTTAATATATGAAGTTAATGTTGCCAGAGAAGGTCTTAGGCAAAAGTCTACATAAATTGAAATACCTTCAGTTAGACCACCTTGACCAGAAATAATAGGTCTACCCGGGAGTGGAATACGATTTTTGTGGAGTTTAGGGATGGTGTAAAAAGTGGGAACTCTGGGGTGTTTATTTATCATAACGTCCAGCTCTTTTTTATTTATCATTCCATTCCTGAATGCTTGTAATAGGATATCATCTAATTCATTCTTATAAAGATCAGTGGGATTGGATTTCAATAACTGATACTGTTTTGTATCTGATAGTTGCTTTTTGCATTCCAAGACATATTCTGTGGTGTTTAATACCACCATATTCCCACCTTTATCAGATGGCTTTATAGTTATTGATTGACCCATCTTTAGGGATTTAATAGCTTGTCTTTGTTTTACAGTTAAGTTGTCTTGAAAGCCAGTTCCACTGTCTAAGTTCTATTATATCCTTTTCTACAAATTTAACGAAATTATGTACACTTGAAACCAATGATAGAGCTGGCATATAAGATGAACTTTTTTTTAACATCGTGTACCCTATACCAAGAGTTTCCATTTAATTTTCATTCTGTGTTGTACTTAAAGATTCCAAATCTTTGAGAACTACTCTATCATTTATATCTAAAACTACATTTGAGGTCTTATGTTGCATAGTCTTTTTTAATATTAATTTTCTGGCAAATAGATTAACATCTTTAACTGCCACAAATTTATCAAGATTATTCACAGGAGCAAAATTTAAACCCTTTGCCAAGACCTCTGTTTCAGATAATGATAAAGTTCTGTTAGATAGATTAATTACTTGTTTTTCTTTCTGGCTATCTGATTGGGATGCTATGTCAATGTTTGTTGTTGCTGCTGTTGGTTCCTCAGGGGATACCTGGTTTTTTTCCCTGTATTTAGCCCTATATTTTCTGCCCCCTCTCCTCTTTTTCTTCTTCCTGAACGCCTGCAGCTGTAAAAACCCCTCCCAGAGTTTCGTCCCCTAGGGTTACCTGTATTTAAATTAGAGCCATCTTCTCCTGATAGCTCAGATTCTGAACTACTGGTAAGTCTTAAGGAGTAATCATAAATTTTTCCATCTTGATAATCCCCCCAGTCACGTTGGAATTTGCGTTTTTTCCTATATTTAATGTTTTCATGTATCTTCCTAATTTCCATTTTAGTCAGATCCATTAATCTTGTGTGTTCATCTTTACTTTCCCATATTTTTAGTTTTTCTTCTAATGGAATTAATTCTTCCTTAATTTTTTCTTTTCTTAATTTAATCTCATCTAACATGAGATTCATCCATCCTACAGAACAAGTATTCGCAAATTCTTCCCATTTAATTTTAAAGTTTTCTGTTAGGGGGTCATTTAGATTTGCTCCTGGCTTTTTTTTGATTCGGAAACCTCTGGGGATCATTTTGTTTTCTAAATATTTTTCTAAGCTAGAAATCTCCCATTTTAGTTTTTGTTCTTTAATCAATTTTTTTTTAGAATCTTTGAAGCTTTTGTATATATTGTTATCATTGGCCTTTTGACCAGTTTGTGATTCATTACTAACTCCCTCCTTTCCAGGCATAGAGAATGTATCGTTTATGTCAAATTCCCATTCAGTTTAATTGAAACCCGCCATCTCTTTTCTGATCAGTGTGTTTTCCACAGCGCCAAATGTCCCACAATTCCCTAGAAATTTCAAATGTGCTAGAGGGATAAGAAAAATCCTTTTGAGTCAGGATTGGGGAGTTAAAGTGAAAAAGAAATATCTCACAGCACCATTATTAATATAAGCCTAAGTAATCAACCTTGATCTGCAATTTAAATATGTAGCAGACCAGGGGTGCTGGACAGTAGTGCCATATTAGAATAAAACCATAAGAGAAAGTGGTTAAAAAAAACACAAAGTCTACTATAGCCTGCACTGATTAATAAGGCAAATTGTGAAAACTCCAGAAAATTAGGAACAGATGGAAACTTCAAGATTACAAATCCCCAAACAAAATAAAATAATAAACACATGGATAAAGTAGTAACCACAGATACTAATGTGTCGACACAGATGAACTTGTCATATGACCACTATTTTATACCATCCCGGGAGGTAAAAGGAAATAATAATGTCCAAAGAATTTATTTAAATGCACTAATGAAATTCCTGAAGTGCACGTAATTCATATTTTTAAAGGACATCTGCTTAAAGTCCTCCTTGGATGATAGTGCTTAAATTGACAGAGGAAAACTTTATACAATAAATGAGAAATGAGAGAACGCATTAAAGAGCACAAAAGAGATATAGAAAATGAAATTAACACTAGCAGTGTAGCGAGACATTTCCAATCTTTCCATCACAGCAATAAAAACCATTTAAAATTTATGGGTTTAGAAAAAGTAGATCTTAAAAATAGAGGAGGAGACATTGACAAGTTATTATTGCAAAGGGAATGCAAGTGGATATTTAACTTAAAAGCATTAACTCCCAGTGGTCTGAATGAGGAAATAAATTATGCTCCTTTTTTATGAATGACTATCTATTTGAATGTTATTTATTGACATTGGATAGACTGTAAACAAATCATGTATTAAATTTAAGTTATTCCAATAAAAACTTTATGTAAATGGGAAAAATTTAAATTTATACATTCTCTATTATAAAATGAATCCTGTCTATGTAAGTGGGCTATTAAAATATGCTCTATATCTGTTGTTCAGTAACTTCAAAACAAATTAACATTAGGGATTCTTGCTTAAACACTTAGGAATTTGTTATTTAACTCGTTCCTTGAAACCCGCCACGAAACTGTGCATAACAACTTAAATAATAATTATATGGTAAATGAAGATTTTTGCTATATGTAAGGCCAAAACGGCCGTTAATAAGTATTAAATAATTTACTTTATAGATTCTGCTAAAATCTCTTGTATCTATAGGTTAATTGTTTCAAAATACAATGTAGCAATCCCTTACTAACAATGGATACCACAGCAACATTGTTAACATTTCACCCTTTGACGTCACGTGTAGTCAAGTAAATAAATGTGTAAGATCCAATCGGATAGAGATACATGGCCTGACGAAGCCCGATTTGAAATTTGCCTAGTGCGGGTGAAACGCGCGTAGATGAAACACTGGGGTAGCAGCTGAACCCCTTCGTTTGACCGGCCGGATGACAACTGTCTGAGGAGCAATATAGAGGTAGAGACTGTTAACCCCTGTACAACAGCCGAGTACGGACCTTGCATGAGCGCTAGGGTGAGTGCAAACATTCATTTCTATCTGCAGCGGAAAAAAGCCAGATCTAACAGCGTGAAGAGCTTAAAGGCAGTGTGCGGACCGTCTAAGGATGGGTCAGGTGAGAAAGGAATTATCCCTGACACAGGTATCCGTTTGCCTTCTCTAAATAGTTTTTCTGGAATTTGCTGCATTAGCCACCATAGCGTCCTGGGAAAACCGATTCATATACTTATGACAATAAGACTGTTCTACCTTATGCTGGACGCTATATAAAGTTTAGTATTTACAGGGGTTATACAACTCTAGCAGCTCCCTCTTATTGTACAAAGTTTCCCTCTGTCAATTTAAGCACTATCATCCAAGGAGGACTTTAAGCAGATGTCCTTTAAAAATATGAATTACGTGCACTTCAGGAATTTTATTAGTGCATTTAAATAAATTCTTTGGACATTATTATTTACTTTTACCTCCCGGGATGGTATAAAATAGTAGTCATATGACAAGTTCATCTGTGTCGACACATTAGTATCAGTGGTTACTACTTTATCCATGTGTTTATTATTTTATTTTATTTTGTTTGGGAATTTGTAATTTTGAAATTTAGCGGTAATTAATAAATGGTGTGACTTAGCACAGGTCACTGTATCAGTGTAATTTTTTCACTGTGTCCATCTGTTCCTAATTTTCTGGAGTTTTCACAATTTGCCTTTTATTAATCAGCGCAGGCTATAGTAGACTTTGTGGTATTTTAACCACTTTCTCTTATGGTTTTATTCTAATATGGCACTACTGTCCAGCACCCCTGGCCTGCTACATATTTAAATTGCATATTTAAATTGCAGATCAAGCTTGATTACTTAGGCTTATATTAATAATGGTGCTGTGAGATATTTCTTTTATATATATATATATATATATATATATATATATATATATATATATATATATATATATATATATATATAAAAATATAATGGGGCAGTCTACAGAGGCTTAGATACAGAGCTAAAAAGAATATTAATATAACTGTCAGCTAGATTACGAGTTTTATCGGTAATGGGGTGCGGTAATTACTTGCGCGTTATTTCCATTGCAAATCTTTTGTTAACGTAGGTATTACGAGTCTCAAAACAACCTCTTAACGTGTTGTGGTAACACGATTACCACTTTATTTTTTGAAGCGTAATTACGGGTGCGTTAAACCTCCTATAGAGATCAACGATAGGTGAAAAATCCGTGCTTGTTTCATTTAACACTCTATCTCGCGAGAAATACACACTGCTCTCTCATACGTATACCACATAATGCGCAACAAAAACACACATCAAACAACAATCACGCAACATAGCACATACACATTACACATTCACAACCAGAATTCAAAAATAACATTTACACTAAACGAGCAATACATTAATACCTTACGATCTTGCAACACGGATCAAAACAACACGAAAAAAGATTTGCACACTCATACACAAAATAAACATTTGCATTCAAGATTACGGAACATCAGTACAAAGAAACATTTACACTTCACAAATACCACACCATCACAAATATGCATTTACATTTACAGATAATACTTTGACAATGTTATGCAAAACGATCACTGTGACATCATCGCATTCTACACATTCCACAAATACTAACTCAATATGAGCATGCGCAAATTCAAACAACTAATACACATTGCACACATACTAATTACTAACAAAGCACACCTGCACATCCTTTACTTTGCAAACCGGTACATCATTCAACATTTACACAGGGTATATAAGCACAATACAAACATGGCTTCTTTTACTGTGTTGCTGGAGGGTTTTTGCAGAGTAGAGAGGACAGAGATTTACTGAGTTATTGCAAAAGTTAGTTAGTGTTAGAGTGGGAGTTAGTGTTAGAGTGGGAGTTAGTGTTAGAGTGGGAGTAAGTGTTAGAGTGGGAGTAAGTGTTAGAGTGGGAGTTAGTGTTAGAGTGGGAGTTAGTGTTAGTGGGAGTTAGTGTTAGAGTGGGAGTTAGTGTTAGAGTGGGAGTTAGTGTTAGAGTGGGAGTTAGTGTTAGTAGGACTTAGTGTTAGAGTGGGAGTTAGTGTTAGTGGGAGTTAGTGTTAGAGTGGGAGTTAGTGTTAGAGTGAGAGAGTGTTAGTGAGCGAGAGTTTGGGTGAGTGTGCAAGTGTTTTAGTCATACATTCATTAGATAAACACATTTACACGCAAACACATTCAATACATATATACACTTAGTAATAACACTAAATACACTCCATACCCTTTCATACTACACCCCATACCCCATTCCTTTTCAGCCCATACCCATCCCATAGTTAGACTTGATTTACATATCCTCCGTTTTGTCTTTTTATACTTATTTGTCTGTTTAATACCCCTTATACTCCCTTTCAGATTTTGAGCACTTTTTACTTTTGGTTAATTATTTTGACCCCCTTTTATTTGGGCACATTCACTTTTTGTTTCAGTATGTCGGTAGGGGGGATAGGGAGCACGAGGTTAGGGAGCAGGTTGTAGAGGAGGTTAGAGTTGAAAGGGAGCTTTACAGTCCAGGAAACAGAGCATCACATCACAGGGGAAGCTCAGGCAGAGGGAGGTGAAATTTACTATGGAGGAGAAGGAGGCCCTCGTAGAGGCTTATATGGAGAGGGTTAGGAGGATGCAGGCCAAGAAGGCAACCCCTAGGGAAAAGAGGAAGCTCTGGCTTGAGATCAAGGATGCCATCAATGCAGTGGGGGGCCAGAACAGGGATCTCACGTCTATACAGCATCGATACCGGGACTGCCGAGCTGAACTCAAAAGAAAGATCTCAAGGGAGACCGAATACCTTACAGGGACTGGTGGCGGTCCTGAAAGGATATTTGAATATTCCCGCTGGGAGGAGATGCTACGTCCTAACATCTCCGAGGTGGCCATAGTTGGTATCGGAGGAGTTGATACCGGGAACCTGCCCCTATCATCTGCTGGTAACCTCCTTTAATAATCTGTTTACATACAAAAATAAATGTATTTAAGTATATGATTAACGCAATTACGCTTTTTAAGACATTATTACGTAAACGCATTCACAATTACCTTCTGAGAGTTGCAGTTCAAGAAAGCTATCATATTAGGATCTAGTCTACAAGTTAGGTGAGCATTTAAACAGAATGAAGACAAATACAAAAACACATTCTGATTGACCATATAGATATCAGAAACACGGGTTTGCAAATGCTGAAATCATATTGTTTGATTTTGCTTAAAAGATAATTACAAAGGCAGCCTCATTAAGACACTTTACAATAGAACATTTACATCTGGATTTTGAACTCTGATAATATCTCGCTTTCTTTATTTTTACAATATACACAGTCGGAGTCTGGGGAAGAGGCACCACAGCAACCACAGACTTCTCCTTCCCCTAGGCATGAGTGGGGCAGATGATTCTCCACCTCGGGGAGACGTGGAAGACATCCCTGCAACATCATCCTCTGAAGAAGCCCCCACTGCACCAGAAGAGATCCCTGCACCAGCAGCCCGCCATGCACCAGCAGCCGGCCGTGCACCGGCAGCTCCTCAGGACATACCCCAAGAGATCCCATAGTTACAGATCTTACAAGATTTTCTGGAAGAGATGCGTGCCTCCCGGAGGGAACAGGCGGAAAGCAGAGCCTACCTGACAGAAGTACTCACTAATATTCGACAAGACAAAAGAGAGATTCTCCAAGAACTAAGAGTGAGTCGCCAAGACCAAAGAGAGATGTTAAAGGGACAGTATACTGTAAAATAGTTTTTCCCTTGATGTGTTTACAATTGCTTTTATTACCAACTGCAGAGTAAAAAATGTATGAAAATTAGCTTTTTAAGGTTTATTTCTGTATATTAAAGCTCTGATTTTGTGTTTTGAAGCCACAGCCTAATAAAATAGGTTGAGCTTGTAGATATAATCAGATCTCATTACTGTATCACATTGTGCACATATACCTGCTTCTTTATCTTATATCTGTCCTTAAAACAATCACCAATACTTTGAGAGAACAATGGAAAATCAACATTGTATTACCTTATCTCTGCTTTATCACACTGGGAGTGTAATTTCTTCTGCTGGCTGTGTTTACAAAGCTTATCTATAGCTGGTACGCGCGGCCACAAACTTTCAGAATAGGTGGGGATACCACATGCTAAATTAACTATTTCATATGCCAATATAAGGGTAAAGGAGCTACTTGTAAACAATTTAATACACTCCAGCAGGTAAAGTGGATAATTGGGAACAAATTAAAGGGGAGAACATTTTTGAGTAAACTGTCCCTTTAAATACTCTGAAAGAAATGTTGCAGGTCCTCCGGGAGGCGCAAAATGCTCCTTTGGCTGCTGATGCTCCTGCTCCTTTGGCTGCTGGACCATCTTCTCCTGGGCCTTCTCCTCAGCCTCCATCTCCTTCTCAGCCTCCATCTCCTCCTCCTCCCCATCTTCCCCAAATATCTCCTAGGATAACTCGTCTGAGGGGGCAGTTGCCCCCCCCCCCCCCCCCCCCCAGAGCCTCGGTCTCGTGGGAAGAGGGAAAGGAAGAGGAAGTAATTTATCAGATTTGTGTTTTGTTTATTTAATGTGTAAAGGATAGGTATGTGATGATGTGGTCTTCAAACACTTGTGGAGCACACTCTGTATTTAATAGGCTTTGATGGGACCAGGTCCATGGAGGCAGATTGTTTGCAGAGTGTGTTTTACAAGTGTGTGGAGACAACATCATCACATGCTGTCCTTTATTGATTGGTTTCTGTGATGTGATGTCAAAACTGTTTCCCTAATCTCAAACAAAATGACCATTACAATTATACATGATGGCATATCACTGTTTTGATGTCAACAACACAGCTTAAATGGACACTCATAACATGAATTACTAGTGGTTACAAACAAAAAACTTTATTACACATTATCAAGTTTGGAAAAACAAGACTTGGCGAAATACGCATTTAACTTCTGGGATTATACTTCTATTTATGTCTCGGCAAAATTAACCCTTTTTTATGTTCTCTTGACAGACCTGCATTTCAGACAATCACTGGTCACTCCAGGGTAACTATATACTGCATGAGCTCAATGTTTTCTATATGAAACATTAAAGGGACACTGAACCCAAAAATGTTCTTTTGTGATTCAGATAGAGCATGCAATTTTAAGCAACTTTCTAATTTACTCCTATTATCAATTTTTCTTTGTTCTCTTGCTAGCTTTATATGAAAAAGAAGGCATCTAAGCTTTTTTCTAGGTTCAGAACTCTGGCCAGCAGTTTTTGATTGGTGGATGCATTTATGCACCAATCAGCAAGGACAACCTAGGTTGTTCACCAAAAATGGGCCGGCATCTAAACTTACATTCTGCATTTCAAATAAAGATACCAAGAGAATAAAGAACATTTGATAATAGGAGTAAATTAGAAAGTTGCTTAAAATTGCATGCTCTGTCTAAATCACAAAAGAAAAAATTTGGGTTCAGTGTCCCTTTAACTAATGCCCTCTAGTGGTCAAAATGCATTCAGATTAGATGCTCCCTTTAAGGTCGAAGAAATGAGCAGATGAACCTCATAGGTTTAGTTCTCAACTAAGAACACCAAGAGAACAAAGAGAAATTGAGGAGAAAATTTAAAGAGAAATTTGGACACAATTGCATTTTTTGGATATTTACATTATTAATGTTTAGATTGACTTGACTGTCCCTTTAAGCAATAACATATGCTAATATTTACTAATCCTTAGGGCTTGTTGCTATATCTACACGTACTTGTTCAAACAAGTAAATATTTACATTTTATACTGTATGCTATGTCTTAAATAAAGTCTTTATTTTTCTAATGCTACATTATAGTCTTTAAATTATTTAATCAACACATTTCATTTTGAAGGAATTTCATGTCCTTTCAAGAGTTACATTAGAAATATATGCTCACAGGAATATATTTGGAGAACAAAAATGTAAAAGTCAGACATGACACGATACTGAACATTTACATTTAATGGACCTGAGACAACATTTTTTAACTGAACCATCATGCAATTTTAAACACATTTTGAATTTACTTTATCTCATTTGCTTTATTCTTTCGATCTCATTTAATAAAAAGCACATCCAGATAGGCTCAGTAGCTGATGATTGGTGGATGCATATATGCTGTGTGTGATTGTCTCACACTTTTTCATTGCTATTTCTTCAACAAAGGAGATATAAAGACTGAAGCTAAAGAGATAATAGAAGTAAATTGGAATGTTTTTTAAATTTGCAGTCTCGATCAGAAGCATGATAGAACATATTTAGGTTTATTGTCCCTTTTAAACAAAATGATCAGGACGTAACATCATAACATCTAGAATAAGTAGACATCTCATATTTATCATATGATAAAGCTCAATGCATATTGATTACTTTAGTCAAATACAAAAGCGCATCTTTACAAATTATGTAGAAAATTAAACACAACACTTTATTTAGTCAAGTGAAAATATGGTTTAAAAAAAATTAAACAAGATGGAGTACATTCATGGATTTGCACTTGCCTCTATATATTTCTGCAGGAAAAACATATTGCCTTCATTCGTTTCTTCAATGAGACAGCCATCAAAAGAGATTCTTGTGTTATTTATCAGCTATGGTTCAACAATGTACATGATTGACACAATCTATAATCCAAGAAAGTCATGGTTTTAAACTTGTATTCTCATTCGCAAACGTCGGTTACGTGCAAAATCAAATATTGCTGGACAACGTAATCCAATCAGATGGATTTAACACCTTGGCATGTGACTTCTTCAGCAACATGGCGCATCCGAGATCGAGTAAAAATGGCATCCAATCAAATGCGCATCTGAGATCACGTAAAAACCTCATCTAATCCAAGGCGCATCCAAGATCGCGTTAAAACATCATCTAATCCAAGGCGCATCCGAGATCGAGTAAAGACGTCATCTAATCCAAGGCGCATCCGAGATCGCGTAAAAAGTCATCTAATCCAAGGCGCATCCGAGATCGCGTAAAGACGTCAAACGTAATCTAATCCAAGGCGCATCCAAGATGGCGTAAAAACACAATCTAATCCAAGGCACATCCGAAATCGCGTAAAAACGTCATCTAATCAAAGGACTCATCTTCAAACTTTGAATAACAATAAAAAATGTATTTATGGACTTCCGGTGGGCGGGGCATCTAGCTGGTCACAACTCACAGGAGCTCCGCAACTCCGTCTAGCTAACTGCTTCTTAAAGTTGCTTTCCAGCTTGCCCCCGTGCCTGCATCTTGCCTGATCGGTGGCCTGACACCTTGCCACCATTTCTAGGCTGATTACCGACACCCACACGCAGGACCTTAACAGCAGTCCTAGCCCACGGAGGGATTAAGAAAAGGGCGCAAACGGCGCCATATTGGACAACAACACCTCAGACTCTGCCAAGACCCGAATCCTTCTCATCACGGCTACAATCCAGCTTGTACAGTAAGAGAGCTGGCGACATAGGCTGCATTATTTGCATGTGCAGAACCTTTGGGGATGGTCTGGTTAACGGGGATCACTCAGGGACAGTACCGCCACTCACTGTAAATAACGGCCACGCTGGCTGGGGTTAACTATTTAATATTAACTTGGAGTATGTGTGAGAGGCAGGCCCGGTTTTAATATCTCACTCACTGTATATCTGTATGATCTCCCTGGGGAGGATAAGTTCTGGGCTGTTGCACTACTTGGCATATGTCTTTTAATTACTGATTCTACATATTAAGAGACAGTTTAAACACGCCTCAACACTACTGCCTGCACTGTTACTTTGCAACCCCTGCTGTATGTCTGCCCCAACATCCTTTGAATGCAGCCCTCAGTGCACTGATATAAAGAGCCTCTGCAGGGGGAGAGTTTTGATTGCAGTCCCATCGTTTTCTATGTGAACTGTATAGCAGGGGAAAGTTTATGCACGCTTTATTACTGCTGCTCACACAGTTGCTCTGTAAATGCTACCAAGTGATTGCCTTAACACCTCTCAGAGACTGCCCTCAGCCCATTGATATAAAGAGCCTTTGTGGGAGAAGAAGGAAAAAACTTTATTACAGTTTGCATCCTGAGATGTGGTGATTGCAACTTCATTGTTTGTATTTTCTCATTTCTTTCTCTCACAACTTATGTGATTGTTGCATTATACAGTACGACAGTGCCACTTAGAGGTTTATATACAGCATTGCAGCATTATCAGTTCCTTCTGTATTTTGTTCTATGAAAGTGGACGAGTATTTTCACAGGCTACCTTCGCCTACAAGCAGCACCATGAGTCACAGATCAAAAAATCAGGAAAAAAGACAAAAAACCATCACAGAAGCACAGGCAAACTCCTCACTGGCAGATGTTGAGAGCAACTCCCCAGGAGATCATTCCTCACTCTTGCAGGAGCTTAAAGCATTCTTCTTACCAAAAATGGAAAGCTTGCAGGCTGGAGTAGATACATTAACCAGCGAAGTGCGGCTTTTTTCTACACGTGTGTCCGCTGCAGAACAAAGAATCTCTGGGGTTGAAGATAGGCAACAGGAATCAGAAATCTCATTAACCCGTTAATGACCGAGGACGTGCAGGGTACGTCCTCTTAAAAAAGTCACTTAGCGACCAAGGACGTACCCTGCACGTCCTCGGTTTGGAAAGCAGCTGGAAGCGATCCTGATCACTTCCAGCTGTTTTCCGGTTATTGCAGGATGCCTCGATATTGAGGCATCCTGCAATAACATTTTTTACCCCTCCGGTGCAGAGAGAGCCACTCTGTGGCCCTCTCTGCACCGGACATCGATGGCCGCATTAGTTGGTGGGTGGGAGCTGAAGTGGGAGGTGGGTGGGCGGCCATCGATGGCTTCTTAGTCAGAGAGGGGGGCGGGATCGGGGGCGGGATCGCCGGGGGCGCGCGCGTGCACGGGGGGTGGCGGGCGGGCGCGTGCACGGGGCGGGAGCGGGTGGGAACCGCTACACTACAGAAAAAAGTTACAAGTAAATTGTGAAAAAAATTAAAATAAACTTATTTTTTAAAAGCATCTAAGGGATCGGGAAGGGGTGGGGGGTTGGTATTGGGGGGGGGGGAAGCTACACTACAAAAAAGGGACATTTTTTAAATTATAACAGCATATTTTTCACTAAAATGGGTACTGGCAGACAGCTGCCAGTACCCAAGATGGCACACATTAAGTCAGAGGGGGAGGGTTAGAGAGCTGTTTGGTGGGGGAACAGTGAGGTTGGGGGCTAAGGGGGATCCTACACATAAGCATATGTAAATATGCTAAAAAAATGCACAAAAAAAGCCAAAATTTTCCTTTTATTTTAGTACTGGCAGAGTTTCTGCCAGTACTTAAGATGGCGGGGACATTTGTGGGGTAGGGGAGGGAAGAGAGATGTTTGGGAGGGATCAGGGGGTCTGATGTTTCAGGTGGGAGGCTGATCTCTACACTAAAGCTAAAATTAACCCTGCAAGCTCCCTACAAGCTACCTAATTAACCCCTTCACTGCTAGCCATAATACACGTGTGATGCGCAGCGCCATTTAGCAGCATTCTAATTACAAAAAAGCAACGCCAAAGTCATATATGTCTGCTATTTCTGAACAAAGGGGATCCCAGAGAAGCATTTACAACCATTTGTGCCATAATTGCACAAGCTGTTTGTAAATGATTTCAGTGAGAAACCTAAAATTGTGAAAAATTTAACGTTTTTTTTTTTAATTTGATCGCATTTGGCGGTGAAATGGTGGCATGAAATATACCAAAATGGGCCTAGATCAATACTTGGGGTTGTCTACTACACTACACTAAAGCTAAAAATACCCCAAAAAGCTCCTTACATGCTTCCTAATTAACCCCTTCACTGCTGGGCATAATACACGTGTGGTGCGCAGTAGCATTTAGCGGCCTTCTAATTACCAAAAAGCAATGCCAAAGCCATATATGTCTGCTATTTCTGAACAAAGGGGATCCCAGAGAAGAATTTACAACCATTTATGCCATAATTGCACAAGCAGTTTGTAAGTGAGAAACTGAAAGTTTGTGAAAAAATTTGTGAAAAAGTGAACGATTTTTTGTATTTGATCGCATTTGGCGGTGAAATGGTGGCATGAAATATACCAAAATGGGCCTAGATGAATACTTTGGGATGTCTACTAAAAAAAATATATATATACATGTCAAGGGATATTCAGGGATTCCTGAAAGATATCAGTGTCCCAATGTAACTAGCGCTAATTTTGAAAAAAAAATGGTTTGAAAATAGCAAAGTGCTACTTGTATTTATGGCCCTATAAGTTACAAAAAAAGCAAAGAAGATGTAAACATTGGGTATTTCTAAACTCAGGACAAAATTTAGAAACTATTTAGCATGGGTGTTTTTTGGTGGTTGTAGATATGTAACAGATTTTGGGGTTCAAAGTTAGAAAAAGTGTGTTTTTTTCCATTTTTCCTCTTATTTTATAAATTATTTTATAGTAAATGATAAGATATGATGAAAATAATGGTATCTTTAGAAAGTCCATTTAATGGCGAGAAAAACGGTATATAAAATGTGTGGGTACAGTAAATGAGTAAGAGGAAATTTCAGCTAAACACAAACACCGCAGAAATGTAAAAATAGCCCTTGGTCCCAAACGGACAGAAAATGGAAAAGTGCTCTGGTCACTAAGGGGTTTAAAGCACTTACTGAAACAGAATCAACAACTAATGGATAAAGTGGAGATCTAGAAAACTGCAGTAGCAAAATAATCTATGAATCTTAGGTGTTCCTGAATCCATTAAAGACAAAGATTTAATTGGAGTTTACCGCCTCGACCCTCCCAAAACTTTTGGGTCTGCCTCTGGACTGTTTGCCACTGGACATTGAAAGATCACACCGCATAGGCCCCAACAGATATCTGGACAACTCCAAGGAAAGGCCACGACAAGTAATTTTTAAATGCTTAAATTTCCAGGAAAAGCTAGCCATTCTAAGAGCCTATAGGGCGGCTAAGAAGTCATTTATGAAGACCATCGCCTTTTATTATTTCAGGACTTCTCGGTTGAGGTAACTAGAGACGTAAGGACTTTGCTTCAATCTGTTCCACCTTCATGAAACAGGGGCGTAGGTTCGCTCTTATGTTCCCCAGCTACCCTGAAGATCCAGACCCTCTCAGGCCCAAAAACTTCCATGCAGCGCAGGCATATCTGGCATCAGAGAAGAGGCAGGACAATGGATGATGGGACTCTAATAAGTATTAATGTTCTCAATTTTCGCATATAATGTATTTCATAATGTATGCTGTTTTTCTCTTGCAGAGTTCGTGGTTCTGGTTGTTTATTCTAGGTTTGAATATGCGCTCGTGGGGCTGGGAGATGGGGCGCTGTGATGCCAAGGTGCCTTTTGACCTTAAGTTTTGGCCTTTGACAGAATCCTTTTTACACGCTTATTGCGCTTACTGGTGTTATGGTGCCTCCTCCCTGGTCCGTATGAGCGAAATAGGTTCTATAAGATATGTAGCTCTGCAAATAATTTGTTTTCCTGGTTCCCATTCTGTGTGTACTGGTTCAAGTTTCTACATGCACAGTTTAAATGATGCTATGCTACAATGTCCATGGCATATGAATCTTGGTTCGGAAGTTTATGTTATTAATAAGGTTCTTATTTATCTTTGGTTTCCCCTTTACTCCCCCGTAAGCCTGGCCCCTGACTTGTCTTTCACAAAACCCTATGGAGACCCTATGATCGCCCTCTACCCTCAGATATCCAATGTTGTTTCTGTGACAAATGTATCTCGGTCCCAGGGTATCGACAATGAGTGCAAGCTATATGGTCACCTACCTCAACCCTTATCTAGCCATAATTTGCCTGTTCCCCTGCCCCTGCCCCATGCTGGAACCCTTGAGGCAACCTTATACCTTAAAAACAGATTGGATACTTCCGTGTCACATCTGGCTTTGCCTTGCCTTGCTCTTCCTTGCCTAAGTGGACTCATAGACCTAGGTTGCTGTGTTCTTTGTTTTTGCAAAGAGAGTTCTTCATTTTTTCAGCTATATTATAGACAGACTGCCTTATCGACCGTATTTAATGTTACAAATGCAGAAGTGGTTAGAGGCCTATTGTCTCAATGCATAACTAATGCTGCCATATGTTTTTACTTTCTTTGCAGTTACTGTCGGATCCATGCTGGAGGCCTCTGGCTCCCCCCTCTCCACCACACTACTCATCTTTGAGGACTCATCTGCGCCATCACATAAAAAGTCAAAACACGCACCCCGCACCTCATACACTAAATCCGGGCCGCATGTTTCATACCCTTATGTATTTTAGACATGACACCTCCCTTTAAAATTATTGCATGGAATGTGGGGGGCATTACGTCCCGGCAAAAAGAAGCATGGTTCTCCACCACCTTAGACTCATTACGTGCTGACATAGCCTTGCTCCAAGAGACAAAACTGACGGTTGAGGAACATGAGAAATTAAAAACCCGTTGGGTGGGCCACATTTTATGCTCCCCTACAGAAGGTAGGAAAAGGGGGGTTGCCATTTTAGTACGAAAGGGCCTAGCGGCTACTTTTTCTAGGGTAGAGATAGATAAGAAGGGGAGATTTATAGTTGCCTTACTCCAGATTGATACCCTCACATATACTCTCTGTAATGTCTATGGCCCTAATGTATATGACCCTGACTTTTGGACGAAATCTATTGGCAATACTGGCCACATACAACGCTCCTATAATTATAGGAGGTGACTTTAACTTGGCCCAGGCTCTCCCTTTAGATAGCTTTAAAGATCCATCTGTCTCAAGGACCCTGAAAAAACATGTGACTAGATATAAGCGTGAGGTATCCCTAATTGGCTCCTTTAAGGAGACTCTAGATCTGTCGGATGTGTGGAGAGCGAGAAACCCAGATGGGAGGGATTTCACTTGCCTCTCAAAAACGCATCATACCATGTCGCGTATTGATTACTTTTTGACCTCCCCAGCCATTACACCACAGATCTTCTCCACAAACATAGGTCAGTCACTATCTCGGATCACGCCCCAATCACTTTGGTACTCCAGCCTCAACCTCCCAAACCTCCAAACAGAGGCTGGAGATTTCCCCTCCACCTCTATAACAATATTGAGTTCCGCCATCATTTGAAAGCCTCTTGGACACATTATGTGTCGGACAACGCCTCTCATCTGGGAGCTCCAGATTTATTCTGGCATGCCTCAAAGGTGGTAATGAGAGGCCACATAACCTCTTTTACAGTGCATCACAATAGGCAGCTTAAAAAGGTGGATGGGGTCCTTCTTTCCCAGCTTACTGATGCTTACAATAATTATCTATCTACCCCCACGCCATCATCTAGGAAAACTTATTATGAGCTTAAGCAGACAAGGGATACATTCCTAGCTCAACAAGACAACAAAGTTAATATTTACAGACAGGGTCGTTACTACCGGCATGGCAATAAAGCCGGCAAGCTGCTTGCCAAGTTAGTTAATTCTTATAAGCCCAAGTCCCAGATCTTAGCTATTAAATCTAGGGGTACTCTAACTGCTAATCCTAAGGAAATTATGGCCGAATTTGTAGACTATTATTCCTCTTTATACTCTAAACAACCAATTCACCTAGAGGCAAAGCGACACTTTTGGGGCGCAGTACAACTTCCTACCCTTACAGAGGAGCAAACCTCTCTTTTGAATTCGCCTATACAATCTCAGGAGGTTCTCAGGGCCATACGGCAGAGTAGGATGGGTAAGGCTGCAGGTCCTGATGGGTTGCCTGTGAAATATTTTAAATTATTAGATGAGGAGTTGGCCCCAGTCCTATCTTCCTTGTACTCTGCTTATTTGGCGGGTACTGAGCAGATGGATGACAGATTCTCTGAGGCCAATGTCTGTCTCTTATTAAAACCTGATAGAGATCCCACTCAAACATCTTCATACCTCCCAATCTCATTGCTAAATGGGGACTATAAACTTTTAACAAAAATCTTGGCAGACAGGCTGGCGAAGGTCCTACCATACATAGTTCATGCAGATCAAACTGGTTTCGTGAAGGGTAGGTCATCTGTGATAAATATCAGAAGGACCCTTGGTATTGGGGCCCATTACTGGTACAATGCACATGCACAATCTCCCTCTCGGATACCAGACGCTTGCCTTTTGGCACTTGACGCCAAAAAGGCGTTTGATCGGATTGAGTGGGACCACTTACACACTTCTCTGTCGCACTTTGGTATACAGGGGTAATTTTTCTAACTTTCTACAGAGATTATTACTCAGCCCCAAAGGCTTCTCTCATAATCAATGGGGGGCTTTCCCCTTCTTTTATGCTACAGAGAGGTACGAGACAGGGGTGTCCCCTTTCCCCTCTCCTTTTTGATTTGGCTATTGAGCCCCTGGCATCTTATATCAGACAGCACTGTGCGGGCCTAGACTTGGGGAGTCAACAGCAGCATTTATCATTGTACGCAGACAATTTGCTGCTATTTGTAGGCAATCCCTGCACTAATTTACATCCTCTCTTGGATATTATCAAGAATTTCAGCAGGTTCTCGGGGTACAAGATTAACATCGACAAATCAGAAGTCACTTGGTTGCAAAACTCCTGCAACACAACACTAGCAGATACTGGTCTTAAAATCACTGAAGGTTGCTTTAAATACTTGGGCATATGGGTACACGTTAACCCTCATAAATTATATTCCCTTAACCTCAGTGGGATTATCGGTGACATTAAACAGATGTTACTGGGTTGGAGGGGGCTCCCCCTCTCTCTCGGGTAGGGTGCATCTTTTTAAAATGGTCGCTCTGCCTAAACTTCTTTATCCCTTGCAAATGTTGCCCCTTCTTCTTACCCAACAGGACGCTACTTCCTTACAAACTTCCATTGGAAATTTTATCTGGCAGGGCAAGAAACACAGAATAGGCAGGACTCCCTTGTCAATGCCAGTGGGCGGGGGTGGGCTCTGTCTTCCTAATATAATGTGGTATAATTGGACGGCCCTTTCCAGATTTGTGCTAGATTGGCTGGTGGGGAAGACTTGCTACACCATCCCCGACTTAGAGTCCAACTTATTAAGCCATTGCATCTGGCTTTCTTGCCTCATGCAGATTTTAAGTCGCTATCCCCGTTTGTCCAACACCATATATTGTTTAGGGATCCCCTGAGAGCCTGGGCCAAGATTTGCAGACTCTGGGGAATACAGCAATCGACTAGTAAATATCTCCCAATCCAGGGCAACCTCAATTTCCTCCCTGAGTACACTACACAGGCATTTCAGACATGGCAACAATTACAACTTACCAAGACTTCATCAACTTCTTCATCCCTGACTTTGATATAGTGCCTTTCCAGGACTTGCAAAGGCGCTACAACCTCCCACACACTCACAGGTTTGCATACTTCCAATGCAGACACTACATCTCTAGACTGATCTCAAGGGGACTGTTATCCAAGGGACCTTCTAATCTGGGTAGACTTTGTTCTTTGGCAAAGATGGGATCTTACAGACTCTCACACACATACAATTTACTGCTTCGTCATTTTGAGAACTCCACCTATGTGGGATTGTATCCAAAATGGTCACACTTTGGGGAATTAGAGGTTGGACACTACGTTGATCACTGTGAGCTTTGAGAGGGCAAATCAAAGTACTATTTTTGCGAATTTGAGAGAATCGCATTTGAAATTCCTGCACCAAGCCTATATCACCCCTGGCATGCATGCTAAATGGGTTCAGGGGGCACATAATTTATGTAGTAAATGCAGCCGCAATTCTCCTGACTGGATCCATTTGTTGTGGGAGTGCCCCAAGGTACAGAAATTCTGGCAGAAAATTTCATACTGGCTGACCAAATTAACTAAACAAAATTTGTCCCTCTTGGCGCAGCAGGTGATTTTCTTGACGCCTAAAGACCTGACATACAAATATGACATCTTTATAAATACAGTCCTTATGCTGGCTAAACAGATCATTCTAAAGGAGTGGGTAGGTGAGCGGACCCCACCGTTTCAGCAATTACTCAAGACAGTACATACTCAGATGCTAATTGAGCAGGCAGACACTAGGGGAGACCCTGAGAAAAGAGTAAAGAGATTTCTCCTTAAATGGGAGGTCTATCTGTTGCACTTACCGGACATAGTGAGAGACAGAGTTCTCCTTCCTTTTAAAAACAGTCAGTATGTCCTAAATGAAAATCTTAGAGGCAATTGGTGTCTGTCCTCTGATCAGGTCCGTTAGCGATCTCTCTCTCACACGTGTAATCAATGTGTCGGCTGGATGGGGGGGATCCGGAGGTGCTCTGGGTAAGTATGACTGTTATCTGTTGTTCTTTTTTTTTTCTTTTTTCTGTTTTTCTTTCTATGTTATTTTCTTTGTCTTCTTATCTTAGTTAGTATGTTTTTTTTTCTTTGTTTGTACAGACAAATGGTCTTGAAAAATGTTGAGTCCAAGTGCATGCATGAAAATCTCATTTAAATATCATGCTTTGTAACACGGTCTTTATTTTCTTGTCTTATTATGCATATGTTAACATCGAAGCATTTTCACCAATGTGACTGTAACTTGCCATGTATGTCTTGGATTTCTTTCTATAAATAAAGTTTAAAAAAAAAAAAAAAAAAATTGTATTTATATTTTAAAACAATAGTATGTGCTATATGTTATCTATGAATGTCACGCTAGATAACTTAATACTGGGATATATGAAATAGAAACCATTGTTGGTAATAACTAATATATTCATTAGAATAGGAGGATTCAGAAAGATTAGGAAGCAGCACGGTTAAATGGACATGAAACACACATTTGATGGGACATGATTATGTACGAGATGGTAATTTGAAATAACTTTTCAAATTTAATGATATCATTTAAATGTGCTTATTTCTATTATTATCTTTTGATCAAATGTGTTTAGAGGTATGCTCAAGAGCAGAATAAAAAAGATGTTCGAAATGATGATTGGGGGCTACATATATATACACATTGTCATTAGTTCACCTATGTGTTTATTTAGAAACCAGTAGTGCACTGCTGCTCCTTACAAAAAAATTATACAAAGAGACTGAAACTAATTTGAGAATTTAAGAAAAATTATTTTAGTTTAAAAAATAGTTGTTAACCTAAATACCTGATAAAATAGATTATTGGTTTAATGTCCCTTTAAAGGAAAAATAATGCTACGAGATACATTATTAAAATATGGATGGGTTATACATTAGATGTTACCTATAGCTCTGGTGTACATCTTTCAGCTTGAAAAAGGGACACATGAGAAAATACATATCTCAGGATGATTTCAGAGCTGGGTTAATGATTATTTGTGAATAGAATGACACATGTATTTGTCATATGTGTCACTTATTCAAGTGGAAATATGGTCAGCCTACCTATAGCAATATAGTTTTGTGGATAATTAAAGAAGATATTTAATCATCTAAAATATGTGCATTACACACAGGGATTTCGTTTTGTTAGACTACTACAATAAGATATAAGTGAAATTGGAATACATGTGCTGCAACATTCAAATAATAGTCGGTTTTAAACAGATTATATGTCCATGTTAATGTAAAAAGTCAAAAAATAACTTAGAAATGCATATCCATTCATTCAGAATTGTGGTCAGCATCACTTAAAGGGACAGGAAATACAAACAAATTAAGTTCAGGATTCACAGAGAGGATACTATTTCAATCCACTTCATAACTTACATCGATTAACTCAGTTTAAAAATCTTGGATTCATAAAGGTGTATCATTTTACGATAGTTATACATTAACACCTTGGATGAGATTGCAACAACCAATATATATATATCTATATATATAATAAATATATAAATCGGTTGTGGAAACGGCACTCGCCAATTATGCATCCACCTGGTGCTACAGCAAGGGCAAAGTACATACAGTGAAATAGAGCTGGATCCAACGGATGGGCCTCCGTTGTCTAATACGATCCAAGAACAGCCGGCACACAGGAATTTTTTAAAGATCCCATTTATTAGGTAAATGAGAAACCGACGTTTCGGCTCTACCGTTGAGAAAGGCTCACGGTAGAGCCGAAACGTTCTGGTTTCTCATTTACCTAATAAATCGGATCTTTAAAAAATTCCTGTGTGCCGGCTGTTCTTGGATCGTATTAGACAACGGAGGGGCCGTCCGTTGGATCCAGCTCTATTTCACTGTATATATATATATATATATCATAATAGATATATATATATATATATAATTGTGTTAATAGAAGAGAAAATCAAGTAATGGCGCACAGCTAATACTATTGTTCAATAAATTGAAGTATTGTCAAATATCAAATATATTGCTGATTGATATGTCATACAAATAAAAATAAAGATAAAGTACATATGTCCATAAAATTGGTTTTGAGCTCAAGTTATTTCTTATGCTTCAACAGTTTTTATCCTTCTAGGGTAGAGTAAGATGTGGCTTACCAGAAGAGTACCTCAATCCTATGAGGTAATGGTGTGCAGCTTTTGGTGTTTACAGATGGTTCTTGGACTCTTGTCGAGACGGAAAAAAAAAAAAAAAAAAAAAAACTTTTCTTTTCTTTTGAATTGTGTAATCTTGCAATTTCTGCAGTATGCCTTTAATGGAAAATCCTGACTCTCTTGCGAAGATGTTTCAGCGTGGGTGTAATTTGGACAAACAGTAATGGAGGACTCCTGGACTCTTTTCTTCTTTTCCTTATGGTGGTAAGGATCTTTATCTTGTATCAGGATCATTCCATGATCTCTTATCTGTCTCCATGCTCTCCTTGTGCTTCCGTAGAAATCCGAAAGATTATAAACCGAGCCTTGCAGTTTCTAGTCGTACTGTCAAACAAATGCTGTGAGCCAACCAAGGAAGCGCAATTCGGTTTGCTATATTACTCTACGGTGAAAAAAGCAGGTAACCCACACAGAAATCAAACTAAAAAATAAGAAGTGTTATAGTTTTTTAGTGCTGGTGCCCCCTCTTGACTTTAAAAAAAAAAAAAAATATAAATATATATTATATATATATTATGCAAACAACAATCAACATCTAGAACCTCAATTCTCTGATAACTCATGATCTTGCAAGATAAACCTTTTTGAAAAGTAGATAAAGAACATGAAGCAAATAAATCAGAGATGAAATATTAAATCTTTTTAAAAATGTATTATATATCTGAATCCTGAAAGTACATTTTTTGGATTCCTGTCCCTTTAGGGATTTACCACATAAAATAGAGATATAAATAATTGACATGAATAAATACAGAGGAATAATAATATATTATGACGTTGATTTTATTATGATGTCCATAAAACATTAAGAAATAGGTAACTTTTTAAAAAGTCATAGTGAGAAAACTGCCCCATAGGAGCCATTTGATCAAGGCAAAATAGTGCATCACAGTCATTTGAAGAAGTTGACAAGGGCCAACAAAGCCCCATTGGAGCCTTTTTACAAGGTGAAATAGTGCATCACAGTCCTTGGAAGGAGTTGACCTGGGCCAACACAGCCCCATGTTGGAGCCATGTGACAAGGTGAAATAGTGCATCAAAGTCCTTGGAGGGAGTTGACAAGTAGTGAGTGTCCGCGATACCTAAATTTTCGGTTCGCGAACCGCGGACTCGAAGTTCCGGTATTGTTCGCGAACGCGCGAACCGCCATTGAATTCAATAGGCAGGCGAACTTTATAAAACCTACAAGGACTCTTTCTGGCCACAATAGTGATGGAAAAGTTGTTTCAAGGGTACTAACACCTGGACTGTTGCATGCTGGAGGGGGATCCCTGGCAAAACTCCCATGGAAAAATTACATAGTTGATGCAGGAGTCCTGCTTTTAAGCCATAATGGGGTCTAAATCAACTAACATTCCCAAAGTGGCTGTCTCAAAACATCCCGGACAGAAGATAGATTGATAGTGATAGATAGGATAGATAGATATACATAGATTGATAGTTAGATAGAATCGATAGAAGAGAAATAGATATATTTGTTAGATATATAATTACCCTAATAAATTCTAATAATCAAACATGCGTTCTTGGACCCAACTAGCTTGTGTCAATTAGTACTTTTCTTAGCACTTTAATCCCTGTCCCCCCCCCCCCCCCTATCGTGGGAGTTCTATATGGCCTGCCAGATTACCCTGAAAAATTATAATAATAAGACATGTTGGTTTGCTACCTATTTTAACGAGGTTGTGTTTTAAGTACTAACCATTCTTAGCACTTTAATCTCTGTAACTCCCCTATTTGGT
This sequence comes from Bombina bombina, assembly GCF_027579735.1. Classification (NCBI taxonomy): domain Eukaryota; kingdom Metazoa; phylum Chordata; class Amphibia; order Anura; family Bombinatoridae; genus Bombina; species Bombina bombina. The sequence goes on from NC_069503.1 coordinate 40,258,275, forward strand.
GAGGTCTATACGGCCTGATGATTACCCATACAAAATATAATAATAAGACATCTGCTCTTGGTCTGCGACCCATGGTAACTATGTTGTGTTAATTAGTAATGTCCTTCGCATTTTAATAGCTGTTTACTCATACTCACCCTATCGGTGGAGGTCTATATGGCCTGCATGATTACCCTTACAAAATATAACAACCAAACATATGTTCTGGGACCCATGGTAAGTAGGTTGTGTTATGTTAGTACTGTTCTTTGCATTTTCATACCTGTTACAACACCAAATGGTGGCAGGTCTATCTGTCCTTCATGATTAGCTGCAGCCCAAACCCAAAAAAAAAGCAGAGTGGTCTTAGACTAACACCCATGGCTAACTCTGTTGTTTCAATTAGTACTATTCTTAGCACTTTCATCCCTGTTACGGGCGGTCTACATGGCCATCATGATTAGCCGAACAAAATACTACAATCCAACCTTTGCTCAGTCTTCATAGGCCCTTCATTGTCTGTATTTTGATAGTACAGTTCTTATTATTTTTATAGCTGATACAACACCGAATGTTGTCAGCTCTATATGGCCTGCATGATTAGCTGCATCCAATACAAAAATAAATCCAAGCGGTCTTGGATTAACACCCATGGCTAACTCTGTTGTTTCAAGTAGTACTATTCTTAGCACTTTCATCTCATCATGGTGGTGGTCGTCTACATGGCCATCATGATTAGCCTAACCAAATACTACAATCCAACCTTGGCTCAGTCTTCCTAAGGCCCTTCATTGGCTGTATTTTGCTAGTACTGTTCTTATTACTATGGTGGTCTACATGGCCATCATGATTAGCCTAACCAAATACTACAATCCAACCTTGGCTCAGTCTTCCTAAGGTCCTTCATTGGCTGTATTTTGGTAGTACTGTTCTTATTAGTTTAATAGCTGATACGACACCGAATGTTGTCAGCTCTATATGGCCTGCATGAATAGCCGCACCCAAAGCCAAAAAAAAGCCAAGCGGTTTTGCACTAACACCCATGGCTAACTCTGTTGTTTCAAGTTCTACTATTCTTAGCTCTTTCATCTCATCATCCCCTGTTACTTCCAGACTCTCGGGTGGGTGGTGGTCTACATGGCCATCATGATTAGCCTAACCAAATACTACAATCCAACCTTGGCCAGTCTTCCTAAGGCCCTTCATTGGTCTGTATTTTGGTAGTACTGTTCTTATTAGTTTAATAGCTGATACGACAAGCCGAATGTTGTCAGCTCTATATGGCCTGCATGAATAGCCGCACCCAAAGCCAAAAAAAAGCCAAGCGGTTTTTGCACGAAAACCCATGGCTACTCTGTTGTTTCAAGGCTACTATTCTTAGCTCTTTCATCTCATCATCGCTGTTACTTCCAGGACTCTCGGTGGTTGGTGGTCTACATGGCCTTCATGATTAGCCTAACCAAATACTACAATCCAACCTTGGCCCAGTCTTCCTAAGGCCCTTCATTGGCTGTATTTTGGTATTCTGTTCTTATTAGTTTAATAGCTATACCGACACCGAATGTTGTCGCTCTATATGGCCTGTCATGAATAGCCGCACCCAAAGCCAAAAAAAAGCCAAGCGGTTTTTGCACTAACACCCATGGCTAACTCTGTTGTTTCAAGTCTACTATTCTTAGCTCTTTCATCTCATCATCCCTGTTACTTCAGGACTCTTGGTGGTGGGTGGTCTACATGGCCATCATGATTAGCCTAACAAAATACTACAATCCAACCTTGGCCCAGTCTTCCTAAGGCCCTTCATTGGCTGGTATTTTGGTAGTACTGTTCTTATTAGTTTAATAGCTATACGACACCGAATGTTGTCAGCTCTATATGGCCTGCTGATAGCCGCACCAAAGCCAAAAAAAAGCCAAGCGGTTTTGCACTAACACCCATGGCTAACTCTGTTGTTTCAATTCTACTATTCTTAGTCTCTTCATCTCATCATCCCTGTTACTTCCAGGACTCTTGGTGGTGGTGGTCTACATGGCAATCATGTTAGCCTATACCAAATACTACAATCCAACCTTGGCTCAGTCTTCCTAAGACCCTTCATTGGCTGTATTTTGTAGTACTGTTTCTTATTAGTTTAATAGCTGATACGTCACCGAATGTTGTCAGCTCTATAGGCCTGCATGAATAGCCGCACCCAAAGCCAAAAAAAAGCCAAGCGGGTTTTGCACTAACACCCTGATGGCTAACTCTGTTGTTTCAAGTTATACTATTCTTAGCACTTTCATCTCATCATCCCTGTTACTTCCAGGGACTCTCGGTGGTGGTGGTCTACATGGCCATCATGATTAGCCTAACCAAATACACAATCCAACCTTGGCTCAGGTCTTCCTAAGGCCCCTTCATTGCTGTATTTGCTAGTACTGTTCTTATTACTACATGGTGGTTCTACATGGCCATCATGATTAGCCTAACCAAATACTACAATCCAACCTTGGCTCAGTCTTCCTAAGGCCCTTCATTGGCTGTATTTTGGTAGTACTGTCATCCTTTGAATAAAAGTTACAGAAAGGGATTGATTTTAGAAACCACTGATCATTATTTGCAACCGTGAATTAGAAAAAAAAAATTGATTACACAGCCGTGACACTTATTTATGCTCAGGCCTTTTTTAATACGAGGGTCCCGGAGCCTCAACCGAAACAACAGGCATTGAAAGAGGAGATATGTCATCCTTTTGAATAAAAAGATTACAGGAAAGGCATTGATTTTAGAAACCCACAGATCATTATTTGCAACCGTGAATTTAGAAAAAAAAGTGGATTACACAGCCGTGACACTATTTATGCTCAGGCCTTTTTAATACGAGGGTCCCGGAGCCTCAACCGAAACAACAGCATGAAAGAGGGAGATATGTCATCCTTTTTGAATAAAAGATTACAGGAAAGGCATTGATTTTAGAAACCCACAGATCATTATTTGCAACCGTGAATTTAGAAAAAAAAATTGATTACACAGCCGTGACACTTATTTATGCTCAGGCCTTTTTAATACGAGGGTCCCGGAGCCTCAACCGAAACAACAGCATGAAAGAGGAGATATGTCATCCTTTTGAATAAAAGATTACAGGAAAGGCATTGATTTTAGAAACCCACAGATCATTATTTGCAACCGTGAATTTAGAAAAAAAATTTGATTACACAGCCGTGACACTTATTTATGCTCAGGCCTTTTTAATACGAGGGTCCCGGAGCCTCAACCGAAACAACAGCATGAAAGAGGAGATATGTCATCCTTTTGAATAAAAGATTACAGGAAAGGCATTGATTTTAGAAACCCACAGATCATTATTTGCAACCGTGAATTTAGAAAAAAAATTGATTACCCAGCCGTGACACTTATTTATGCTCAGGCCTTTTTAATACGAGGGTCCCGGAGCCTCAACCGAAAACAACAGCATGAAAGAGGAGATATGTCATCCTTTTGAATAAAAGATTACAGAAAGGCATTGATTTTAGAAACCCACAGATCATTATTTGCAACGTGAATTTAGAAAAAAAAATTGATTACACAGCCGTGACACTTATTTATGCTCAGGCCTTTTTTAATACGAGGGTCCCGGAGAGCCTCACCGAAACAACAGCATGAAAGAGGAGATATGTTCCATCCTTTGAATAAAAGATTACAGGAAAGGCATTGATTTTAGAAACCCACAGATCATTATTTGCAACCGTGAATTTAGAAAAAAAAAATTGATTACACAGCCTGACACTTATTTAAGCTCAGGCCTTTTTAATACGAGGGTCCCGGAGCCTCAACCGAAACAACAGCATGAAAGAGGAGATATGTCATTCCTTTTGAATAAAAGATTACAGGAAAGGCATTGATTTTAGAAACCCACAGATCATTATTTGGCAACCGTGAATTAGAAAAAAAAATTGATTACACAGCCGTGACACTTATTTATGCTCAGAGCCTTTTTAATACGAGGGTCCCGGAGCCTCAACCGAAACAACAGCATGAAAGAGGAGATATGTCATCCTTTTGGAATAAAAGATTACAGGAAAGCATTGATTTTAGGAAAGCCACAGATCATTATTTGCAACTGTGAAATTAGACAAAAACATTGATTAGACAGCCGTGACACTTTATTTATGGCTCAGGCCTTTTTAATACGAGGGTCCCGGAGCCTCAACCGAAACAACAGCATGAAAGAGGAGATATGTCATCCTTTGAATAAAAGATTACAGGAAAGGCATTGATTTTAGAAACCCACAGATCATTATTTGCAACCGTGAAATTAGACAAAAACATTGATTAGACAGCCGTGACACTTATTTATGCTCAGGCCTTTTTAATACGAGGGTCCCGGAGCCTCAACCGAAACAACAGCATGAAAGAGGAGATATGTCATCCTTTTGAATAAAAGATTACAGGAAAGGCATTGATTTTAGAAACCCACCAGATCATTATTTGCAACCGTGAATTTAGAAAAAAAAATTGATTACACAGCCGTGACACTTATTTATGCTCAGGCCCTTTTTAAACGAGGGTCCAGGAGCCTCAAACCGAAACAACAGCATTGAAAGAGGAGATATGTCATCCTTTTGAATAAAAGATTACAGGAAAGGCATTGATTTTAGAAACCCACAGATCATTATTTGCATACCGTGAATTTAGAAAAAAAATTGATTACACAGCCGTGACACTTATTTATGCTCAGGCCTTTTTAATACGAGGGTCCCGGAGCCTCAACCGAAACAACAGCATGAAAGAGGAGATATGTCATCCTTTTGAATAAAAGATTACAGGAAAGGCATTGATTTTAGAAACCCACAGATCATTATTTGCAACCGTGAATTAGAAAAAAAAAATTGATTACACAGCCGTGACCACTTATTTATGCTCAGGCCTTTTTAATATGAGGGTCCCGGAGCCTCAACCGAAACAACAGCATGAAAGAGGAGATATGTCATCCTTTTGAATAAAAGATTACAGGAAAGGCATTGATTTTAGAAACCCACAGATCATTATTTGCAACCAGTGAATTTAGAAAAAAAAAATTGATTACACAGCCGAGACACTTTTTTATGCTCAGGCCTTTTTAATACGAGGGTCCCAGGAGCCTCAACCGAAACAAACAGCATGAAAGAGGAGATATGTCATCCTTTTGAATAAAAGATTACAGGAAAGGGCATTGATTTTAGAAACCCACAGATCATTATTTGCAACCGTGAATTTAGAAAAAAAAACTTGATTACACAGCCGTGACACTTATTTTGCTCAGGCCTTTTTAATACGAGGGTCCCGGAGCCTCAACCGAAACAACAGCATGAAAGAGGAGATATGTCATCCTTTTGAATAAAAGATTACAGGAAAGGCATTGATTTTAGAAAGCCACAAGATCATTATTTTGCAACTGTGAAATTAGACAAAAACATGATTAGACAGCCGTGACACTTATTTATGCTCCAGTGCCTTTTTATACGAGGGTCCCGGAGCCTCAACCGAAACAACAGCATGAAAGAGGAGATCATGTCATCCTTTTGAATAAAAGATTACAGGAAAGGCATTGATTTTAGAACCCCACAGATCATTATTTGCAAACCGTGAAATTAGACAAAAACATTGATTAGACCAGCCGTGACACTTATTTATGCTCAAGGCCTTTTTAATACGAGGGTCCCGGGAGCCTCAACCGAAACAACAGCATGAAGAGGAGATATGTCATCCTTTTGAATAAAAGATTACAGCAAAGGCATTGATTTTAGAAAACCACAGATCATTATTTGCAACCGTTGAAATTAGAAAAAAAATTGATTACACACCCGTGACACTTATTTATGCTCAGGCCTTTTTAATACGAGGGTCCCGGAGCCTCTACCGAAACAACAGCATGAAAGAGGAGATATGTCATCCTTTTGAATAAAAGATTACAGGAAAGGCATTGATTTTAGAAACCCACAGATCATTATTTGCAACCGTGAAATTAGACAAAAACATTGATTAGACAGCCGTGACACTTATTTATGCTCAGCCTTTTTAATTACGAGGGTCCCGGAGGCTCAACCGAAACAACAGCATGAAAGAGGAGATATGTCATTCCTTTTGAATAAAAGATTACAGTAAAGGCATGATTTTAGAAACCCACAGATCATATTTGCAACAGTGAATTTAGAAAAAAAAATTGATTACACACCCGTCAACACTATTTATGCTCAGGCCTTTTTAATACGGAGGGTCCGGAGCCTCAACCGAAACAACAGCATGAAAGAGGAGATATGTCATCCTTTTGAATAAAAGATTACAGGCAAGGCATTGATTTTAGAAATCCACAGATCATTATTTGCAACCGTGAAATTAGACCAAAAACATTGATTAGACAGCCGTGACACTTATTTATGCTCAGGCCTTTTTAATACGAGGGATCCCGGACGCTCAACCGAAACAACAGCATGAAAGAGGAGATATGTCATCCTTTTGAATAAAAGATTACAGGAAAGGATTGATTTTAGAAACCCACAGATCATTATTTGCAACCGTGAATTAGACAAAAACATTGATTAGACAGCCGTGACACTATTTTATGCTCAGGCCTTTTTAATACGAGGGTCCCGGAGGCTCAACCGAAACAACAGCATGAAAGTGGAGAATATGTCATACTTTTGAATAAAAGATTACAGGAAAAAGCATTGATTTTAGAAACCCACAGATCATTATTTGCAACCGTGAAATTAGAAAAAAAAATTGATTACACACCCGTGACACTTTATTTATGCTCAGCGCCTTTTTAATACGATGGTCCCGGAGCCTCAACCGAACAACAGCATGAAAGAGGAGATATGTCATACTTTTGAACTAAAAGATTACAGGAAAGGCATTGATTTCAGAAACCCACAGATCATTATTTGCAACCGTGAAATTAGACAAAAACATTGATTACACACCCGTGACACTTATTTATGCTCAGGCCTTTTTAATACGATGGTCCCGGAGCCTCAACCGAAACAACAGCATGAAAGAGGAGATATGTCATACTTTTGAATAAAAGATTACAGGAAAGGCATTGATTTTAGAAACCCACAGATCATTTATATGACCCGTGTATAGAAAAAAACATTCATTAGACACCGGGTTACACTTATTTATCCTCAGGCCTTGTTAATACGAGGGTCCCGGAGCCGCAACTGAAACAACAGCATGAAAGAGGACATATGTCAATCTTTTTGAATTATAGATTACAGGAAAGGCATTGATTTTAGAAACACTGAGATAATACTTGCAACCGGGAAATAAAAAAAAAATTGAACAGACACCCAGTTACACTTAATTATCCATAGGCCTTTTCAGCAGAGGCTCCAGGACCCTCAACAAAAACAAGAGCAGGGAGCTGGGCATAGGCGTACAAAGGAGAGTGACAATAATAATCTGAAGGTGAAGATTGCATAGTTGTGGCATTTTAATTTTGTTATCGTGGGAACTTAGTACTTGCAATGACCTTGCTCTGGTGAATCCATATCGCAAATGTGTTATTTAAGGCACTGTTTGTCTATTTTTTTTGAATATCAGCATTTGTTAAATGAAGCTCAACTTAGGCTGGTGAGAAAACGACCTTTCTTCTGGCTGTTTGCAAATGTTGTGGCTCTGACAAACATGTGAATAAGGGGCCATCAGCCATATTCTGCACGCAACCCCTTTGATGATTGACGATAAACATGTGTCACCTGCAAGCAGAGCTCGTTACTTCTGTCAAAATCATCTTCCTGGTATGGACAGGTCACTGTTTCCCACAGCAAGTACGAATTTTGAAATACAAGATTGTCTTGAGTATGGTAGGAAACCAAAGTTTATTTAATTCAGTACTCATCTATCACCACCAAAAAATGAACTTCTTGAAGCAACAAAAATGCCAGCAATTTCATGTGCCTTATGGATGACAAGGACGTCATGTCCTTTGGTGCACAGTGATGGAGACGATTTTTGCCCCTCCCTGTACACTACCCAGATGTCTCAAACATCACCAGAAACACAATAACAGCCACTCTTGTGAAGTTCCTGGTGTTCCGGTAGCCATCTCTTTGCGCTCCTAAAGGAATACTTTATCAGTGTTTTTGTATACAATCCTGACAACAGCTTCGGAGACTGTGGTGACGCACATGTTATTTACTGTTGTTCCAGCTGAGGGCAATATCAATTGGCATGAAAAAGTTAAGATTTGTGGGTTGTGGAGCCTATAGCTGTTAAGGTAGGACGTGTGTTTGAGGAGCTCACGTCTTACTATTTACTTAGGAGTAATTTTTCAACCTTAATTTAATTTTCTTTTTGGATTCATACTCACAACTTTCTGGGGCTATCCAAGAGGAGCCTGGTAAAAGCACTAGTAGTCACCCCTTATATCAAACGAGGTACCGAGACCTGTTTTTTTGCCTTTCCAATATTGCGCCGTACCCCAAACTAATCATGAATGAAAAAAAAAAAAAAAATTTGGACTATTGACGCACATTTTATGCACGCTGTGGCAATTGCAATAAAAATAATCTGCTAACAAGAACCACTACCTACGACCACACCTGACTCCTGAAGTCATGCTTCAGTTATTAAGTCAAGTTAAATTAATTTTTTTTTTCTTTATTATGCGCAGCAGAGGCTCCAGGACCCTCGACAAAACCAGCAGCAGGAAAGAGGACATATGGCATCCTTTTGAAAAAAAATGATTATAGGAAAAAGGCATTGATTTTAGAAACACAGAGATCATTAGTTGCAACCGTGAAATCACAAAAAACTTCGATTATACACCAAGTACACTTATTTATCCTTAGGCCTTTTTAGCAGAGGCTCCAGGACCCTCCACAAAACCAGCAGCATGAAAGAGGACATATGGCCATCCTTTAGAAAATTAGATTACAGGAAAGCATTGATTTTAGAAACACAGAGATCATTAGTTGCAACCGTGTGAAATCACAAAAAACTTCGATTATACACCAAGTACACTTATTTATCCTTAGGCCTTTTTAGCAGAGGCTCCAGGACCCTCCACAAACCAGCAGCATGAAAGAGGACATATGGCATCCTTTAGAAAATTAGATTACAGGAAAGGCATTGATTTTAGAAACACAGAGATCATTAGTTGCAACCGTGAAATCACAAAAAACTTCGATTATACACCAAGTACACTTATTTATCCTTAGGCCTTTTTAGCAGAGGCTCCAGGACCCTCAACAAAACAAGAGCAGGGAGGTGGGCATAGGAGTACAATGGAGTGTGACAATAATAATATGAAGGGGAAGATTGCGGAGTTGTGTCATTTTAATTTTGTTATTGTGGGAAATACTAGCAATGACCTTGCTCTGGTGAATCCATATTGCAATTGTGTTTTTTAAGGCACTGTTTGTCTATTTATTGAATATCAGCATTTGGTAATTGAAGCTCAACTTAAGTGATTGGTGAGAACCGACCCTTCTTCGGCTGTTTGCAAATGTTGTTGCTCTGGACAAACATGTGAATAAGGGGCCATCAGCCATATTCTGCACGCAACCCCTTTGATGATTGACGATAAAACATGTGTCACCTGCAAGCAGAGCCCGTTACTTCTGTCTAAATCTCTTCCTGCTATGGACAGCCCACTGTTTCCCACAGCAAGTCCGAAGCTTGAACTACAAGATTGTCTTGAGTATGGTAGGAAAACCAAAGTTTATTTAATTCAGTACTATATATCACCACAAAAAATGAACTTCTTGAAGCAACAAACTGCAGCAATTTCATGTGCTTATGGATGACATGGACATCCTGTCCCTGTGGTGCACAGAGATGGAGAGGATTTTTGCCCTCCCTGTCACTACCCAGATGTCTACAACATCACCATAAACACAAGACAGCCACTTTTGTGAAGTTCCTGAGAGTGTTCCGGTAGCCATTCTTTGCGCCCCAAAAGGAATTCTTTATTGTTGTTTTTGTATACATCCGACAATAGATTCGGAGACTGTGGTGACGCACATGTTAGTTACTGTTATTCCAGCTGTGGCAATATCAATTGGCATTAAAAAGGTAAGATTTGGGTGGGCGGAGCCTATACCTGTGGCGGTAGGACGTGTGTTTGAGGAGCTCCGGGTCTTACAATTTACTTAGGAGTAATTTTTCAACCTTAATTTAATTTTCTTTTTGGGATTCATACTCACACTTTCTGGGGCTATCCAGAGGAGCCTGGTAAAAGCACTAGTAGTCACCCCTTATATCAACGGGTACCGAGACCTGTTTTTTGCCTTTCCAATATTGCGCCGTACCCCAAACTAATCATGAATGAAAAAAAAAAACTTAAAATTTGGACTAGTGACGCACATTTTATGCACGCTGTGGCAATTGCAATTTCCAATAAAAATAATCTGCTAACAACAACCACTACCTACGACCACACCTGACTCCTGAAGTCATGCTTCAGTTATTAAGTCAATTTAAATTAATTTTTTTTTTCTTTATTATGCGCAGCAGAGGCTCCAGGACCCTCGACAAAACCAGCAGCAGGAAAGAGGACATATGGCATCCTTTGGAAAAAATTATTATAGGAAAGGCATTGATTTCAGAAACACAGAGATCATTAGTTGCAAACGGTAAATCGAAAAAAACATTGATTAGACACCCAGTACACTTATTTTTCATTAGGCCTTTTTAATAAGAGGCTCCCGGAGCCTCAACCGAAACAACAGCATCAAAAAGTACATATGGCATCCTTGTGAATAATAGATTACTGGAAAGGCATTGATTTTAGAAACCCGTGGATAATTTTTTGCAAACGTGGAATCTAAAAAAACATAGATTATACACCCAGTACACTTCTTTATCCTTAGGCCTTTTTAGCAGAGGCTCCAGGACCGTCCACAAAACCAGCAGCTTGAAAGAGGACATATGGCATCCTTTAGAAAATTAGATTACAGGAAAGGCATTGATTTTAGAAACACAGAGATCATTAGTTGCAACCGTGAAATCACAAAAAACTTTGATTACACACCAAGTACACTTATTTATCCTTAGGCCTTTTTAGCAGAGGCTCCAGGACCCTCCACAAAACCAGCAGCATGAAAGAGGACATATGGCATACTTTAGAAAATTAGATTACAGGAAAGGGCATTGATTTTAGAAACACAGAGATCATTAGTTGCAACCGTGAAATCTAAAAAAACATAGATTATACACCCCAGTACACTTATTTATCCTTAGGCCTTTTTAGAAGAGTGTCCCGGAGCCTCAACAGAAAGAACAGCATGAAAGAGGACATATGGCATCCTTTTGAAAAATAGATTACAGGAAAGGCATTGATTTTAGAAAGACAGAAAAAAATTGTTACAAACGTGAAATCTAAAAAAACATTGAATAGACACCCAGTACACTTCTTTATCCTTCGGCCTTTTTAGCAGAGGCTCCAGGACACTCAACAAAACCAGCAGTAGGGAAAGAGGACATATGGCATCCTTTGTGAAAAAAAAATTATAGGAAAGGCATTGATTTTAGAAACCCGGGGATAATTTGTTGCAACCGTGATTTGAATCAAAAAAATGGTTGGATGGACACCCAGTACAATTCTTTCCTCCCTAGGCCTTTTTATAAGAGGGTCCAGGACCCTCAAACAAAACACCAGCAGGAAAGGGGACATATGGCATACTTTTTAACAATACAGTAAGAGTACAGGAAAGGCATTGATTTTAGAAACCCATAGATAATTTTTTTGCAAATGTAAATTTGAATCAAAAAAATGATTCGCTGGACACCCAGTACACCACTTTCTCCTTAGGCCTTTTTATAAGAGGGTCCTGGACCCTCAAAAAAAACACCAGCAGGAAAGAGGACATATGGCATACTTTTGAAAATTAGATTACAGGAAAGGCATTGATTTTAGAAACACAGAGATCAGTTATATGACCCGGGAAATAGAAAAAAAAACATTGATTGGACACCCAGTACACTTCTATATCCTTAGGCCTTTTTAAAGAGTGTCCCGGAGCCTCAACAGAAAGAACAGCATGAAAGAGGACATATGGCATCCTTTTGAAAATAGATTTACAGGAAAGGCATTGATTTTTGAAAGACAGAAAAAAATAAGTTACAACTGTGAAATCTAAAAAAACATTGAATAGACAACCCAGTACACTTCTTTATCCTTCGGCCTTTTTAGCAGAGGCTCCAGGACACTCAACAAACCAGCAGTAGGAAAGAGGACATATGGCATCCTTTGTGAAAAAAAAGATTATAGGAAAGGCATTGATTTTAGAAACCCGGGGATAATTTGTTGCAACCGTGAATTTGAATAAAAAAAAATGGTTGGATGGACACCCAGTACAATTCTTTCTCCCTAGGCCTTTTTATAAGAGGGTCCAGGACCCTCAAACAAAACACCAGCAGGAAAGGGGACATATGGCATACTTTTTAACAATACAGTAAGAGTACAGGAAGGCATTGATTTTAGAAAACCCATAGATAATTTTTTGCAAATGTAAATTTGAATCAAAAAAATGATTAGATGGACACCCAGTACACCACTTTCTCCTTAGGCCTTTTTATAAGAGGGTCCTGGACCCTCAAAAAAAACACCAGCAGGAAAGAGGACATATGGCATACTTTTTGAAAATTAGATTACAGGAAAGGCATTGATTTTAGAAAACACAGAGATCAGTTATATGACCCGGGAAATAGAAAAAAAACATTGATTGGACACCCAGTACACTTCTTTATCCTTAGGCCTTTTTAAAAGAGTGTCCCGGAGCCTCAACAGAAAGAACAGCATGAAAGAGGACATATGGCATCCTTTTGAAAAATAGATTACAGGAAAGGCATTGATTTTAGAAAGACAGAAAAAAATTGTTACAAACGTGAAATCTAAAAAAACATTGAATAAACACCCAGTACACTTCTTTATCCTTCGGCCTTTTGAGCAGAGGCTCCAGGACACTCAACAAAACCAGCAGTAGGAAAGAGGACATATGGCTATCCCTCTTGTGAAAAAAAGTTATAGGAAAGGCATTGATTTTAAAAACCCGGGATAATTTGTTGCAACCGTGAATTGAATAAAAAAAATGGTTGGATGGACACCCAGTACAATTCTTTCTCCCTAGGCCTTTTTATAAGAGGGTCCAGGACCCTCAAACAAAACACCAGCAGGAAAGGGGACATATGGCATACTTTTTAACAATACAGTAAGAGTACAGGAAAGGCATTGATTTTAGAAACCCATAGATAATTTTTTGCAAATGTAAATTTGAATCAAAAAAATGATTCGATGGACACCCAGTACACCACTTTCTCCTTAGGCCTTTTTATAAGAGGGTCCTGGACCCTCAAAAAAAAAACACCAGCAGGAAAGAGGACATATGGCATACTTTTGAAAATTAGATTACAGGAAAGGCATTGATTTTAGAAACACAGAGATCAGTTATATGACCCGGGAAATAGAAAAAAAACATTGATTGGACACCCAGTACACTTCTTTATCCTTAGGCCTTTTTAAAAGAGTGTCCCGGAGCCTCAACAGAAAGAACAGCATGAAAGAGGACATATGGCATCCTTTTGAAAAATAGATTACAGGAAAGGCATTGATTTTTGAAAGACAGAAAAAATAAGTTACAACTGTGAAATCTAAAAAAACATTGAATAGACACCCAGTACACTTCTTTATCCTTCGGCCTTTTTAGCAGAGGCTCCAGGAAACTCAACAAAAACCAGCAGTAGGAAAGAGGACATATGGCATCCTTTGTGAAAAAAAAGATTATAGGAAAGGCATTGATTTTAGAAACCCGGGGATAATTTGTTGCAACCGTGAATTTGAATAAAAAAAATGGTTGGATGGACACCCAGTACAATTCTTTCTCCCTAGGCCTTTTTATAAGAGGGTCCAGGACCCTCAAACAAAACACCAGCAGGAAAGGGGACATATGGCATACTTTTTAACAATACAGTAAGAGTACAGGAAAGGCATTGATTTTAGAAACCCATAGATAATTTTTTGCAAAATGTAAATTTGAATAAAAAATGATTCGATGGACACCCAGTACAACACTTTCTCCTTAGGCCTTTTTATAAGAGGGTCCTGGACCCCTCAAAAAAAACACCAGCAGGAAAGAGGACATATGGCATACTTTTGAAATTAGATTACAGGAAAGGCATTGATTTTAGAAACACAGAGATCAGTTATATGACCCGGGAAATAGAAAAAAAACATTGATTGGACACCCAGTACACTTCTTTATCCTTAGGCCTTTTTAAAAGAGTGTCCCGGAGCCTCAACAGAAAGAACAGCATGAAAGAGGACATATGGCATCCTTTTGAAAAATAGATTACAGGAAAGGCATTGATTTTAGAAAGACAGAAAAAAATTGTTACAAACGTGAAATCTAAAAAAACATTGAATAAACACCCAGTACACTTCTTTATCCTTCGGCCCTTTTGAGCAGAGGCTCCAGGACACTCACAAAACCAGCAGTAGGAAAGAGGACATATGGCATCCTTTGTGAAAAAAAAGTTATAGGAAAGGCATTGATTTTAAAAACCCGGGGATAATTTGTTGCAACCGTGAATTTGAATCAAAAAAATGGTTGGATGGACACCCAGTACAATTCTTTCTCCCTAGGCCTTTTTATAAGAGGGTCCAGGACCCTCAAACAAAACACCAGCAGGAAAGGGGACATATGGCATACTTTTTAACAATACAGTAAGAGTACAGGAAAGGCATTGATTTTAGAAACCCATAGATAATTTTTTGCCAAATGTAAATTTGAATCAAAAAAATGATTCGATGGACACCCAGTACACCACTTTCTCCTTAGGCCTTTTTATAAGAGGGTCATGGACCCTCAAAAAAAACACCAGCAGGAAAGAGGACATATGGCATACTTTTGAAAATTAGATTACAGGAAAGGCATTGATTTTAGAAACACAGAGATCAGTTATATGACCCGGGGAAATAGAAAAAAAACATTGATTGGACACCCAGTACACTTCTTTATCCTTAGGCCTTTTTAAAAGAGTGTCCCGGAGCCTCAACAGAAAGAACAGCATGAAAGAGGACATATGGCATCCTTTTGAAAAATAGATTACAGGAAAGGCATTGATTTTTGAAAGACAGAAAAAATAAGTTACAACTGTGAAATCTAAAAAAACATTGAATAGACACCCAGTACACTTCTTTATCCTTCGGCCTTTTTAGCAGAGGCTCCAGGACACTCAACAAAACCAGCAGTAGGAAAGAGGACATATGGCATCCTTTGTGAAAAAAAGATTATAGGAAAGGCATTGATTTTAGAAACCCGGGGATAATTTGTTGCAACCGTGAATTTGAATTAAAAAAATGATTGGATGGACACCAGGTACAATTCTTTATCCATAATGCCCTTTTTATAAGAGGGTCCAGGACCCTCAAACAAAAAACCAGCAGGAAAGAGGACATATGGCATACTTTTGAGCAATAGAGTACAGGAAAGGCATAGATTTTAGAAACCCATAGAATTTTTTTTTAAAATGTAAATTTGAATAAAAAAATGATTCGATGGACAGCCAGTACACCTCTTTCTCCTTAGGCCTTTTTTATAAGAGGGTCCTGGACCCTCAAAAAAAACACCAGCAGGAAAGAGGACGTATGGCATCCTTTTGAACAATAGAGTACAGGTACAGCATTGATTTTACAAACCCAGAGATCATTTTGGTCAATTGTTAAATAGAAAAATAAAAATGAGTGGCCAACCAGTACACCTCTTTCTCCTTAGGCCTTTTTATAAGATGGTCCTGGACACTAAAAAAAAAACACCAGCAGGAAAGAGGACGTATGGCATCCTTTTGAACAATAGAGTACAGGTACGGCATTGATTTTACAAAACCAGAGATAATTTTGGTCAAATGAGAAATAGAAAATAAAAATGAGTGGACACCCAGTACACCTCTTTCACCTTAGGCCTTTTTATAAGAGTGTCCAGGACCCTCAAACAAAATACCAGCAGGAAAGAGAACATATGGCATACTTTGGAACAATAGAGTACTGGTACGGCATTGATTTGTGAAACCCACAGATAATTGTTTGTAAAAGTGAAATAGCACCAAAAACCATGCTTGGACTCCCACTCCAGGTCGTTCACCTTCAGCTTTCTTATAAGAGGGTCCAGCACCCTCAACAGAAACAACTGCAGGAAACACCACCACATATGCCATCCTTTTGCACAAGCGAGTACAGGTATGGCATCCATTTTAGAAACCCAAAGATAATTGAGAGGAACCAGGAACATTTTTATAAAAACTGGATGGGGCAACCATTACTACAGGTCGTTCTCCTTCAGCCTTTTTATATCATGGGCCACAACCCGCAACAGGCACAACAGCATGAAACAAAACATATGCCACCCTTTTGCACAATAGAGTACAGGTATGTCATAGATGGAACACGGAGATAATTTAGATCAACCAAGAGACGGATAAAGATGCTTGGTCGGTCCTACTCTTTCAAATTTGTTGCATTTTGCGTTCAATTGAATGGTCCACCGGATATGAGTGGTGTGTAAAGTTGTACAATTTCGTAACAGTTTAATCACTAGTGTTATGTGCCTTATTTTTTTTTATTTGAGTTTTGTACCCACAGAGATGCAGCAGAGGCCAGAAAAATTAGGAATGTACAAATGACTGAAACATTGGGGTATTGTTGGAGCAACTGCTGTAGCAGCGGCCAGAAAAATCGATGTTTGTAAAACATTTATAAAGTGCCCTAAAAGCTTGTGGCTTGAACACTAGTTGTTGGCGGATAAGTCAAGCAAGTCCTCCGTCTTTATAACCAAAAAAAAAAAAGGCCAGCCTGTGTACCAGTTGTAGCCCAAGGCAGCTCATATCATCATCAGTAGTTTTTTATTCAAATGTATCGCCCAATGTCAGTCCCTTCGGGATCCAGCCCTCATTCATTTTTATAAAAGTGAGATAGTCAAGGCTTTTTTGACCTAGGCGACTTCTCTTCTCAGTGACAAAACCTCCTGCTGCACTAAAAGTCCTTTCGGACAGGACACTTGAAGCGGGGCAGGCCAGAAGTTCCACTGCAAATTGGGATAGCTCAGGCCACAAGTCCAGCCTGCACACCCAGTAATCAAGGGGTCCATTGCTCCTGAGAGTGTCGAGATCCGCAGTTAAAGCTAGGTAGTCTGCTACCTGTCGGTTGAGTCTTTCTCTAAGGCTGGATCCCGAAAGGCTCTGATGGTGCATGGGAGTTAAAAAGGTACGCATGTCCTCCATCAACAAGACGTCAGGAAAGCGCCCGGTCCTTGCCGCCGTGGTCGTGGGAGGAGGAGGATTAATTTCATCTCTTCCCCTGTTACATTCCCGTGGTGCTGTGACATCACCCTTATACGCTGTATAAAGCATAGTTTTTAATTTATTATGAAAATGCTCCATCCTTTCCGACTTGCGGGAATTTGGTAACATTTCAGGCACTTTATGCTTATACCGGGGGTTGAGGAGCGTGGACACTCAGTACAGGTCGTTCTCCTTCAGCTTTTTTATACGAGGGTCCCTCAACAGGCACGACAGCATGAAAGAACCCATTTGAACAAGGTTGGATGCTGAGCTAATCATGTCGCGTTCCTCCTCCTCACTGATCTCACTGATGGTATCTTCTTCCCCCCAGCCACGTACAACACCACGGGTACCAGAGAGGTGACAACAACGAGCACACTGGGATGACTGTTGTGCTCGGTCTTCCTCCTCCTCATCCTCCCCAAAGCCACATTCCTCCTCTGACTCCTCTTCCTCACAATCCTCTTCCTGCGTTGCCGCAGGTCCAGCAAGCAATGCTGATTCGGCTGTTTGTGGGGGTGATGGACACCACAACTCTTCCTCTTCCTCTTCACGCTCATCTACTGCCTGATCCAGCACTCTTCGCAGGGCACGCTCCAGGAAGAAAACAAATGGTATGATGTCGCTGATGGTGCCTTCGGTGCGACTGACAAGGTTTGTCACCTCCTCAAAAGGACGCATGAGCCTACAGGCATTGCGCATGAGCGTCCAGTAATTTGGCAAAAATATCCCCAGCTCCCCAGAGGCTGTCCTAGCACCCCGGTCATACAAATACTCATTAACAGCTTTTTCTTGTTGGAGCAGGCGGTCAAACATTAGGAGTGTTGAATTCCACCGTGTCGGGCTGTCGCAAATCAAGCGCCTCACTGGCAGGTTGTTTCGACGCTGGATATCAGACAAGTGCGCCATGGCCGTGTAGGAACGCCTGAAATGGCCACACACCTTCCTGGCCTGCTTCAGGACGTCCTGTAAGCCTGGGTACTTATGGACAAATCGTTGTACAATCAGATTACACACATGTGCCATGCACGGCACATGTGTCAACTTGTCCAATTTCAATGCCGCCACCAAATTACTTCCATTGTCAGAAACAACCTTGCCAATCTCCAGTTGGTGCCGAGTCAGCCACTGATCCACCTGTGCGTTCAGGGCAGTCAGGAGTGCTGGTGCGGTGTGACTCCGCTTTCAGGCAAGTCAACCCCAAGACGGCGTGACACTGCCGTACCCGGGATGTAGCATAGTACCTGGGGAGCTGGGGGGGGTGCCATAGATGTGGAGCAAGACGCAGAAGTTGAAGAGGACTCAGCCGAGGAAGAGGTTATGGAAGAGGATGGAGTAGGAGGAGTAGAGGAGGTAGCAGCAGGCCTGCCTGCAAGTCGTGGCGGTGTCACCAACTCTTCTGCAGAGCCACGCATTCCATGCTTGTCAGAAGTCAGCAGGTTTACCCAATGCGCAGTGTAGGTGATATACCTGCCCTGACCATGCTTTGCAGACCAGCTATCCGTGGTCATATGGACCCTTGCCCCAACGCTGTGTGCCAGACATGCCATAACTTCCTTTCTCACAACAGAGTACAGGTTTGGGATTGCCTTTTGTGAAAAGAAATTTCTGCCAGGTACCTTCCACTGCGGTGTCCCAATAGATACAAATTTTTTGAAAGCATCAGACTCCACCAGCTTGTATGGTAAAAGCTGGCGGGCTAAGAGTTCAGACAAGCCAGCTGTCAGACGCCGGGCAAGGGGGGTGACTTTGAGAAATTGGCTTCTTACGCTCAAACATGTCCTTGACAGACACCTGACTGTGGGCAGATGACCAGGAACTGCTACGTAAGAGAGACTGAGTGGAGGATGGTTGAGAGGGGGCAAGGAGGACAGCACTGGTTGACGTGGCTGAAGATGCTGGAGCAGGAGGAGGAGGGCGGCTTTCACTTTGTGTGCTGCTTCTACTCATGTGTTCTTCCCATCGGCCTTTGTGATGGGAGACCATGTGCCTTCGCAAAGCAGTTGTACCTAGGTGGCTGTTGGACTTCCCACGACTCAGTTTCTTTTGGCACAGGTTGCAAATGGCATTGCTGTTGTCAGAGGCAGACACACAAAAAAAATGCCACACTGCTGAGCTCTGCGATGACGGCATTCTGGTTTTGGCAACAGCATGCGTTGATGGGCGTCGCCGGGGATGCATGCTGTCTGACTGTGCCACTAGCTCCTTGAGACGACCTCCCCGTGCTTCCAAATCGTCTCCTCCTCCACCTCCTCTCTGTCTCCCCATCTGAACTTTCCCCCTCTTCTTCTTCTCTTCTAGCAGGCACCCACGTGACATCCACCGACACATCATCATCAACCGCTTCACTTGTATCTGAAACATCAAGAAAGGAAGCAGCAGCGGGTACAACATCACCATCATCATCACACCGTACCTCCATGTCGGTAATGCTGCCTGACTGAGACTGATCACTATTATCTACATCCTCTGTCAATGATGGTTGCACATCACTCATTTCTTCAAAATGATGTGTCAATAACTCCTGTGACAGATCAAGTGAAGCGGCTGTGGTGCTAGTGTTGGTGGTGGCGACAGGCAGCGGAGTGTCACTGGTCACTTGAGACCTGCCCAAAGCACAGCTGGACTTAGATGGTGCGTCAAGGTTAGGAGGACTAGCAGCGGAAGCTGAAGAAGATTGGGTTTCCTGTGTTAGCCATTCAACTAGGTCCTCCTCAGAAGTTTTTGCATCCCCCCTGGCACCCGGCGTCTGAACAATGTGCATATTTGTAGGGTCTAAAGGAATCACAGCACCACGACCACGGAACCTGCGGGGTGGCCTGCCTCTGCCTGTCATTTTTTTTTAAATGGACACTAACAATACTATTACACCAATTGAGTGGTGGCACTGTGAAAGTGGGCACAGTATACGCTGTGAGACTGACAACAACAAAAAAGACAGATGTTTTAAAAATCACAAATTGTTAATTTTTTGAAATATTACTAGTACTGTGGCAACAAATATGATTGTTTGGCACTATTTGGCAAATGAGCCTGTCTGGCACACACGCTGGGAGAAAGGAAACTGCAATTCAATGGCACTAGGAGACTGAAGAATCACAGTCAAAACAGTTATGATTAACAAAAATTCCAATCCTGTTACAATAAATATGAGTGGTGGCACTAATTGGCTAGTTGGGACTGGCACACAGGCAGGCAGGCAGGAGGGAAATGCAATTCAAGGGCACTAGTAGACTGCAGATTGACAGTCACAACAGTGTTGATTGACAAATTTTGCAATACTGTTAAAAGAAATATGATTCCTAGCACTAATTGGATAGTTGGGCCTGGCACACAGGCTGGCAGGCAGTAGAAAAGTGCAATTCAATGGCACAAGCAAAATGAGGATTAAGATCAACCATCAAGATTTTTTTTATTTTAATTAGTAACTATACTGTGACAACAATTAGGATTGGTGTAAATAGTTAGCAAGACGGCCTGGCACAAAAGGATGGCAGGCAGGAGGGAGATGCAATTCAAGGACACTAGAAGACTGATTAATGACAGTCAAAACAGTGATGATTGACAATTTTTGCAATACTGTTAAAAGAAATATGATTGCTGACAACAATTGGCTAGGTGGGCCTGGCTCACAGCAGGCTGCAAGGCAGGAGGAAAGTGCTATGCAATGGCACCAGCAAACTGAGGTTTCAAATCACAGCAACTATTACCAAAAATTTAAATTTTTAATTATTAGAATACTGTCACAACAAATATGATTGGTGTAAATATTTTTTAAGTAGGCCTGGCACACAGGCTTGGAAGGCTGTAGAAAAGTGCTATTCTAGGGCACGAGCAAACTAAGGATTAAGATCATCAACAATAAAGATTTTTTTAATTGTAATTAGTAACTATACTGTGACAAAAAATTAGGATTGGTGTAAATAGTTGGCAAGACGGCCTGGCACAAAAGGATGGCAGGCAGGAGGGAGATGCAATTCAAGGACACTAGGAGACTGATTACTGACAGTCTAAACAGTGATGATTGACAATTTTTGCAATCCTGTTAACAGAAATATGATTGCTGACAACAATTGGCTAGGTGGGGGCCTGGCTCACAGCAGGCTGCAAGGCAGGAGGAAAGTGCGTTTCAATGGCACCAGCAAACTGAGGATTCAAATCACAGCAACTATTACCAAAAATTTTAATTTTTAATTATTAGAATACTGTCACAACAAATATGATTGGTGTAAATATTTTTTAAGTAGGCCTGGCACACAGGCTTGGAAGGCTGTAGAAAAGTGCAATTCAAAGGCACGAGCAAACTGAGGGTTAAGATCATCAACAATAAAGATTTTTTTAATTTTAATTAGTAACTATACTGTGACAAAAAATTAGGATTGGTGTAAATAGTTGGCAAGATGGCCTGGCACAAAAGGATGGCAGGCAGGAGGGAGATGCAATTCAAGGACACTAGGAGACTGATTACTGACAGTCTAAACAGTGATGATTGACAATTTTTGCAATACTGTTAACAGAAATATGATTGCTGACAACAATTGGCTAGGTGGGGGCCTGGCTCACAGCAGGCTGCAAGGCAGGAGGAAAGTGCGTTTCAATGGCACCAGCAAACTGAGGATTCAAATCACAGCAACTATTACCAAAAATTTTAATTTTTAATTATTAGAATACTGTCACAACAAATATGGGGGTCGATCCGATAAAAATCGTCGCCCGCAAAAGCCGGCGACGCCAAGAATTGCGCGGATTTGGTATCCTATATACGGCGTAAGCTAGAAGTTACGCGCGTATATTTCTGCCGTCGCCCGCAGTTTTTTGGGCCATAGGCAGGTATACCAAACCCGCGCAGTTTGGTATCCAATATGCAGCGTAAGGACTTACGTGGCGAAAATGGAGAAAACTTACTCCATTTTCACCTCGCCACAAAAAGCAGCCGTAAGAAGCCTTACGCTGACTATTGGAGCCCCGTAACTCCCTAAAACTAGCTGCTAAAATAAACCTAACACCTAACGCATGCGCAATGTCTATCTCCCTGTCAACCGCGATCTTCTAAAATAAACCTAACACCTAACGCATGCGCAATGTCTATCTCCCTGTCAACCGCGATCCCCCCCCCCCCCCCAAATCCCTAATAAAGTTATTACCCCCTAAAACGCCGCTCCCGGACCCCGCCGCCATCTACATAAACTAACCCCCTACTGTGAGCCCCTAAAACCGCCGCCATCTACCTTATCTATCCCGTAATCTGACCCCTTACACCGCCGCCACCTATATAAAAATTATTAACCCCTAATTTAATCTACCTACCCCCGCCGCCAGCTATGTTATCTATATTAACCCTAAGTATATTATAGTTAATATAGTTATTACATTATATATATTAACTATATTAACCCTAATTATATTAGGGTTAATATAGTTAATATAGTTACTATAGTATTTATATTAACTATATTAACTCTATCTAACCCTAACACCCCTAACTAAATTTATATTAAATTAATCTAATTAATTTATAAACTAAAATATTCCTATTTAAATCTAAATACTTACCTATAAAATAAACCCTAAGATAGCTACAATATAATTAATAATTACATTATAGCTATGTTAGGGTTAATATTTATTTTACAGGTAAATAGTTAATTATTTTAACTAGGTATAATAGATATTAAATAGTTATTAACTATTTAATATCTACCTAGTTAAAATAATTACCCAATTACCTGTAAAATAAATCCTAACCTAAGTTACAAATACACCTACACTATCAATAAATTTAATAAACTACAAACATCTATCTAAAAATACAATTAAATTAACTAAACTAAATTACAAAAAAAAACAAACACTAAATTACAAAAAATAAAAAAAAGATTACAAGATTTTTAAGCTAATTACACCTATTCTAAGCCCCCTAATAAAATAATAAACCCCCAAAATAACAAAAATTCCCTGCCCTATTCTAAATTAAAACAAATTTCAAAGCTCTTTACCTTACCAGCCCTTAAAAGGGCCTTTTGTGGGGCATGCCCCAAAGAATTCAGCTCTTTTGCATTCAACAAATACAATCACCCCCCCCCCCCCCATTACAACCCACCACCCACATACCCCTATTCTAAACCCACCCAAACCCCCCTTAAAAAATCCTAACACTACCCCCCTGAAGATCTCCCTACCTTGTCTTCACCACACCGGGCCGAACTCCTGATCCGATCCGGGCGATGTCGTCCTCCAAGCGGCAAAGAAGAAATCTTCCTCCGGCGACGTCTTCCTCCAAGCGGCAGCAAAGTCTTCATTCTTCCGGCGGCATCTTCAATCTTCTTTCTTCGCTCCGCCGCCGCGGAGCATCCATCCCGGCCGACTGCTAAACTTGGAATGAGGTACCTTTAAATGACGTCATCCAAGATGGCGTCCGCCGAATTCCGATTGGCTGATAGGATTCTATCAGCCAATCGGAATTAAGTTAAAAAAATCTGATTGGCTGATTGAATCAGCCAATCAGATTCAAGTTCAATCCGATTGGCTGATCCAATCAGCCAATCAGATTGAGCTCGCATTCTATTGGCTGTTCCGATCAGCCAATAGAATGCGAGCTCAATCTGATTGGCTGATTGGATCAGCCAATCGGATTGAACTTGAATCTGATTGGCTGATTCAATCAGCCAATCAGATTTTTTTAACTTAATTCCGATTGGCTGATAGAATCCTATCAGCCAATCGGAATTCGGCGGACGCCATCTTGGATGACGTCATTTAAAGGTACCTCATTCCAAGTTTAGCAGTCGGCCGGGATGGATGCTCCGCGGCGGCGGAGCGAAGAAAGAAGATTGAAGATGCCGCCGGAAGAATGAAGACTTTGCTGCCGCTTGGAGGAAGACGTCGCCGGAGGAAGATTTCTTCTTTGCCGCTTGGAGGACGACATCGCCCGGATCGGATCAGGAGTTTGGCCCGGTGTGGTGAAGACAAGGTAGGGAGATCTTCAGGGGGGTAGTGTTAGGATTTTTTAAGGGGGGTTTGGGTGGGTTTAGAATAGGGGTATGTGGGTGGTGGGTTGTAATGGGGGGGGGTGATTGTATTTGTTGAATGCAAAAGAGCTGAATTCTTTGGGGCATGCCCCACAAAAGGCCCTTTTAAGGGCTGGTAAGGTAAAGAGCTTTGAAATTTGTTTAATTTAGAATAGGGCAGGGAATTTTTGTTATTTTGGGGGTTTATTATTTTATTAGGGGGCTTAGAATAGGTGTAATTAGCTTAAAAATCTTGTAATCTTTTTTTTATTTTTTGTAATTTAGTGTTTGTTTTTTTTTGTAATTTAGTTTAGTTAATTTAATTGTATTTTTAGATAGATGTTAGTAGTTTATTAAATTTATTGATAGTGTAGGTGTATTTGTAACTTAGGTTAGGATTTATTTTACAGGTAATTGGGTAATTATTTTAACTAGGTAGATATTAAATAGTTAATAACTATTTAATATCTATTATACCTAGTTAAAATAATTAACTATTTACCTGTAAAATAAATATTAACCCTAACATAGCTATAATGTAATTATTAATTATATTGTAGCTATCTTAGGGTTTATTTTATAGGTAAGTATTTAGATTTAAATAGGAATATTTTAGTTTATAAATTAATTAGATTAATTTAATATAAATTTAGTTAGGGGTGTTAGGGTTAGATAGAGTTAATATAGTTAATATAAATACTATAGTAACTATATTAACTATATTAACCCTAATATAATTAGGGTTAATATAGTTAATATATATAATGTAATACCTATATTAACTATAATATACTTAGGGTTAATATAGATAATATAGCTGGCGGCAGGGTAGGTAGATTAAATTAGGGGTTAATCATTTTAATAGAGATGGCGGCGGTGTAAGGGGCTTAGATTAGGGGTTAATAATTTTAATATAGATGGCGGCGGTGTTAGGGGCTCACTTTAGGGGGTTATAGATATAATATAGCTGGCGGCGGGGTACGGGAGCGGCGGTTTAGGGGTTAATAATTTTATTAGGTTGCGGCGGGGTAAAGGAGCGGCGGGTTTAGGGGTTAATAGCATTTTTATTGTTAGGCTAGTGAGGGGGGATAGCGGATAGAGGGTTAGACAGTGCGGGCTATGTTAGGGAGGCGTGTTAGACAGTGCGGGCTATGTTAGGGAGGCGTGTTAGACAGTGCGGGCTATGTTAGGGAGGCGTGTTAGACAGTGCGGGTGTTTTAGACTTTAGTCAGGTTTTATAGGCGCCGGCAGATTCTAACGTGGCGCAAGTCACTGGCGACGCCAGAAATTTGTACTTACGCAGATTTCTGGACATCGCTGGTTTGTGAGACTTACGGCACGTTAGCATCTGACGGCGACCTATATGGGATAGCTCGAGTTGCGAGCTGAAACTGCGGGCGACGCCGGTTCCCTCGCTTGCGCCGCAAACTGCGATCGATATCGGATCGCGCCCATGATTGGTGTAAATATTTTTTAAGTAGGCCTGGCACACAGGCTTGGAAGGCTGTAGAAAAGTGCAATTCAAAGGCACGAGCAAACTGAGGGTTAAGATCATCAACAATAAAGATTTTTTTAATTTTAATTAGTAACTATACTGTGACAAAAAATTAGGATTGGTGTAAATAGTTGGCAAGATGGCCTGGCACAAAAGGATGGCAGGCAGGAGGGAGATGCAATTCAAGGACACTAGGAGACTGATTACTGACAGTCTAAACAGTGATGATTGACAATTTTTGCAATACTGTTAACAGAAATATGATTGCTGACAACAATTGGCTAGGTGGGGGCCTGGCTCACAGCAGGCTGCAAGGCAGGAGGAAAGTGCGTTTCAATGGCACCAGCAAACTGACGATTCAAATCACAGCAACTATTACCAAAAATTTTAATTTTTAATTATTAGAATACTGTCACAACAAATATGATTGGTGTAAATATTTTTTAAGTAGGCCTGGCACACAGGCTTGGAAGGCTGTAGAAAAGTGCAATTCAAAGGCACGAGCAAACTGAGGGTTAAGATCATCAACAATAAAGATTTTTTTAATTTTAATTAGTAACTATACTGTGACAAAAAATTAGGATTGGTGTAAATAGTTGGCAAGACGGCCTGGCACAAAAGGATGGCAGGCAGGAGGGAGATGCAATTCAAGGACACTAGGAGACTGATTACTGACAGTCTAAACAGTGATGATTGACAATTTTTGCAATACTGTTAACAGAAATATGATTGCTGACAACAATTGGCTAGGTGGGGGCCTGGCTCACAGCAGGCTGCAAGGCAGGAGGAAAGTGCGTTTCAATGGCACCAGCAAACTGACGATTCAAATCACAGCAACTATTACCAAAAATTTTAATTTTTAATTATTAGAATACTGTCACAACAAATATGATTGGTGTAAATATTTTTTAAGTAGGCCTGGCACACAGGCTTGGAAGGCTGTAGAAAAGTGCAATTCAAAGGCACGAGCAAACTGAGGGTTAAGATAATCAACAATAAAGATTTTTTTAATTTTAATTAGTAACTATACTGTGACAAAAAATTAGGATTGGTGTAAATAGTTGGCAAGACGGCCTGGCACAAAAGGATGGCAGGCAGGAGGGAGATGCAATTCAAGGACACTAGGAGACTGATTACTGACAGTCTAAACAGTGATGATTGACAATTTTTGCAATACTGTTAACAGAAATATGATTGCTGACAACAATTGGCTAGGTGGGGGCCTGGCTCACAGCAGGCTGCAAGGCAGGAGGAAAGTGCGTTTCATTGGCACCAGCAAACTGACGATTCAAATCACAGCAACTATTAACAAAAATTTTAATTTTTAATTATTAGAATACTGTCACAACAAATATGATTGGTGTAAATATTTTTTAAGTAGGCCTGGCACACAGGCTTGGAAGGCTGTAGAAAAGTGCAATTCAAAGGCACGAGCAAACTGAGGGTTAAGATCATCAACAATAAAGATTTTTTTAATTGTACTTAGTAACTATACTGTGACAAAATATTTGGATTGGTGTAAATAGTTGGCAAGACGGCCTGGCACAAAAGGATGGCAGGCAGGAGGGAGATGCAATTCAAGGACACTAGGAGACTGATTACTGACAGTCTAAACAGTGATGATTGACAATTTTTGCAATACTGTTAACAGAAATATGATTGCTGACAACAATTGGCTAGGTGGGGGCCTGGCTCACAGCAGGCTGAAAGGCAGGAGGAAAGTGCGTTTCAATGGCACCAGCAAACTGAGGATTCAAATCACAGCAACTATTACCAAAAATTTTAATTTTTAATTATTAGAATACTGTCACAACAAATATGATTGGTGTAAATATTTTTTAAGTAGGCCTGGCACACAGGCTTGGAAGGCTGTAGAAAAGTGCAATTCAAAGGCACGAGCAAACTGAGGGTTAAGATCATCAACAATAAAGATTTTTTTAATTTTAATTAGTAACTATACTGTGACAAAAAAATTAGGATTGGTGTAAATAGTTGGCAAGATGGCCTGGCACAAAAGGATGGCAGGCAGGAGGGAGATGCAATTCAAGGACACTAGGAGACTGATTACTGACAGTCTAAACAGTGATGATTGACAATTTTTGCAATACTGTTAACAGAAATATGATTGCTGACAACAATTGGCTAGGTGGGGGCCTGGCTCACAGCAGGCTGCAAGGCAGGAGGAAAGTGCGTTTCATTGGCACCAGCAAACTGACGATTCAAATCACAGCAACTATTAACAAAAATTTTAATTTTTAATTATTAGAATACTGTCACAACAAATATGATTGGTGTAAATATTTTTTAAGTAGGCCTGGCACACAGGCTTGGAAGGCTGTAGAAAAGTGCAATTCAAAGGCACGAGCAAACTGAGGGTTAAGATCATCAACAATAAAGATTTTTTTAATTGTACTTAGTAACTATACTGTGACAAAATATTTGGATTGGTGTAAATAGTTGGCAAGACGGCCTGGCACAAAAGGATGGCAGGCAGGAGGGAGATGCAATTCAAGGACACTAGGAGACTGATTACTGACAGTCTAAACAGTGATGATTGACAATTTTTGCAATACTGTTAACAGAAATATGATTGCTGACAACAATTGGCTAGGTGGGGGCCTGGCTCACAGCAGGCTGAAAGGCAGGAGGAAAGTGCGTTTCAATGGCACCAGCAAACTGAGGATTCAAATCACAGCAACTATTACCAAAAATTTTAATTTTTAATTATTAGAATACTGTCACAACAAATATGATTGGTGTAAATATTTTTTAAGTAGGCCTGGCACACAGGCTTGGAAGGCTGTAGAAAAGTGCAATTCAAAGGCACGAGCAAACTGAGGGTTAAGATCATCAACAATAAAGATTTTTTTAATTTTAATTAGTAACTATACTGTGACAAAAAATTAGGATTGGTGTAAATAGTTGGCAAGATGGCCTGGCACAAAAGGATGGCAGGCAGGAGGGAGATGCAATTCAAGGACACTAGGAGACTGATTACTGACAGTCTAAACAGTGATGATTGACAATTTTTGCAATACTGTTAACAGAAATATGATTGCTGACAACAATTGGCTAGGTGGGGGCCTGGCTCACAGCAGGCTGCAAGGCAGGAGGAAAGTGCGTTTCAATGGCACCAGCAAACTGACGATTCAAATCTAAGCAACTATTACCAAAAATTTTAATTTTTAATTATTAGAATACTGTCACAACAAATATGATTGGTGTAAATATTTTTTAAGTAGGCCTGGCACACAGGCTTGGAAGGCTGTAGAAAAGTGCAATTCAAAGGCACGAGCAAACTGAGGGTTAAGATCATCAACAATAAAGATTTTTTTAATTTTAATTAGTAACTATACTGTGACAAAAAATTAGGATTGGTGTAAATAGTTGGCAAGACGGCCTGGCACAAAAGGATGGCAGGCAGGAGGGAGATGCAATTCAAGGACACTAGGAGACTGATTACTGACAGTCTAAACAGTGATGATTGACAATTTTTGCAATACTGTTAACAGAAATATGATTGCTGACAACAATTGGCTAGGTGGGGGCCTGGCTCACAGCAGGCTGCAAGGCAGGAGGAAAGTGCGTTTCATTGGCACCAGCAAACTGACGATTCAAATCACAGCAACTATTAACAAAAATTTTAATTTTTAATTATTAGAATACTGTCACAACAAATATGATTGGTGTAAATATTTTTTAAGTAGGCCTGGCACACAGGCTTGGAAGGCTGTAGAAAAGTGCAATTCAAAGGCACGAGCAAACTGAGGGTTAAGATCATCAACAATAAAGATTTTTTTTAATTTTAATTAGTAACTATACTGTGACAAAAAATTAGGATTGGTGTAAATAGTTGGCAAGACGGCCTGGCACAAAAGGATGGCAGGCAGGAGGGAGATGCAATTCAAGGACACTAGGAGACTGATTACTGACAGTCTAAACAGTGATGATTGACAATTTTTGCAATACTGTTAACAGAAATATGATTGCTGACAACAATTGGCTAGGTGGGGGCCTGGCTCACAGCAGGCTGCAAGGCAGGAGGAAAGTGCGTTTCAATGGCACCAGCAAACTGACGATTCAAATCACAGCAACTATTACCAAAAATTTTAATTTTTTATTATTAGAATACTGTCACAACAAATATGATTGGTGTAAATATTTTTTAAGTAGGCCTGGCACACAGGCTTGGAAGGCTGTAGAAAAGTGCAATTCAAAGGCACGAGCAAACTGAGGGTTAAGATCAACACTAAAATTTTTTTTTATTTAAATTAATAACTATACTGTCTGACTGTGACAACAATTATGATTGGTGTAAATAGTTGGCTAGACGGCCTGGCACAAAAGGCTGGCAGTGGCAGGCAGGAGGTAAATGAAATTCAATGGCCCTAGGAGACTGAATATTTGCAGTCCAAAAAATTATGTTTTTTTATTTTTTTATTACTGTTACAAGAATTGTGATTGGTGCCACTAATTGGCTACTTGGGCCTGGCAGACAGGCTGGCAGATGTGAGTCGTGGATGGTAGGTAGGGCAGTAATTTAACACAGTATGCTGTGTAAGTGACAAAAACACAGGACTGATAGAAAATTAAGTTACATTACACTAGCAAAATATTTTAAAATTTTAGATTTTAATATTAAAATTATGTTAAGAAGTGCAATGCACATATGACTCTATGAGTGGTCGCACTGGCTGGCTGCTACGTAGGGCAGCAATTATAACAACAGTATGCTGTGTAAGTCAGATAGACAGTTAGACACAGGCCTGATAGAAAATACAATTAGATTACACTAGCATAATGATTTAAAGACTTTTTTTTGGAAATTTTAAGAAAAAGGTTAAGCACATACATATGAGTCATGGCTGATAGCCTTGGAAGGGCAGCTATTAAAAACAGTAGGCTATGTATGTCGGATACACACACGCCTGATAGAAAATACTATTAGATTACACTAGAAAAATGATTGAAATTATTTTTTTGGGGGGGAAATTAAAAAAAGGTTAAACACATATGAGTCGTGGCTCATAGACTAGGGAGGGCAGCAAGTAAACACAGTAGGCTCTCTATGTCAGCAAAACACACAGGCCGGATAGAAAATTAGATTTGATTACACTAGCAAACAAATTTAAACTTTTTTTTTTTTATATTAAAATTAAGGTGAAAGAAAAATAGATATGAGTGCTGGGTGGCTGCCTGGCACAGACCAATTAACCAAAAGACTGAAAAAAAAAGAGGTATATTAATGCTGAGTGAGCCTGACAGACACAGGCATGATAGTAAATGTAATTAGATTACACTAGAAAAATATTTTTTTGTGTTTTTTTTTAAAATTAAAAATAATGTTATAAACGGATATTAACACTGCTGGCTGCTGGCTGGCACAGAGCAATGAACCAGAGTATATGCTGTGTGACACTGGCCTGATAGAAAATGAAAAAAAATTACACTAGAAAAATAATTATATTTTTGGGTTAGTTAAATTTAAACTAATGTTGTTAGGGAGATATCAGTGGTGGCAGTAGTCACAGCGTATGCAGTGAGCCTTAAACACACAGCTGAAAGCCAGGCAAATGCTAATAAAAAAAAAAAGAAATAAAAAAAAAAACGGCACGAAATATAGCCCTAAAAAGGGCTTTTTGGGGTGCTGTGCTTGCAGCAGAGATGAGTGGAGTCCTTCTGGACTGTAAATACACTAGCCTAGCTATGTTTTTCCTATTAATGTCAGGAGCAAAAACATAACACGTCCTATCATTAAAAAAGCAAGGTCGTTATAAATCTAAAATGGCGGATTCCGAGTAGCTGGGAGTGTCTGTGAGGGAGTGTCTGATGTTGATTGGCTCTAATGTGTCAGACGGCTGTGACATAAAGGGTCAAAGTTTCCACAATGATGACACATAGGGGCGGATCGCCATGTGTTCGCCCACAAACGCGAACGAGAACAAGCTATGTTCGCTGTGAACCGTTCACGGGCGAACAGTTCGGGACATCACTATTGACAAGGGCCAACACAGCCCCATTGGAGCCATTTGACAAGGTGAAATAGTGCATCACAGTCCTTGGAAAGAGCTGACAAGGGCCTATACAGCTCCATTGGAGCCATTTGACAAGGCAAAATAGTGCATCACAGTCCTTGGAGGGAGTTGACAAGGGACAACACAGCCCCATTGGAGCCATTTGACAAGGTGAAATAGTGCATCACAGTCCTTGTAGGGAGTTGACAAGGGCCAACACAGCCCCATTTGAGACATCTGACAAGGTGAAATAGTGCATCAGGCACAACATAATAAAACCAAATGGATAAATGGCAACAATTATTAACTTTTATAACAACATGTGGATGGAGGATTTAGTAGTGCTCCCTCAGGCCATCTTTGGATCCTCCACTTATGGGTCATCGGCACCACCCTCATCGTCCTGTGCATTTCCAGCTGTGTCTTCATGCCTTGTGCACTCGATAAACAAGCTAAGAAGATGCAGCTGGAGACGCATGGTGTTGTGGATCCTTCCCAGCAACTGAGTGTGACCCAGCATGGTCTGCTCTATCCGAGCCAGAGCTTCGAGCGTTAACCATGCTGAGTCACAACCTAAAATAAGATAATTAAATTACAGAACATAATAAAAAGAGAGCAAAGAGACATAATAATTACATAAAAAACATTACAATTAAATATGCTAGATAAAAGATTGACACATTAAATATGCTCTTCAGAGTATTGGGGTATTGGGATGCTGCTCCAGGGGAGGTTGAGGGGTTTGAAAACAGGGAGAGCGGCGACGGGGGGCAACAGACCATTTTTTAAAAGGGATAGGGCAGGAGTTTGAAGGACCAGGGGTGGGTTGGGGCTGGGAAGGGGAGGGAGTGGGTTGGAGTTGGGAAGGGGAGGGAGTGGGTTGGGGTTGGGAAGGGGAGGGAGTGGGTTGGGGCTGGGAAGGGGAGGGAGTAGGTTGGGGCTGGGAAGGGGAGGGAGTGGGTTGGGGCTGGGTAGGGAGTGGGATGGAGCTGGGTAGGGAAGGGAGTTTGATGCCCATAAGTGGAAGGTCCATCTTAAATATAGAACAAAAATATGTATATATATATGATATTAAAATATATTATTATCTTGAAAAAAAATAAATAAACAACATTATTTAAAGTCAGGATTCTTGTTCTCTGAAAATATTTCGAAAAAGTCACACTAATGACTATGTTTTAAGTTATTGATTGATTAGAATAAAATCTAATTAATAAGAAGATTGAATTGATCCTTTAAAATCTGAATGTTCACTGTTGATTTTAATTTAACATTTCATAAATATATTTCAAATCCAAATTTTCAGTGAACATTATGTGCTAATTTTTATGAACTGATAATATATTTATCTTTTGCACAATATTTTTGTATGCCTGTATGCATTTGAGTTTGAAATGCAATAGAGTTATTTTAGATACATGCCCGTGTTTTTTTTAGGAAAAATACAACATTTGAATAATATGGGAGTGTGTAATATGATCAAATTTAAATGGCCACTACACATAGCCTTTCAAACCAGGTAAACCCTGATTTACATACTGTATCTATTTTGGTGATTGCCTTTGTAACATTAAATTTATTAATTTGAAGCTTGATGCAAACAAAAATTCATATTCTGAATATATACACAGGAAATACTACCGTTCAGATTAAATATTAAGAATATAATCTTCTATATTTTATACAACATTTTAAATTTGTTTTTAATATATCTTGAATATTAGGATTAAATGTATATCATCCCAATATTAATAGACACATTTGGAAATGCATGTTTTATTTCTCAGGAATAGTAATGTTTGTTGAATTTAAATGAACAGTCTACACATAATTTTCAAAAAATAAATTTACATATCATACATCATGAAATTAAATCATTTAATTTCAATATGATTATGTTTGATGTATACTTAGAAGTGGCTTTGAGGTTCTAAACAATGATGACATAATGATATGGCCTGCATCTATGCACTCAGATGAATAAAAATGAATGCCTGTACAATACGAAGATGCTTATTGTGGGTTTGCATGGAATATGCATGTGACATCATGATGTCTGTCATTATTTAAAAATCATACAGAAATTTAAGTCAAAATTAAAAACATATGTTCATGTTGCATGATATATAAAGTGGGGGGGGGCAGGAGGGTATTTAAAAATAAAAAATAAAAATAATTTAAATGGACAAAGCTGTAGACTTTCTTTTTTGTTAAGAGTCTGAATTTAAAACTCTAATACATGTTATATATACTTGACGTTCCATCAGACTCCAAGGGAGCCACTTCCTCTTCCATTGCACATGTTATTCCAGCAATCTCTGTAAAACATAATACGTTGTCTACATGTTAAAATCAAATATTATAACATATGTTATTGGTGCCCAAGGGCACACATCAATGTTGCATTAAAGAGATACGGAACCAAAGTTAGGAATTTCATCATTTTGATGGAGCATGCAAAGGAAATAAGATTTGTAATTATCAATAATGAAACATTTGATTTTATTGTCTGTATTTTGAAAATATTCCCAAAAGCTGAGTACATGGAACATTTAAGAGTTCTCATGTGTGTATCACTTGATGATTGTTGTCTAAATATATACTAAATAGAAACATGTGCTAGCCATGTTCTTAAGCACAAAGGTGTAGGCTAAGAAGCTTTGAGATCTTAATCTGAAAATAATCTAAAGAATATATATATTATCAGAGGAGTATATTATCCTTTTAATTCAAATGGAATGCTTCATCAGAATCATGATCAGAATATTTATTTAAAATAAAACTTTAATGACATATGAATGAGTCACTGGACTTACCAGAACCCTGCAAAAGCAGGTCACTATTGGCACTGGATCCCTCGGGGTTCATCACAATAAGATCTTCTATTAATGATATTAAAATATATTAGTGAACACAGTTTGGACATCACTAAATAACAGTAGTCTAAAATATTACAAATAATATACTTTGAAATGTGAAGATTAGAGCACTAATATGAACAAGAAATGTATTAGTTCATCAAGGTGATTGTAAAGAAAATGATGTCTTTCACATATGTTGGGTTTCATACTATATTAGACAGCAAATTCTTCGATTATGAATCTATGGCATATATAAATATAAGTATTGATCACAATTTTAAAAATAAGACACACACAACACTTTTAATAACAACTGTTAAAAAAAAACTAATTCATGTGGCACATAGATCCATTTGTGCAATGTACAGTAATCTGTTTTAGGACACAACACATATTGATCACAATGCAAAACATAAGATATTTCTCAAAGTATGTCATCATGGTGCTGTTAGAATATGCTTATATATATAAAGGTAGTCCAAGAGTGAAAGATGTGATTTAGATATCAATATTGCTTCATCAAAACAGGGTAAGGATTAATGAAGAAATGTTCTATTAAAGGGACACTAAACACAAGTTTTGGATTTCATGATTCAGATAGAGCATTCAATTTTAAGCAACTTTCTAAATTACTACTATTAATTTTTCCTCTTTCTCTTGCTTTCTTTCTTTGAAAAATAATGCAGCTAAGCTTTTTTTGGGTTCAGAACCATGGATAGCACTTGTTTATTGGTGGGTGAATGTATCCACCAATCAGCAAAAAAAAACACAGGTTGTTCACCAAATATGGTCCGGCATCTAAACTTACATTCTTGCATTTCAAATAAAGATACCAAGAGAATAAAGACAATTTGATTATAGGAGTAAAGTAGAAAGTTTATTAATATTGCATACTCTAGAAAAAAAAGGCTGTCCAGCCGAAACACGTTGATACCAGAGCACACCTGCACAGGATCTGAGAAGACAAAGAGAATACCAGCTATACCCTGTTGAAATATTCAAGTTCCCACTTAGCGGCATATATTTAACCGCAAAGATCTCATTGATAACTAGAATTCCTTTTTCTACTTATCCTACAAACTTTCTACTTATCCCACAACCACATTTCAGTACCCAGATCGGTCACTGACTGACATCTAAGAAACCTGGGAACAACGGACCGGAAAGGCACGCAAATATTCCACATCAGGAGGTTATCCAACAACCATACCATAGTGATCGGTCACTGACCGACAGACAAGCCACAGAAAAGAAAAACCGGAGATACTTAAAAAACATCAGCAAACGGTTAGCACCTAACCGCAACGAAGATCCCACCAAGAAACTGACCGACAAAGGACAAGATAACAGAGCGACCACGGCAACTACACAAGCATTCATATAAAAGTGAATTTTCTCGCAGCAAACAGATAAGCCCACCTAACAAGAGGAAACCAAAGCGGCATTTATTTAACCGCCAGCAGCTCATATAGAACTGCCACCAGCTTGATCTAGAAACCTAAGCAAATCATTGGCATAGCGGCGTTTATTTAACCGCAATCATCTCACAAAAGTGATATCAAACAGATACACTTCAAGGTATTAATTTGTATACTTATATCACAGTGTGATAAAAATCGCACCAACATACCTCTACATTTGATATATAGTTACCTAAGATAAGATCTCAATTGCACAGCTGAACTTGAAACAAAGTATCCTATATGAACTATACAGCAACTATTGTCTTATCCACTATAATATTGTATTTACAAACATTTTTTTAGAAATTACAACCTGTGATAAACCTATAACTGTATAAATTGCAAGATTTCAATGATATTATTTTAATTTAATTTTTTATATTTTTTAGAAAATTACGTACATTCTTATACATAGAGACACCGGTGTCATTTTTTAAACTTTGAAGGAATTTGTAATAATTTTTGTTTAATTGTACTTTTAGCATCACTATTATTGGGTAAATTTACCATAATCAAATAAAGGATCATATTTATTTCTTAAACAAGTTTCGACATCCAATTTTTTTCCGAAAGAGAATATAAAATAGTACTCATCAAAACATTAACATATATTGAGCCCACATATTATCACACATATTTACAGTAAGACATATTGGGAATAGCAACTTGGTTTGCGCCACCTACTACAACTAACAATAAAGACAATTTGATTATAGGAGTAAAGTAGAAAGTTTATTAATATTGCATACTCTACCTGAATCACAAAAGAAAATTTTTGTGTTCAGTGTCCATTTAATATTAAATCTTAAAATATCTTTATTTGACAAGGTCACTGTTAATGAATTGTCTAGTTCATACATTGATGTAATGAATGGTATGGAGCATGCAATTACAATTAAATATATAATTTCAGGATATCATCCAGAATCTTTCATTATCCTTCTCTCTTAAAGGGATAGGAAAAACAAAAATGTGTAATTGTATTAATTTCCATGATTCAAGTCCAGCCTGTGATTTTAAAAAGCTTGCAAATATACTTATTTATTATATTTTGCTTTATTCTCTTTTTTAAAAGGATCAACTATGCCCTACTGTTATCTGAGGACATGTGTTGATCCAATTCAAATAGGCAATTTTGTGCATCAACCAATCAGCAGGATACTCCCAGTAATGCACTGCTGCTCCTAAACATACCTAGATATTCTTTCAAAATAAGGATAACAATCAAGTAAATTCATTTATATAATATCATTAAATAGATTTTATATTTAGAATCACATGTTGTGTCTAAATCCTAAAAGGAAAATGTTTAATGTCATGTCCCTTTAATGATAATCCAAAAATATCAAAGCATATGAGATATATATTTCTAGAATCTACAGATATGGATTAATTTATTAGTGTTGACTAAATGTATCAAAAACATGTAAAACACTATCCAGGGTCAGAATACAAAATGGCCATGACCCGATGATTACATTAAATTGAAGATATCACGAATAGAAGGAATATCTTCAAATACTCATAAAGTGAAATTTGGATTACAAGGGAATCCAAACTCGGAATCATGAATCTTATTTTAAAATAACAATAAAATAGAATTAGAGTATCCATCTTAATATAGAACAATGGCAATAGATTATGTAATGTTATGTCAAAGTTTGTAAGAGAAATGTAAATTAAAATGACACATACCGCCCTGTGACGAACCTGGGCTCGAGGGTCCAGCACCAACATCCATATCTGTAAAATATTCAATCAGGACTGGATATCATTAATACAAATCAGGCCATGGACACAAAAAAAAAAGATTTTTCTAATCTAATTGACAAAGTAAAATTATATTGGTATTCACGTGAGTTCATTGTTTCCTAAATTCATGTTTAAATAAAGTGATCATGTATTCTTATTTTCAAACTTTTATGTTGTTGACTGTTGCTTTAATGCATTTTGTGTCTTCTTGCATTGTCATCAATTGATTAAGATTGTTCAATTTTTATTTTAATCTTGCTAGTCTATCTTTTATAATGTTGAAGATTGTAATTAAGGATAGTGTATTCTTCACATATATACTAATTAACGTATACATTTGTCCAACATGTCTCAAGCAATGCCACTTTTACAGCAAACTCATGTTCACGTGTGTGCGCATTTCTAATTTTTCGGATCATTGCGCAATGATACCAAGCGGAATTGCGCATCCATGATTTGTCCAACATGTCTCAAGCAATGCCACTTTTACAGCAAACACATGTTCACGTGTGTGCGCAATTCTATTTTTCCGTATCATTGCTTCCAAAGTGGAATTGCGCATCCGTGATTCAGAATTGATTTGGATATAGTAGTGTGATGATTTTAATTTCTAAAGATTTCAAATATTTTTGAAATTAGTGTATTACAAGATTCCAATCCTAGATTTGTTAATATTGAATGATACCAATTAATATTTACAACTGTGGTATGATTTGATAGTCAATGCATGAAATGGCGGATGATAGGGAATTCACGGATGCACAATTTCTTTTTCGCTCTGTGACGCATATTCTGGAGAGCGTAAGAAATATCATTCCTCTTTCATGTGTAACGAATCTAAACATCATATGTAAGCGTGTGTTGTGAGATCTATAAAGGTTGAATATCTGATTATATACAAATTGCTTAAAAATATACTTAAATATTAATATATCATATGAAGTCTGATATTTACCTTGTTCAGCCTCTCAACTTTCATCTCCCAGGCCACCGGACGGAGAAGCAGCTTCACTGGCCTCCAGGTCAGGACTTTCAGATCCAGCAGCTGGGAGGGAAGAAGAAGAAGCCGAGGAGCGAGGTGATCTAAATCTGCGGGGGACCCGGAGATTGAGGAGGGCGCATAAAGTCACCTTATAAGGTAGCAGGTACAGTTTCCGTGGGGGTGGAACTTTCTTCCCATCCCTCTTACGGGCTTTTACCCACTCCCTTATGAGGTTGACTTTCTTAGCTAGCCTCAACCTCATATCCCCAAACCTCCGCATGATTTGATCCGTGGTCCTCTGGATGCCACACACCAAATTAACATCATTGGTGATAGACACCCAGAGGGCCCTCCTAATGCTCTGCTTCGTCGACTTCTTCTTGTTCCCAAACAGCTGCGGATAGAAGTCCTCGACAGCGTTCACCAGTGCTGCACTCTCCGGCTTGGTGAACCTGGGAGACGTCATGCCTGCCGCGTTGTGGGTATATAATATATATAGAGAGAGAATATACAGTATATTACTGCCAGCAGGCATTAGAGAACTGACAAAAATGGCAACGTGTAATGGACTTTTATATGGTGAAGTAAACATGAGATGCACCATGGGACATGGTATCTGTACATCTTATTGGATAAAAAATTTGAAATTTTGTTATCATGTCTGTGAGACCATACTGACTCAAGTTATGTTTGTGTGATGAACTCTGATTGGCCGTTCCTTAATGTTTCATATCTTAGTAACTTCCATACACATACCTCCTGGGGGTGCTGTTACTACATTTTTCATGTAGACTTATTTTGAATTCATGGGACTGCTATGCGGATATGTGTGACGCAGATTTAATATAGATGATCCGTTAAATATTAATATATTAAGTTTACATTTGAATTTTATTAAATATAATCCAGTCACATTATCAAAAGTTTTATACATTTCGATGTTTAATATCGATCAGGTTTTTTAATAAAAATATTTTTAAGAATAAAAAGGAAACATTGTATGTATTTGTTTATAAAAGAAATTTCTTGACTTATTGTGAAGTATTGACATTGCTCTATTAAATGTATTTTTAATGCACATCGATTGTGTGCTATTGCGTGACATTAGAAGATAATTTGTAAAGATGCGAATCTCGTGTTGCAAGATACGTTTTCCACGCCAAATTTCTGAAATGCGTAATTTCTATTTATAATGGACGGAACTTGGATAATATGTTTATAAATCTTAAAATACACGTTTGTTCATTATTGGTAAATAAACCTCGAGCTTGTATTTGTCTGAACTTCTCACATATGTTATTGGGCAACGGCGTCTTTATTTTTAAAGTGACATTACACCCAAATATTTTCAGAAAATGATCCGGAGAGAGAATACATTTAGAAATTTTAAAATGTAACTCGATCTATTCATATTATTCTTTTGATATCCTTTACAGAAGGAGTAGCAATGCACATAGTTGAGCCAATCACACAAGGCATCTCAGTGCATCCACCAATCTTCAGCTACTGAGCATATCTATATATGGTTATAAAGTATCTTAAAATAATGAGTTAAAATAGATTATCGAATTACATTTTAATGTTTTAAATTAAATTATTATTATTAATCCTGAAAGAAACGCTTTTGAATTACCGTCCCTTAAATGAGATAATATTCAATGTTTAAATTTTTCGAAATACATATGTCTAAACATTGTAAATATGCATTGTTGTCCACCTACAAATAAGGAGATATTTCCCAGTAATGCTTTGCTGATCATAAACCTATGCATCTCCATTTCTCAAACTTAGGATAACGTGACAATAAAGCATATTTGTATTCCCCTCTGTATTGTTTGCCCCACTGTGAATACAATTTCTTCCAATGTATTTATACAGCTTTACATTAAAGGGACATTAATGTATGTTATTTCCTGATTTAGATGGATAATACAATGTCAAACGTCCAAGTTGTTTATATTAATATTCTTTCCTGAAGAGCATATCTATATAGGCTCTGTTTCTGATGATTGTTGGCTGCACATAGATGCCTTGTATCTTGGCTAACCCATGTGCACTGCTAATTCTTTAACAAAAGGATATTAAAAAAAAAATAATAAAAAAAACCCTAAAAAAAAGGTTTGGATATTAACCATTTAAGTCCAATACCATTAGGAATATGTGGAAGATAAACTAAACTAAAGTGAAATGTAACTGCCTATAGATATCACATATCTATCCAACAGGTAAAGAGCATAATTGCTAGAAATTATCTATAGTTAACTGGCCCTTGAAATGACTCCACTAGAGCTGAAAAATAATCAATATAGCATACAATAACTAGCTTGGCATGAATGTGGAATTAACTTTTAATTTAAAGATAAATCATAACATATTACCTTACAAATAATTAAAGCAGAATACTCTATATTTAGTTTAAGAATGTTTTTGGATACCTAAGAAAGGATTATAATGTAAATCTAAACATTAAACTACACTGTCACTTTAATGTAAGTTAACCACTTTCTTTTATAAAAACTGAAATGAACAAAGTTGATATGTCTAATTTAGACTACATATCCTCGTCAGAAACATTTTCTGATTTTAACATCTCTAAATCACACAATAAAAGCATATATGGATGTATTTAAACGCATCTTAAATTTGGTACGATACTTGACTTAACACAGCTTATTCAGATAATGGTAGATATTTTTAATTCAATACATTAAACAAAATTAGTATATTTGATATCAGGCATGTGCTTGTAAAATAGATTACTTTAACAGTCATGGGACTAATATTTTGTTTACGTCAGAATATTAGATGGATATATTTCTTTTTATCTTAATGTGATAGAGATATGTCTGAAATAATATGTATTTTAAATAAAAAATGAAATATATAGTATGAAAATAAATTTATTTTCCAAAAAAATTATATATATAAATTTGGAATTCATCACAAACGATAACCTGAAAAAGAAAGAAAAGAAATATTAAAAACATTAGTCATTTATGTGATTTAATGAACACGTCTTAATGAATATTTTACGTCTAATTGTAAAATGATCTTGTGTCTATGCTCTAACATGTATTTTTTTTTTGTCTTGATCTTAAAATTAGGTTCAGACTGTAAATCAATATCTATCCATAATTTGAAAATAATCCCATTATATTGTCTAATCTATAGTTGAATCACACATTAGCATTGAAAATTAGACAAAATAATGCATAATAAATTTTTGATTGTATGAGGAACATAATTGAATGTAATATTTCATGTCCCTTCAAATAATATACCTAAATATCAACTCTAAAATGTATCCCTTTGTCTGATTGGTCAGAATCTGAGTCCTCTCTAGCACAAAGTAGGGGTAACGTATCTAAAATAAACATTGTAATATAGGACATGTATATAATCCTAAATATTTGATCATTCTTCCTCATCTGATTCTTAAATAGCATGCATTGTGCAAACTAACCTGGATGTATGGTGTTTGAAAGGAAATCCGCTTCAAAATATCAGGTTTATCTTCATTTGGGCTCCTATTCATCATTTTCAAAATACAGGATTGTGAAATACCATCTAAAATACAAAATTTATGAACCATAAGTTTGTGTAATAGTATACATCCTGCATCCCCGGTCTTGTTCCCTAGAATTTCCACCATGTTAACGTGTCTTTGTATGGTTTTCAAAGTCAGCACAATTGAAAGTCAATACCACAGACATGATCACATTGGTATTCTTCACTTTCAGTATAGGATTTTTCACTTTCAGGCTTGAATTCATCACTTCCAGTCTGTAGATGAAGTAATCTCCCTAATGGAAGATAAATTGTAAATTAATTCATTAAAAAAAGGGTAGCTTGGTTCTGCATCCCCCCCCCAATTTTCTAAACTATTTAGATCACTATCTTATTAAGCATATGTAGTATCTTTTGTGTTATGTTCTATCAATCTAGTGTGAAGCTGAGTCATACATTGTGCAGACATAACCACTGATGTCTGACTTAGAATCATAGTATTGCTAGAGTATCCCTTTAGACAATTGTTTAAATTGTATGCCATATGATGTATCATTGTGCTAAATGTCCCCCCAGTCCATACATTATGTATACTTACCATCTGATGTTGTCTTTGAAAATCAGGTGGCAAAGTCATTACAGAAGCCAATGCGAGAATCATCTGATGTATAAATTACCTATGATCATAAAAATATCAAATTATATTTTGCTCTAATCATTTGTTGAACAATCCTAACCTGTTTGTCCACTTCTCAACTTGTCATTTCCCTAAATTGCACACATATTGTCAATTCTCCTATCTAACTTCTAGTATTTACCCTCTGAAGTTGCGGTTGATGATGTCATTTCTGACATTGAGCCCCTCGTCCCGGAATGGCCCCTCTAGAACAGGGTCATCCTCCTCATCTTGGAGGAGGTCTTGGGGCACCTGGATGGCCTGCAGCATCCCAGCCCACTGAGCAATGTTATGCAAGACGCTGCAGGCAATAACGATCTTTGCCACCTTACTAGGGTTGTATTGGAGGGCTCCTCCCAACCTGTCCAGGCATAGTAACCGCATTTTGAGGAGCCCAAACATCCTCTCCACTACAGCCCTAGTCCGCTTATGTGCCCGATTGTAGTGCTCCTGGGCCTCGTCTGTGGGGTTACGTATAGGCGTAATGAGCCAAGGCCGGCTCATGTAACCCGAATCACCAATAAATATTGAACATAACAAAAATGTCAAATATTATAAATATCGTTAAAATTATTTTATTAAACAATGCATTTGTGTACACGAAAAAAAATCGCATAAACTAGACATTTGCTAAAAGAGACAATGACATGGTTAAATAGCATCCTAGAGCTGAATAACATTTAAGCTAGGACATGCTACATATCTGTTTGGAGGTCAAACTAGACATTTGCTAAAAGAGACAATGACATGGTTAAATAGAATCCTAGAGCTGAACAACATTTAAGCTAGGACATGCTACATATCTGTTTTGAGGTCTAACTAGACATTTGCTAAAAGAGACAATGACATGGTTAAATAGAATCCTAGAGCTGAACAACATTTAAGCTAGGACATGCTACATATCTGTTTGGAGGTCAAACTAGACATTTGCTAAAAGAGACAATGACATGGTTAAATAGCATCCTAGAGCTGAACAACATTTAAGCTAGGACATGCTACATATCTGTTTGGAGGTCAAACTACAGGGAGTGCAGAATTATTAGGCAAATGAGTATTTTGACCACATCATCCTCTTTATGCATGTTGTCTTACTCCAAGCTGTATAGGCTCAAAAGCCTACTACCAATTAAGCATATTAGGTGATGTGCATCTCTGTAATGAGAAGGGGTGTGATCTAATGACATCAACACCCTATATCAGGTGTGCATAATTATTAGGCAACTTCCTTTCCTTTGGCAAAATGGGTCAAAAGAAGGACTTGACAGGCTCAGAAAAGTCAAAAATAGTGAGATATCTTGCAGAGGGATGCAGCACTCTTAAAATTGCAAAGCTTCTGAAGCGTGATCATCGAACAATCAAGCGTTTCATTCAAAATAGTCAACAGGGTCGCAAGAAGCGTGTGGAAAAACCAAGGCGCAAAATAACTGCCCATGAACTGAGAAAAGTCAAGCGTGCAGCTGCCAAGATGCCACTTGCCACCAGTTTGGCCATATTTCAGAGCTGCAACATCACTGGAGTGCCCAAAAGCACAAGGTGTGCAATACTCAGAGACATGGCCA
The DNA here is from genome assembly GCF_027579735.1 of Bombina bombina. Classification (NCBI taxonomy): domain Eukaryota; kingdom Metazoa; phylum Chordata; class Amphibia; order Anura; family Bombinatoridae; genus Bombina; species Bombina bombina. Next base: position 40,302,868 of record NC_069503.1, read on the forward strand.
AGGTAAGAAAGGCTGAAAGACGACCACCACTGAACAAGACACACAAGCTGAAACGTCAAGACTGGGCCAAGAAATATCTCAAGACTGATTTTTCTAAGGTTTTATGGACTGATGAAATTAGAGTGAGTCTTGATGGGCCAGATGGATGGGCGCGTGGCTGGATTGGTAAAGGGCAGAGAGCTCCAGTCCGAATCAGACGCCAGCAAGGTGGAGGTGGAGTACTGGTTTGGGCTGGTATCATCAAAGATGAGCTTGTGGGGCCTTTTCGGGTTGAGGATGGAGTCAAGCTCAACTCCCAGTCCTACTGCCAGTTTCTGGAAGACACCTTCTTCAAGCAGTGGTACAGGAAGAAGTCTGCATCCTTCAAGAAAAACATGATTTTCATGCAGGACAATGCTCCATCACACGCGTCAAAGTACTCCACAGCGTGGCTGGTAAGAAAGGGTATAAAAGAAGAAAATCTAATGACATGGCCTCCTTGTTCACCTGATCTGAACCCCATTGAGAACCTGTGGTCCATCATCAAATGTGAGATTTACAAGGAGGGAAAACAGTACACCTCTCTGAACAGTGTCTGGGAGGCTGTGGTTGCTGCTGCACACAATGTTGATGGTGAACAGATCAAAACACTGACAGAATCCATGGATGGCAGGCTTTTGAGTGTCCTTGCAAAGAAAGGTGGCTATATTGGTCACTGATTTGTTTTTGTTTTGTTTTTGAATGTCAGAAATGTATATTTGTGAATGTTGAGATGTTATATTGGTTTCACTGGTAAAAATAAATAATTGAAATGGGTATATATTTGTTTTTTGTTAAGTTGCCTAATAATTATGCACAGTAATAGTCACCTGCACACACAGATATCCCCCTAAAATAGCTAAAACTAAAAACAAACTAAAAACTACTTCCAAAAATATTCAGCTTTGATATTAATGAGTTTTTTGGGTTCATTGAGAACATGGTTGTTGTTCAATAATAAAATTAATCCTCAAAAATACAACTTGCCTAATAATTCTGCACTCCCTGTAGACATTTGCTAAAAGAGACAATGACATGGTTAAATAACATCCTAGAGCTGAACAACATTTAAGCTAGGACATGCTACATATCTGTTTTGAGGTCAAACTAGACATTTGCTAAAAGAGACAATGACATGGTTAAATAGAATCCTAGAGCTGAACAACATTTAAGCTAGGACATGCTACATATCTGTTTGGAGGTCAAACTAGACATTTGCTAAAAGAGACAATGACATGGTTAAATAGCATCCTAGAGTTGAACAACATTTAAGCTAGGATTACAGTGGCAATTGTCTAACTTAACCATGTTGTGCACAAGTACTCACCAACGAGCCACCCATGGGGAAACTGTCTGCCCTTAAACTGCCGCCACAGGGACGACTGACTGAGGATGCGGGCATCATGACAAGCCCACCGAAAATTCGCACATACCTGCATAATCCACATCCGTGCGTTGCAAACAAACTGCACGTTCAGACTATGGAAGCGTTTGTGATTTTGGAAAGGGCTCATCATCTGCTGGAGCACGCAGCACAATGTGGGTGCAATCTATTGCTCCCAAGACATTGTGCATTTGAGCTATTGCATAGAATTCCCTCTTCAGGTGCCTCCAATCACCATCATTTTGAGGGAATCCTATGTAACGCTTACTGACTCGTACCATGGCGTCCAGAAAGTTGTCAAAAACCACAGAGAAGGTACCCTGAGTCAGCCCATGCATGTACCCCTCTCCGGATTGAAAACTCCCGGAGGCCAGGACATGTATGCAACTTAGCATATTGGTCATGCCAGGGATTGCAGTTTGCATACGTCTACGTGGCTCCATATGAGGTTTAAGTATATCATAAAGGATAATGAGCTGTTCACGATTGAGCCTATACTTGTCATAAACCTCAAAGTCGCTCATGTTATCCAAGGTGGGCCTCACCCGGTGAACAGGAGGACCTCTAACCAAACAAGCCCTTGGTCTCTCTTGGAGACGCCGAGCATGCCTGATTCTGTTGTACACCACTCGTGCAACAGCACCAGCACCAACTAACTGCGGATCATCCATATTTGCCAAGCTAAGCAGCACAAAGCCAAACAGCAGAGCAAACACACAAGGAGAAACAAGGTATGCAAACACACAAAAGCAATTTGATACAATGTCGATCACAAGGGACGTGTTGGCCATGTTGTTTGGGGGATTTATAGTGCAATATGTCCAATGGTAGCGTGTTCGTAATGCTTGCTGACTGTATACACTTGATTGTATGTGAGCGGCACGAATGCTTTCAAAGTGGGCGGATTTTCTTGTGTTTGATGAAATTTCTACCCCACCCCAATAAATAGTAATGTGAAAGTGTAAAATGTAACATATACAGTGCATCGTCGTGATGTTTGTTCATATGCGTAATAAATACTTTTTAAACGAGATGTTATAGTAAAAAGCACACATCCATGCTAACATGAATGAAAGTTCATACTTGTGTATAATGTGTGCATAGACATGGCATAGAATCTGATCGATCAATGTTGCTGCAATATTGTTTCCAAACGATAAAGTAACGGGTGACATCTATAGTATTGTGTATAGAAATGATTTGCGAGATGTCAATATTTTACGCGTCCCACTAAACTCGCAATAATACTGAAGATCTTCCGGCTGACATCTGTAGTATTGTGTGTATATAAGTGATTTGCGAGATGTTAATATTTTCCGCGTCCCACTAAACTCGCAATAATACTGAAGATCTTCCAACCTCTTGTTTACGTATATATGTAGTATTGAGTGATAAAGTGCTGAAAGGGGCGTTAGAGTCCTAATGCTGTAATGTGTATGGTTGAATCTTAATTTTGTAAAGCGATTTCGTATTGTTGATGTAATGTAATTTTGTTTAAGAATGTGATGTTGTAGTGAATTTCACCCAAGTAAAAGCCATAAGTCCATAGGGAACAGGTAATTTCTGTATCTATTTGTGACAGCGGTATTAACGCAGGAATGAATGCATTTTCTGGACAATTGTAACGCTGGTATTACGAGTTTTCTTGTCTACGTATTTTGCGTGCGTTAGGTAAATCTGTTCGCTTGCACGACCACGTCTTCCCCATAGAAGTCAATGGAGTAGAGAAATGTCCTGATAAAAAAAAAATCCAACACTTGTTTTGAGCGTAAAGTGAGTGACGTCACGTTCTTGTGTGAAAAAGCAGCTAAATCGTGTTAATTTCATAATAAAAATGTGTTTTTGTGTAGGTAATGTGGTGTATATTGTTTGTATGTATCTGATTGTGTATGTATGTGGTAATATTTGTAGTTAGATGTAACTATATGAGTGTATGTTCCCGTCTGCCTATGTAAGTCAAACACCTGAGATCTCGTAACTTTGATCCGTTCTATTTTGACATGAAAATTTTTAATTTGAAAAATAAATATTGTGTAGTGTTTGTATGAGTGTAAGTGTACTTTGTGTAATGTTTTTGAAGTGATTTGTGGATGTTTTTGTTAGCGGTATATCATTAACTGCTGGTCTGTGTGAGCACGTTGCACCAACCTACTCATTGCTATACGAGGTCTAGCCTTATTCTATAAAAAGTGGGCTATTGATTTATTGTATTTATGAATGTCTGCCTTTACTATAAATAATGGTAGGTTCTGTACTAAAAATAAGATTTTAGGAAATACAATTGTTTTGATTACCATTATCTTTGCTGATAATGATAAGTTGTATCTACTCCATTTTGCTAAGTCCTCCGGCAGTCTCTCAAAAACATTTTCATAATTTAATCTGTACCAATCTTGTGGGTTCTTACTGATATATAGACCTAGGTACTTTAGCTGTTCTACCTCTTGAAATCCGTGGTTGAGAAAACTTCTGCTGTTTTTTTGTATCCAGAGTAGTTCTGATTTTTTCCAATTTATCTTATAACCAGAGAATTTACTATAAGCCTCTATTATACTTAAACATTTTGGTATACTTTCTGCTGTGTTGTGTAGAAACAAAATTAAATCATCAGCGTATAATGATATTTTTACATACTGATTACCCATTCTAGCGCCTACTAATTCCTGCCTCAAGAGAATTGCCAGAGGTTCAAGTGAGATATTAAATAAAAGTGGTGACAGTGGACAGCCCTGCCTCATTCCCTTTTGTAGTGTTGTATATTGAGATAGTTCTGAATTTACTAAAAGTTGTGATCGGGGTTTATTATAAATTAACTTAACCAAGTTAAGAAAGTTTCTGTGTAAACCAAATTTATCTACTGCCGTGAATAAATGGTCCCAGATGATAGCGTCAAACGCTTTCTCTGCATCTAGGCCCAAGAGAGCCAGGTCTCCATGACACTTTTTTTATGTAAACAACAAAAGGAACAAGAGCGCACAGCCCAATCTAAGAGTAAAAGTTTTTACTTAAAGATAAAAGCGCATAACAATAAGAATAACGTACAGGATTAAAAAAAAATGAATGCAGTGTGTGATTATATCACCATAGATAACTCCCCCATGGTTTAGGTAAGAGCGATGCTGCCGGAAACACAGGGATCTTTGCCAGTCAATCAGCTGTTCCTCAAGCCGTATGCATGAAATCCGTTAGAGTTGCAGCCGGTCAGCTGTTCTTAAGTCTTTACGGGGGTGAGTGTAGATGCCTCAACGCATTTCCTCTGGTCTCCACCAGACTTTTTCAAGAGGTTAGATTACATCACAGCCTAATGTGATGTCTTTTATAGTGTCTATTCACAGGTAACCGGTGTCAATCTCAGTACTGAATAGGTGGGTCAAACTGTCAATCAAGGACCTTGCAGCTGACAGGTAAATCAAAAGCTAAGACACACCTATAATTCTCCTTTCTAAATTTAACCCTGTATAGGCGAGTCAATTATGAAAGGTCATTGCCTGATACTCTATATTTACAATTGATCCGTATTGTCTAGACAACAATATCTATTAATATGAGAACCTACATCACAACATTGGTCATATAAATACATCGAAAAAATTGGATGAAATATATGCATAAGTGAAAGTATACATAAAAAAATGCATATGTGAATCCCTAAGTCTTAAACCCAAAGAAGTAGGAGGGAACTCTGAAGAGAAATATGTGTATATGTATATGTTGAAGTGCACTCTCCTTGTAGGGATAAAATGACACATGAAGTTAATCTCGTGACAAGTGTTGAATATGGAATATGTAAGCTGTATAATACATAGATTGAACCCTTTGCCGCAATAAGAACAGCATAGATAGATGCAAGGAAACTGTAAAAAGCAGCATCCTAAAACTAAGGCGTATTTAACCTATGTAATGGAAGAATCCTTTAACTAGTTATATAAAATTAACAGATCTATTCATGCATGCTCATGTTGCTAGTGACTAAAAAAATTTGGAAGACGACTGAAAAAGGGTTGTATCACATGTTTTCTATCTAATAGGAACAAATTAACCCTCCTATTGTTATAGTTAAAATAAAATTACATGAATGCTTGTAAATCAAGGTCAATATTGAGACCCAGACTACTTGTAGTATTTAGGGTGCCTAGCTCGTGTGTCCAATAGGTTTCGCGTTGGCGCAATGCTTTCAACTTATTGTTTGAAGCATGTGGAGCAATCCAATCAATAACCTTGACTTTAAAACTGAGTTATGGGCAATTCTAAAATGTTCTGGAATGCTGTGGCCTTCAAACTTATTTTTAATATTGTTCCAGTGTTCATTAAACCTAGTTCTAACTGTGCATTTGGTTCTTCCCACATAAAAACAATTGCAATCACAGGTAAGGAGGTATACGACGTATGCCGATTTACATGTGAACTTATTCTTCACTTTATATGTTTTTGAATTATGAACATCTTTGAATGAGTCTCCTTTATTTATGTGTTTACACATACCACACTTGTTAGTGTTACATGGCCAAGTTCCATTGCTCCTACTTAGCCAATTGCCTTCTGGTGTAATTTTTTTTAGTAATTTGTGGCCTCAATTTGGAAGGTGCTAGGATACGTTTGAGATCTTTATTCTTTTTATAAGTAATCACTGGTTTGTCTGGGAGTATCTGTCCTAAAATGGGATCACTGGTTAGAATCGCCCAGTGTTTATTGAGAATATTTTCAATGTCTCTGCTACCTTGACTATACATAGTTATAAATCTAATCTCATCCCGTTCTTTATTACTGTTTACCTTACTTGTGGGATTAAGCATATCATTCCTATTCATATTAGAAACCCTCTGTTTGACACTGTGTACTAAGTGGGGATCATATCCTTTATCTAAGAACCTTTTGTCTAATAGGTCAGACTCCTTGTTAAAGTCATGTAAATAGGTACAATTTCTCCTAACTCTCTGATACTGCCGTAAAGGTATGTTTGTCTTCCATCCAGCTAAATGCCCACTCTTAGCATTTAGGAAACCATTTTTATCTGTCGGTTTCCTATCATTTCTAACCGCTACTTTGTCGTATGAGTCTATGAAGAAATTCAGGTCTAGAAATTCTATTTCCTTATGCTGGGTGTTGCTAGTGAATTTTAGATTCATGTTATTCATGTTCATATGTTCAAGAAATGGATTGATTAGTGTTTTGTCCCCCTTCCAGACAATAATAATGTAATCTATGTACCTGAAATATTGTTCAAGATGTTCGCTGTAAGGGTTGTTTTGCCAAATGAACAGATTTTCGAAATGGTTCATGTACAAATTGGCATATGATGGGGCGAAGGTCGTCCCCATCGCCGTGCCTTGTTTTTGTACGTAGAACTTGGATTCAGCTACCCATACCTGTTTTAAAAAAAATTCTCTTTTGCCTTCTTATATTTATCCCACGTTATCAACAGGGGGTTATTCAGATATGCATTATATGTGTTCTTTAATTGGTTGGCTAGCTGCAACTCACAAGCCTTATTCTTTTTTTTTAATCTTAGACATATATGCTATAATCTCTCCGCGAATTACCGCTTTCCCAGTTTCCCATAAAATCTCAGGCTTATTGGAAAATGTAAGATTCTCTCTTATAAAGTTTTTCCATGTCATGGCTAGCCAGTTACAAAATTTGTTATTATTACTCATATATTTTGGAAAATGAAAACTATTATTATGTGGCAACTTTCTAAATTTAATTTTCATTCCTATAATAGCGTGATCTGATATAAGGATTTCGTTAATTGAGGATTCAACATCGTATTTAAGGGTAGACTTGTCAGCCAGAAATAGGTCTATTTGGGAGAAGTTTTTGAATGCTCTAGATTCACAAGTGTAATTGCGCTCATCTGGATGTTGTATTCTCGATATATCATGGACATCTAGTACTTTTGTAAAATTTCTCAATAGTTTGGCTTCTTGTCTATATACTTGCATGTTTATCTGTCGATGTCTGTCAATAACGGGGTTCATTGTCATGTTAAAATCTCCCATAATTAACAGATATTGTCCCCGTAATGGAAATAGTTTTTTTTCCAGGTTATTCCAGAATTCTTTATCATGTTTATTTGGACCATATACATTACAAAACAATCAAATAATTTTATTTATTCGTACCTGTATTATAATATATCGGCCTTCTATATCTAACTCGCATTTAATTATCTGATATTCCAGATTTTTATGGAACAGAATTGCAACCCCTCTGCTCCGTTTTTCACACGGTGTTGCAATGATTTCCTTTAGCCAGCTAACCTTAAGTTTTTCTATCTCTGGTTTCTTTAAATATAGTTCCTGTAAAAACATGATGTCTGCTTTTTGTCTTTTAAGTAATTTGAGAATATTTTTCCTTTTGATTGGGGAGGTAACCCCTCCCACATTCCATGACACTAGATTTACTCTATCCATATACCATCAAAACTTGGTCCATAGAAAATTAAAACATCTAGGGGGGAGAAGGTAGGTAAAAACCTTGAGGCGTTCAAAAAGGAGGGGTGGGGAGAGAGAGAGAGGAGGGAGAGAGAAAAAAAAAAAAAAAAAAAACAGGACATGGGGCCTGGAGAACCTTCTCCCACGGTGCGCCTTAAAAACAAAACAATATTTTAAAAAACCAACATCTGTCAAAAATAATCTGCCTTAGCATAATACATAGAACTTTGTTATTAATTACGCTTATTGTAGCTATAAGGAAGAGAGTGATATCTATCTTTCTGACCATCAACCTTAATCTGTCCAGCTCGCTGTTTAATTTTTTTTTTCCCAGGATGGACCTATACTTATTTTCTATTGCCTGCTGCTTTTATTCTTTGAGCTGGTAGTTCTACGTTATTTTCAAGAAAGAAAGATTTAGCTTCTTCACTGTTATTTAGAGCCATATTATTTCCCTCTGTATCTTCTACCACTATTTTTGCCGGGTATCTTAAGCTGGCCTTATATTTATTTTTTATTAATGATGTACAAAAAGGAGCCATGGCTTTTCGTTTAGATGCCATTTCTACGGAATAGTCCTGGAAAATATAAACTTGATTCGTACCAATAAAAAGAGGGTTCTGATTTCTATATGCTCACATTATTTCTACTTTCTCTGGAAAATTTAAATATTTTACCATGACCGTTCTTGGTCTTGTATATCCATCCTGGTATTTAATACTAGAACCAGTTCTATGCGCTCTTTCAACTTGCAATTTACCGTTTTGTACAGACATCCCTAATAAGTTAGGTAAGGTTACAGCTGCAAATGTAATTAGATCTTTATATTCATTACCCTCAGGTAGACCTACAATACGAATGTTACTTCGCCTAGACCTGTCTTCAAGGTCTTCAATTTTACTTTGTAAGGTTTTTATTATGTCTCCTGTTTCTTTATTAGCTATCTCCTGCGTGTTGTGAGCATCCTCTAAGTTCGAGACCCGCGTCTCTACTTCAGACAGGCGCTGTGCGAATTGTCTTATTTCTGTTGTAAGGCCACTAATTTCTTTTCTAATTGTTTAAAATTGAGGCATTATCAGATTGGCCATTTGGTCTATTAAAGTTTGAGAGTCATGTGTATGGCCGGCTTTACTTATATCTAGTTTTTCTGAAGAGCTTTCCTGTAGTGATTTTGTTTTTTTATCTTTTTTTACTGGCATAGCTGGAGATTTTGCTTTTACATTTGTAATATACTTTTCCATGCCCCTTCAGAGTAGGGTATAATATTATGTGCTATGTGAATATTTCATGTTATGTAAATACTTTTAGTGAACCTAAGGGGGGGGGGTGACCCTCCACTTTTAGTGAGAGAGTTTGTCTCTTTTTTTCTCTTTCTTTTTTTTTTTTTCTTTTTCTGTTTTTTTTTTAAAAAACTGAGGTGGAAAATGTGATCCGTGTCAAAAATATATAAAACAATAACTACCGTGTCTCTATAAAGTGTATATTTATAGAAAGGTTAGACCTTCTAAAAAAAAGTGAGATTTGTGCAGATAAATGCTTAGACTAAACGGCTTTGGGGCTGTAAAGTTAACCAGCTAGTAGATGAGAAGTAACCAGACGTTAGCTTTGAGCTTAATAACTAAGAGGGGTTGAAACCAAGGGTCTAAAGCCCACTTTATATAGATTCTGACAATCCTCTATCTAGAAAATAGAGGTTTTATTCGTTATAAATAGCTTTGTCAACATCAGCTCTCCCCCCTTTCCCCCCCCCCCCAAGACTCTTGCTATCAGACACAGGTCTTTGTATATTACAAAAGCCAACTGATTAAGCTCTCCTTTGATAGGGCTAGCTAAACCTAATACAGAACAATTTATGGATAACAATATTGCTGTTTTTTTTAATCCCCTGTACAGACTTTTAAGCTATGGCCTGCTAAAGTGGTCTTTCCTTTAGTAGGACCAACGTAGCCTAGTACAGAACATGTTATAGGCAGCAAGATTGCTATTTTTTGCTAACTTTTTTTTTTTTGAACCTCTAAACAGACAAACTAATAAAGGCCTAACAAAGAACTAGTAAAGAGCCAAGTAAAAACCTTGCAAAATTTCACTACAATCGCCTGTACACAGATGGTTATAACATAATATTAACATAACATTATGTATATCTTTAACACAGAGCACACCCTTTATACTGACAAGTGTATCACAGTCATTTCCAGCCACAGCCAACATAAGATCACAGGATAACACAATTTAACTTTTGCACCAGATGACCAGGTGCCAATACCATAATTGTATGGTTGTATAGTTATATAACTGTCTTTTTATACACGTTCCTTAGGATTTGATTGTTGCTGTGAGAAATGTATGAAAGCTGAAAATAACATATCGCCAGTTATTGCTGGGGGTAGCAAGTTTATGTGTATATTTTTTTTTCCCCCTCCTACTGGGGCATATACAACAGCTTCTATTGACTCCCTTTTTTTACTTAACCCTGTTTGCTCAAAGTATACAACCAAACGGGGTTAGCTTAGGAAGTGGGAGACAGCCTTTAAACTGTAGTTCCAGAGTTTATTTAAAAGTTCCCAAGTTTCTCTTTCCAATTAATAGCAGCTAAAACAAAGTATCATATTCTATTATGCATAGGCTGACCATATTGCTGCTTTAAGAAGGAACACATATGAAAAATACATATGTGAGGGTTCTTATACAAAACCATTTCTTTAAACAGCCCTGAAAACAGCCCTGACATATGTATTTTTAATATGTGTCCCTTTTTAAAGCGGCAATATGGTCAGCCTAATTATGCATAAATAACCGTAATAGCTTTCAGGTTCTTCGCCCCATCAGGTATTATTGCATCCAGCTATCCTAACAGGGCCTTTTACCAATAAACCAAATAAACAAGTTGTTGCCAGAAAAAATGCAGTTTGAATCGTGTGCCGCGCACACTGTGTGCTGTGCACACTATACTTGCGGTTTGTTTGCCATCCGCGGCAGTTTGTCCTCCCTGGCCGCTCTTCGTGGAAGCCCTCTGTTTACAGCTTTTTTGACCAAACGCTGCTCCGTTTGGGTCACCACACCAGGGGGTGCCGAGGGCCGCTGTAGAGAGATTTCTGCCCGAGAGCGCTGCTGTTAGAGGAAAAGAACTTCCTGAGTCACGCTTCAAAAAGTCCTGTCTTTATCCAGGATTGGGCTGTTTCAGGCCAGGGGCGGAAAAGCATCTGGCAATCTGTATGTCTGGATTACTGGGTGGATGTCGGGGCAGTCCCCTTAAGCCACACAATGCCGGTATCAGTGCCACCTGATAGTGCTGGCAATATGGAGGCCACCGTTTGCAGCTGGAAAACCGCTATCCTCCTCCTCGGGCAGTTGGGCTGTGAACATGGACAACTGCCAACAGGAGCATGGCTGTACGTAGGGAGCGATGGTCTTAGATGCTCATGCCATGTTTGCAGAGCTACACACACCAGATACTGACGTGTGCATCTTACCGGAAGCCTCATCAAAAGTTTTGAAAAAAAATAAAAATAAAAAAATGTCCACTTTCTATACATGTGAAAGGTTTCTTCCCTTGTTAATCCTTTCATGTTTTCTCAGATTACTTATTTGTGTAAAACATTTTCCACACTCTGTACATGTGAAGGGCTTTTCCCCTGTGTGAATCATTTCATGAGTTTTCAGAACATCCATTCGTGTAAAACTTTTTCCACACTCTGTACATGTGAAAGGCTTTTCCCCTGTGTGAATCATTTCATGAGTTTTCAGACTATTTATTTGTGTAAAACTTTTTCCACACTCTGTACATGTGAATGGATTTTCCCCTGTGTGAATCCTTTCATGATTTTTTAGATGATTTATTTGTGTAAAACTTTTTCCACACTCAGTACATGTGAAAGGCTTTTCTCCTGTGTGAATCCATTTATGCTTTTTCAGACTAATCTCATGTCTAAAACTTTTTCCACACTCTGTACATGTGAAAGGCTTTTCTCCTGTGTGAATCATTTCATGCTTTTTCAGATGACTTTTAACTGTAAAGCTTTTTCCACACTCTGTACATGTGAAAGGCTTTTCTCCTGTGTGAATCCTTTCATGCTTTTTCAGATGACATTTAACTGTAAAACTTTTTCCACACTCTGTACATGTGAAAGGCTTTTCTCCTGTGTGAATCCTTTCATGCTTTTTCAGACAACCCATTTGTGTAAAACTTTTTCCCCACTCTGTACATGTGAAAGGCTTGTCTCCTGTGTGAATCTTTTTATGAATTTTCAGACTACCCATTCGTGTAAAACATTTTCCGCACTCAGTACATGTGTGTGGTTTCTCACCTGTGTGAGTTTTGTAGTGTTCTAGTAGAGGAGACTTCCATCTAAAGCTTTTCGCACATTCTGTACATTGGAAAGGTTTCTCCTTTGTATGAATACTTTGGTTAGACTGTAGACTTTTCCCTTCTTTAATATGTTTTGAAAACTCAGTAAATGTGTGTGGTTTATCATCTGGGATAATCATTTCACTAGATAAGTCATAAATCTTGTCCTCTTGTTTGATGACTAAATTACTCTCTGTACATAATAATTGCTGCCCAGTTCCTGCCAATTCACCATCATTTTTTAATATTTTTTGTGATATCCTCAATGTTTGTGAATAGTCGTTGGTGTCTAAGATTTTTGGAGTTTGCTGTATCATTCTGATGCTTTCTGTAGTGAAGGATGGGTATGAACTATTCACTCCGTCTACATAAAAAGAAATGGAATAAAGAAAAATAAGAATGTTTATTCATTATAATATAATCCATCTCAATAAAAAAAAAAACATTTTTTATACTCAAAAAGGCCTTCTGTTTTGTATTTTTAAATGTATTTACCTGTAAATCACACACTAAAAAAGGATGACATAGAATGTTTACATTACTACATCATAGTAAATTAAATTACGGAGTTGTGGGTGTTACACACATGGGAACAATGTAGGCATAAGTGCAGTTATGGATGTTCCATGAGCAAGGTCAGGGCAGGGGAAGGTGGAGTTGCAGGTGTTCTGATTAATGAACCAGGCCTGGGGGTGAGGTTAGGCAGTTGTTGGACATGATCTATCTAAAAGGACAGAGGGGGGAGTAGTATTTTTTACCCTCCTCCTCAGCTTAATGGGGGTTGCTCCTTCTTTATAACGGTCACTGACACAAATGTACTTAAAAGATAAAGATATAAATATAATAGTTTATATTTGTTTAATCAGTGATCTATTCTATTTTCACAGTAATTAAAGTCAGCATTATATCTATTTAACTCACCTAACACATATGAGTTCATGCTGATAACAGGCTCCAATGTCTGTGCTCAGGAAGAAGGTTCCCTTATTCACTCCAGTTACATCAATACCTGATATCTCTCAGTGCTCTGACCGTGTCTGTAAAAAATATATTAAATGGTTTAGCCAGATAATAAATAATGGTTCTGATTAACTGTACGTATGGTATAATTAAAGGCACACATAACAATTCATGTGATACAGATCAGCTGTTTAGGTTATTACATATGTGCTATTGATTCAGCACAAGCATTTAGTACAGTTAGCTCTGTGGGTGTTACAGTTGAACCATAAATATAAATCTTCCCAGATCTATACAACATAATGGTAGAAAATCAATTTAAGTGGGGCCATATCACAACTTTACAAATATATTATAATCTGTGTTTTCTGTTATTTATATAAAACAATATTTTCTCCTAATTTTTTTTTTTAAATCAGTTGTTTAAAAGGGACAGTATACACTCATTTTCATATAACTGCATGTAATAGACACTACTATAAAGAATAAGATGCACAGATACTGATATAAAAATCCAGTATAAAACTGTTTAAAAACTTACTTAGAAGCTCTCAGTATAGCTCTGTTGAAAAGGTAGTTGGAAAGCCCACTGCAAGTGGCAAATAAGACCATCTTCCCTCCCCCTTCTTTTGCATATGAAAAGATCCTTTACACAAACAGGAGCAAGCTGCAGAAGGTAGCTGACGGTATTCACATAAAACTTTGGGGCTTGGTTAGGAGTCTGAAAACCAGAGCAATGTTATTTAAAAATAAGCAAAACTATACATTTAAAAAAAAAAAAAAAAAAACTTTATGGGCTATATAAATAGATCATTTACAAAACATTTATGCAAAGAAAAAATGAGTGTATAATGTCTTTTTTAATATAAGATAAATTGGATACGGCAGTATTGGGATTGTACTTCCTACTAATTCTCACTGTCAGATATTTTGTCATGTGCTCCACCCCCAGTCCTTTATCTTCTCTTGGTCAATACTGAGTTGTCTTAAATCACACTGCAAGATAGGCACTAAAATGTTCATTTCAATTGTTATCGTGGATAGAGTTAAGAAAAAGAAAGATGTTTTGTTTACAAGGAGTGATAATATAATGATATATGTTCTTTGGGCTAATTCAGTCAATTTAAAAGGACAATAACATATAGAATTACAAAATCAACAGATGCATAATAAAAATACAATGCTATAAAACCTACTTCTCTTTTTAAAGTCATAGTAAATTGTTTTCTGATAAATGTAGTTCTGCACCTGTACCATGTGACAGCTATCAGCCAATAACAGACTCCTGTACCATGTGACAGCTATCAGCCAATAACAGACACATATTTGTATATAATGTGAACTCCTGCATATGCTAAGTAGGAGCCGGTGCCTCAGGTCATTTAAAAGGCTGTGTACAATTTAATAATGGAAATAAATCACAAACAGCAAACAGTTATTTTTTTTTATTAAATTGTATTTTATTGAATTTTACAAAAATGAACACAACATGAATAACATTAGCACATAACATTTGTGGAATAAAGTAAACTATAAATACAAATTACAGTCACTGTTGATAACATAAATTAGAGGCACTATAATTAGTGTAGCCGCGTGACCGTAAAGAAATGAAGGATATTTCTAAAGAGGGGGAAAAGTAGGAGAGGAAATAAGTTAAAGAAGGGGAGGAGGGGGAGATGAGAAGAAGGTTTTGTGTCACAGGTACTTTAGGTTATATTGTTGTTTTCTGGTCCCATATAAATATGATGTCTAAGATAAAATCAGCTTTACCTTGAAAGCAGTAGTGGAGTTTTTCCAAAGAGAGAACATGATCACTTCCTTTAGCCACATTTGTAAGGTGGGTGTTGTCGCTTTTTCCCAAAATCTAGGTATTAAATCTCTTGGCGCAATTTATCATACTTTGTAACAATTTCCTATGATACAGACAGGGGATTTGGGGGAGGTCATTGAGGAGTATTATGGAAGGGTAAAGTTTGAGTGTTGTGCCTAATATTGAGTTAATGTGTAAGGTGATGTTTTCCCAAAATGTTTTTATCAGAGGGCAATGCCACCAGATATGGGAGAGTGCCTATTGCACCACAATGTCTCCAACACAGTGAGGAGGCACCAGTGAAGATACTGTGGAGTCGGTGGGGTGTGAGGTACAATCTTGATAGGATGTTGTAGTTAAGTTCTACAATGATTGGGGAGATGGATGCTTTCTTAGTCAATTTAAAGAATTTGCTCCATTGTTCTTCTGTAAACATTTCTTGCAGTTCATTTTCCCACTTATTTATGTATAGGGGTTTATGTGTTGGGAAGCAGCCTCTAAGCATACTATACATTATTGAAATATGAGACTTTTTTAGTAAATACATAAGGATTCAAATGGTGTGTTAGGTCTAACGAAATTTAGCTTATGTGGATTTATTTGGATTGCGTGATGAATTTGAAGATATACAAACCATTTGTGAAAAGGTGTTCCTATATGTTGTAAGTCATTTTGCGTTCTGAAATGTCCGTCTTTAAACAGTGAAGATATTGGTAGTTGTTGTAATTGATCGGTTATGGAGATTGTTTGTGTCAATTCGGGCTGGAGGAACAATGGGTGTCCCCAGAGTGGCTTAAGAGGGGATATTTAGCTTGAGATTGTGTGATTTAATTGGATCGTTTTGTCCCATGTTTTGAGTGTGCTTGCTACATAGTAGTTGGTGGTGCATGTTGTTGGTCTGTATCTTTTAGGAATCTGACACATCTCGCCAAAAGAAGGAAGATTGGTGAGCGCTGCTTCTAGTTGGACCCATGGCTTAAAAGGGTTGTTATGATTCCATGCAGCAATGTGTGCTAGATGGGTAGCCCTAAAGTAGTCAGATTGGGAATTCCTAGGCCGCCATCTTCCCTGTTTAGTTATAAGGTCTGTTTTGCTACTCTTGGTCAGTGGTATGACCATATAAATGTTTCTATTTGTTTCTGTTGTGTTGTCAAATAGTGAGAGGGTAAATCAGGTGGGAGTACTTGAAATAGATAAAAGGTATTTTGGGAGGATTGTCATTTTTACAGCATTTACAACAGCCTATGGTGAAGATGATGTTATATGCTTACAGTAGGCATTTTTATTCTATGGGGCCAAATTTCAGTCCTTTGATGTTTGGATTACATCGGATATGTGTAGAAAAAGTCTCAACTGTAAGGGCAAATAGGAGGGGTGATAGGGGACAACCCTGTTGGGTACCATTTTTAATGGAAAATTTGTCCAAAGTTGAGTCATTAGCACGGATTACAGCAGTAGGGTTAGTGTATGGGGCCTTTATTCTTGTAATTCATTTGGTAGAGAATCCAAATTTCAACAAGGTGGACCACATGAACTCCCAGTCCACCCTGTCGAATGCCTTCTCAGCATCCGTAGAGAGCAAAATAATTGGGGTTTTGCTATTATTCTAGTAATGTAGAGTTTGAAGTACCCAAATGGAATTGTCTTTGGCTTCTCTGCCGGGGATAAAGCCCATCTTGTCAGTATGGATCAGATAGGGTAGGACTTTATTTATACAAGTGGCTAGAATCTTAGCATATAGTTTTACATCTATGTTCAATAGGGATATAGGCCTTTATTTACCTACTTGATCAGGGCATTTGCCTGGTTTGGGAATCACCAATATGGTAGCCTCCAAGAGGTGGTGGGAGCGATTGCCAGTCTGGTCTATCAATTGGAATAGAGTAAGGAGTTGTGGGCTTAACTTTGTTTTAAGTAGATGGTAGAATTTGGGGGTGAAGCCATCTGGGCCTGGGGCTTTCCCGGGTGGGAGGGATTTTATAGTCATTAGAATTTCCTGTGTATGGAATTGTTGGTCTAAGGTGGAGGAGTCTTCTGCTGTAAGGGATGGGAGGTTAATATTGGCTAGATAATCTGTAATCAGATGTGTTTTAGAATTGGGAATCGCACGATTCTAAATTGCATATTTATGTGTAGTATTTAGTAACATCCTGTAGTATGGCTCTACTATTGAAAGAGGTGCATCCATATGGCTTTAAATGTTTTTAATAAATGTTTTATATTTCTTTTTTTTGAGGGATCTAGCTTGCATGTGACCTGTTTTATTGCTTTCAACAACAAAAAATGCTTTCATGGTGCGGAAGCGCAAATGCAAATTTTTAATTAAATAATTATTGAAAGTGTCTCTGTCCTGCTGTTGAGAGGAAGTCGGATTAAGTTTATGTGCCAGTTCGAATTGCATAAGTTTAGAGGTGAGAGTATTATATTGTGCAGTTCTTTGTTGATGGGTTTGGGTTTGTTGTGGGTTTTCGGATGCGTTTCTTCTTGTGGAGTTTACTAGCTAATTCTGACCAGGTGCTTCTTTGAGGTTTGGGTCGTACTGCAACAACCTATTTGGAAGCTTGAGATGACATTGTAGGAACATCTGGAGCTGGTATTCCCAGTGCAGTGCGGAAGGAAGCTGTGTCGGATGGCTCTGTACATTCGATTCGTTTACCACTTTTAAGCTCTTTCCAGAGGGATTTCTTGAATAACAACAGAGTTCGCTATTGCCAGGGATTTAAATATCTCTTGGAGGTAGTTGTGAATTGCGTCACCTGGCACCTTCTCAGGTATCCCTCTGATTCAAAGGTTGTTGCATCGAGTTCTGTTCTCGATGTCGTCTAACTTTTGTTCTAGATCTGTGATCTGTTCTTTCAGTAGAAGTATTTTTTGTGACATATCTGTCATGTCTTTAGCTATTTCTTCTTGTTCATCCTCCAGGGCTTCAACCCTATATTCAAGCTCATTAATGTCGCTCTTTAAGTCAGCACAGTCTACTTTTATGCATGATTTGACCTGTGAAATAAGAGCTTCCATCGATTTCAGAGTAACAGGGCCATCAGCATTTACTGGTGTAGGTTCTAGAAGGCTGGTTTGTGCAGCGTTATCAGTGTTCTCTGTTAGAATGTCTTCTTCACAGTCTGTGGAAGGAGAGAGTATAATTTTCTTTCTATCCATTTGTCTAAAGAATGTATTAACAGGATTGAGGTCTGTGTGTGGGTGCGGCTCTGGTTAGTTTATCCGCTTTAGAAGTTCTGTGATGTGCCATGATAAGTCTTAGTTGAGGCAGATGATTATCTGTAAGTTGCTTGTTGCCTATGGGGTTAGGGTTGTTCCCTGGGAGTGGGTATTAAAACCTACTTGTCTATTCAGATGTGTTTTCTTATTCAGTTTGTTCTGAGTCGTATCATATCACCATGACATTCAGATATCTAGAACACATGGATGAGATATGTAGGTAGCCCGCACAAGATGCATCTGCTAATTGCATAAGTCTATGATCTGGATTGTATCATGCAGTGATCTTTTTATAGCTAGCGGTTGAGATGTAAAACTATTATGCAGGACTTACTGTTTGAAGTAACATGTGTGCTGAGTCTCATGGAGATGATTGCTGCATCACAGCGGTAAATCTTGAGGATCACGTCTAGTGTTACCCTTAACTCTCCTTAGGTAGAGTACATTAGAACAGGAAGTTGTAGGAGCCGGAGAGGGCTCTGCCTTGGTCTCAGGGCATTTGGTGGTGTTCGGCCAGATTGCTGCGGTTTAGATGCGGCCTAGTATTGAAGCCAACAGCGGCATGTATGAGTAGGATACTAGTTATTTGTGGATCACAATTGCAAGAACTATGAGTGTATATACTTTTAATTGTATTTGGATTCCACTGTTGAAGTCGTGTTATAATTTGAAATGTATCACTTACACCTTTTAGTCTACTATCACAAAGTAATTCAGGTGATAAATTAATTAATAAGTGTGGAATGAAGGAACAGATAATTGTATTACACACGGATCAAAAAATTATTGTATGTATTTTTTAAAAGAGGAAATACCCTATTTCTAAAGATAGTACACACAGCAGGATTATGTACAACGTTAAGCCTTTTCCGATAGAGGAATCAGCGGTGCACTGAATGGCATCTCATGTAGAGACAGGCAGAGATTCTGAGTGATGACATCAGAAGGAGGAGGAGTAAATCTCCATAACGGAACGAACCATTTCTCTGCAGATGACGATAAACAAATAATGCCAACTTGACTTTAACTCTTACAAAACAGAGGATAGATAGCAGGAACTGACCCCAGGTAAGAGGTGATAGTTGCTCCAAACTGAATCAGAACAGATGATTCCATTGCAATTATAGCTGTCCAGGTAAAAGGAATCTGTGACACGCAGAGGTGAGCGCTGCAGCTGCCAACAGGCAAAGTAAAAGTGAGTCAATACCAAATTGCTTCAAATGCTGGTAATGTGTAATCCAAAAAGGTGGAGAATAACCTCACCCGGAATGAATGAAACTTCCATTTTGAATAGGGTTCTGTAGCTGCTGACAGATAGTGGAAAGCAGATTCCTGTAAGTTTCAGAGAGCTCAGGATAATGTCCTATAGTAAGCACCAAACACAAAATACTTAGCACCTGTGAATAGGTGTAACAGATGCTTAAAGGGAAGTGGGAGGAGTTTTGAGAGAGGAGGTAACCCAGGTAAGGAGAAGTGGAAAAAAAACATAGGCTGAATCTGACAGTATGAGTAGACCACAGCCATGATCAGGTAGGTCTTGGAGGGCCTCTAGGATTAAGGCTGAGCTATCCCTGTACATTCCTCAGTAAATGGTGCAATGTTTGGGGATGTGATGTCGGCCAGTGGCGGGTTTTAAGTGGACCGCACTTGGAGCTTCATCACGCCATCATGGACGCCTGCACACTACGCCCCCAGCAAACAGTTATTTTATATAAAAAATAAAGCTAAAGGTGAAATTTCCCATACACTTTATAATTTTATACACCGGTAAAACAAGTCATTAGAAACACATTAAAGGGACAGCAAATTCCCAAATAAACTGTTATGATTAGAATTTAAACAACTTTCCAATTTTCTATTATCAAATCTGCTTTATTCCCTTGGGGACCTTTGTGGCAAAGCATACAATGCACTATGGTGCGCTAGCTGCTGATTAGTGGCAGATACAAGCCTCTTGTCATTGGCTCACCTTATGTGCTCAGCTAGCTCCCAGTAGTGCACTGCTTCAATAAAGGATATCTAGAGAATGAAGCAAATATCATAATTGAAGTCTGTTGGAAAGTTGTTGAAAATCATAGGTTCTATTTAAATTATGAAACGCATTTGAGGTTTCTTGTTCTTTTAAGGGAAAAACAAATTTACAGGACACTGTCCCTTTAAAGGGACATTATACCCTCATTTTTTCTTTGCATAAATGTTTTGTAGATGATCTATTTATATAGCCCATAAAGTTTTATTTTAAAATAAATGTATAGTTTTGCTTATTTTTAAATAACATTGCTCTGATTTTCAGACTCCTAACCAAGCCCCAAAGTTTTATGTGAATACTGTCAGCTACCTTCTCCAGCTTGCTGCTGTTTGTGTAAAGGGTCTTTTCATATGCAAAAGAAGGGGGAGGGGGGAGTGTCTTATTTTTCACTCGCAGTGGGCTTTCCAGCTACCTTTTCAACAGAGCCCAACTGACAGCTTCTAAGTAAGTTTTTAAACAGTTTTATACTGGATTTTTATATCAGTATCTGTGCGTCTTATTCTTTATAGTAGTGTCTATTACATGCAGTTATATGAAAATGAGTGTATACTGTCCCTTTAAGTCTGTGATCATGTGACATAAACAGCAGCAGCTGAAGGTGCAGAATACACTTACTAAGGTCTTTACTAACAACAAGAATCAGTCACAGATCAGTGGGATAAATGTTCTGATGATAAACAGGTGCAGCTAATAGAAATAAGAAATGTATTATAAAATAACCTCATTAGAAATAAAATAATATGCAGATCACAAGATATTTATCATTAGATCAGTAAATGTGATGAGACTGATACAACAGGGCCATAAGCTGAGTGATATTTATTACTGGAGCAAATAGCAGCTTCACACTAATATTAAATGAAAATGGTTTATCTGGGCTCTACAGTTAATTATAAACCTATAGGGAAATACAGGATTCTAATTGGCTGATACTTAATTATAAACCTATAGGGAAATACAGGATTCTAATTGACTGATACTTAAAAATCTATTGCTCATTGGATAACAGGAACAATCCCCATAAATGTATTATTGGACAGACCTCCTCAAGCTTTAAAATATTGCTTGGTTTTGCTACAAACATTAATTATAAAAAATGCTATAAATCATTATGTATTAAATTGGGTTTTTTAAATTAAAGAACTTAATGTTAAATTCATTAAAACGGCATGAAAAATATAGAAAACTAAATAAGTAAAGTTGAGTTTTTTTAATTTAAACTCAGTTTCTAATATGAAGTGAAATATTTTATCTTTATCATAACAAAATACAGAACAACATTTTCTCATCATTATATAAAACACAACAGTGTGAGGCTGTTAATAAAGATTTATGTCAGGTTTTGCACATTACCGTTTAGCAGAAGCTCTGTAAGTATGAAGTCTCTCTGGTTCCTCCTGTGATATCACTGAGTGTTACACAGATATTTATACTAATGTGGGAGTGTCACCTTTCTCTGTGTGACTCACATGAGTACAACTTGTCAGTTGGGAGACAATGAGAGGGTCACACCTGGACTTTTGTTCTCATCTGGTGTCACATAAATACAGAGTCCCTGCCTCCCCCTCAGGGTGTGATTATCATATGGATAAGTAAGGAGGAAACAAACAGTTTATTTAAAGGTGAGAGATTTTTGTGTCCTAATATATCTGTTGTGTCCTAAAATATCTCAGGATACAGCATTATATTATGTGTTTATTGATGGAAATTGTTATTTTAACAGAATTTAGTTGCAAACAGACGTATAATATTAACATGTTATTAGATACATATGAGATACAATGCTGTGTATTTCAATACTAATAATTTGATACTTTTATTATTTGTTTATTAACTGTATTATCTAATGTTTTAGAAGGTTTGAGAGGATGAGAAGCAGTGATCGTATGATAATTTAAGATTGTGGTTGCAGTTGTTTCATTTATTTAAACAGCAGAAATAAAAAATGGGTTTCATATTCCTTTAAGAAAAGTCAGCTGAGACAATAAACTAAGGAATTTCATCAGTTTGTCCCTAGTATATTCTATTAAAGCAGGAATCTTGTGTAAGTAAAATACTGGTTCATATTAAACAAACAGCAAAATGTACCCAGGCTCTATAGTGTGATTTAATAAGTACATCTGTGTGTAAATGTACCCAGGCTTTATAGTGTGATTTAATAAGTACATTTGTGTGTAAATGTACCCAGGCTTTATAGTGTGATTTAATAAGTACATCTGTGTGTAAATGTATCCAGGCTTTATAGTGTGATTTAATAAGTACATCTGTGTGTAAATGTACCCAGGCTTTATAGTGTGATTTAATAAGTACATCTGTGTGTAAATGTACCCATGCTTTATATAGTGTGATTTAATAAGTACATCTGTGTGTAAATGTACCCAGGCTTTATAGTGTATTTAATAAGTACATATCTGTGTGTAAATGTACCCAGGCTTTATAGTGTGATTTAATAAGTACATCTGTGTGTAAATGTACCCAAGCTTTATAGTTTGATTTAATAAGTACATCTGTGTGTAAATGTACCCAGGCTTTATAGTGTGATTTAATAAGTACATCTGTGTGTAAATGTACTCAGGATATATAGTGTGATTTAATAAGTACATCTGTGTGTAAATGTACCCAGGCTTTATAGTGTGATTTAACAAGTACATCTGTGTGTAAATGTACCCAGGCTTTATAGTGTGATTTGATAAGTACATCTGTGTGTAAATGTACCCAGGCTTTATAGTGTGAATTAATAAGAACATATGTGGGTAAATGTATCCAGGCTTTATAGTGTGATTTAATAAGTACATCTGTGTGTAAATGTACCAGGCTTTATTGTGTGACTTAATAAGTTCATCTGTGTGTAAATGTACCCAGGCTCTATAGTGTGATTTAATAAGTATATCTGTGTGTAAATGTACCCAGGCTTTATAGTGTGATTTAATAAGTACATCTGTGTGTAAATGTACCCAGGCTTTATAGTGTAATTTAATAAGTACATCTGTGTGTAAATGTACCCAGGCTTTATAGTGTGATTTAATAAGTACATCTGTGTGTAAATGTACCCAGGCTTTATAGTGTGATTTAATAAGAACATATGTGTGTAAATGTATCCAGGCTTTATAGTGTGATTTAATAAGTACATCTGTGTGTAAATGTACCAGGCTTTATTGTGTGACTTAATAAGTTCATCTGTGTGTAAATGTACCCAGGCTCTATAGTGTGATTTAATAAGTATATCTGTGTGTAAATGTACCCAGGCTTTATAGTGTGATTTAATAAGTACATCTGTGTGTAAATGTACCCAGGCTTTATAGTGTAATTTAATAAGTACATCTGTGTGTAAATGTACCCAGGCTTTATAGTGTGATTTAATAAGTACATCTGTGTGTAAATGTACCCAGGCTTTATAGTGTGATTTAATAAGAACATATGTGTGTAAATGTATCCAGGCTTTATAGTGTGATTTAATAAGTACATCTGTGTGTAAATGTACCAGAATTAACATACAAAGTTCGTAAGAACTGCACGTTGTAATTGAACCACTGACTTTCTGAGTGTACACACTGGTTTTGCATATACAGTAATGAAATAGCGTATTGCTTTTATCTTTTGGCGAGTGAAGTGAAATGAAAACTTGCCAAATGCAGCCTTTGGTCAGTGGAAAGTACCCGACCTATGTGTTAGGCTGAGAGGATAATGTGCTACTGGCGGCAAATTGTGGCAGTATTAAAGTTCAAACTTGCGATGGTTCTTTAGTAAGAACTACAGATATGTAAATAAAACAGGTATAATCTCACCGCTATTGCCGCTCTTCGTCACGCCCCTCAGGCCGTCCCAATACCAGGTATGGATTCACTCCTCCGGCATCCAAACATACGATTAAATGAACAAATAGGGTTACCTGTATTGAAACTGATCACAGCCGCAGGCCTTAGTGCAGGTAAAAAAACTTCTTTATTCAGGTGGATTCAACATTCACAGGGTAAACAGACTCAGGGGTACATTGAGCACAAACGTCCCAAGGACGTTTGTGCTCAATGTACCCCTGAGTCTGTTTACCCTGTGAATGTTGAATCCACCTGAATAAAGAAGTTTTTTTACCTGCACTAAGTGTGACATACAAATATAATATAGGTGTATTATCTTAGCAACTGAGATAAATAAATAAATATCAGAGCAACTGAAATGAATAAAATGTCAAAGCAATAAGTATATCAAGATAAAATTTATTTATCACATATCAAATAACACGAAAATAATATGACCGGTCATATACAATATTAAACACTACGCTAAAAATCTGTAAATTATGCTAAAAGTGGCTAAAAGAAGCTGAATATTGGTAGAGACCTCTAGGTCTGATAAGATATTAGGATGGATGCCCTATATACAAAATTGTAAATCCACCTGTGGAATACTGGCTCATGTGAGACTATATCACAGTAAAAGTTCCGTTTGGAGTTAGGTAGGTATAAAAAGTTCTGCCTAGAGTTGAAATAAATGTTAAGGCTCCGTAATAGGAATAAATGGGTGTAAAAACACCGTATGGAGATATTTGTAATTTCGTTAGATGTAGCAAATCAAACAGGGGTAATTAGCAGTTTCTATGATGATCACAAAACGATGTCTCCTTTGCGGAATATAAGAATACCCTCTGACTACCACGCTGTTGGGCCACTACACCTCTATCGTGCCTACCTGCTCCTTCTCGAGCTGAACCCTCTGTTAAGGTCCGGCACAGGTGTCCAGCGCGGCTCACAACAGCTGGTGACGTCAGGAACGCTGGATGCGTGTCGAATGTAGGTCCGGTCAGGAAAAGAAACTCTGCGCAGAGTAATAATTAGAACTGGGTCAAGTAGTCCCAATGAATCCTTTGCAATCCTTGCAGATAGTAATGTATTATCACTTTGTGATTAATCATCTAGGTCCATCAACGCGTTTCACCACATAACATGGCATTATCAAGATGGTTTAAGCTGGTTCTGAGATCCTTTATAAACGTATAGTTCATCTGTGATTGGTCATGGTTTAATTAATGATTCCTTAAGGACATACCTTACTTAAGGTGGATTTACTTAAAGGTGGATTTACTTAAGGTGGATTACCTAAGTTCTTATTTTGTATTATATAGAGCTATTTCCATCTATCATTTGATACATTTTATCTGGAAAAACTATTGTATATAAACAACTCCTTATAGTATAAAAGTATTTCGAAGAATTCATTCTTTTTACTCAATTAATATATGTACAATCTATATGTTTATATAATTAATAAAGCTAAATGTTTAAATGGGGTAAATGTGATGTAAACCTAATATTAATTTTGTATGTGTACAATTTATAATAAAATCCTAAAGAAATCCTAATACAGTCTTAAAAAATATTCTTAAAAAATATCTTAAAAATATATATATATAAAATTTTATAAAATTTTTTTTTTTTTTTTTTTATATTACCAATGCGTGCATAATATTGGCTAGTCATTCATGTATATATTATATAAAACATATAAACTTGGGACTAATGTAATTCGAGCTTACATCCATATTTATTAGAACTTGTATTTTTCCTATCAGTATTAACATAAAGCTTGTGAGAGTTAAAAATTATACAACCTTTTTGTTGTTAAACCGTTATTAACCCTAGATTTCAATACTTAATAGTAGGTCCTATGAAATAAAAGGTCCCATGAATATCTTTATGTATGACCTATTTGGTTCAAAGGTTCCTTAATATTATGTGATACTCGTGAATCTCAATTGAATTTACTAAAATGTCATATGTGTTAAAAGAACAGTAACAGTAAAACTAAGATAATCTGTAAGGGATCATAAAAAATATAAAATAGATAGTAGAATATATCTAGGAGGGTTTTTTTTTTTTTTTTTTTAATGTACGAAGTACAGTTCTATTAAGGGTATAGTTTGGCTTATGTACATGTGTATACAATATAAAATGTTGAGTAGGTGGGGAGTT
Organism: Bombina bombina; assembly: GCF_027579735.1. NCBI lineage: Eukaryota > Metazoa > Chordata > Amphibia > Anura > Bombinatoridae > Bombina > Bombina bombina. Next base: position 40,329,039 of record NC_069503.1, read on the forward strand.
ACAAGATTAACAGTCTAGAATAAATGGATTTAAATCTAGCTCCGAATTAAGTCCTTGTGGGAATAGTGTTTTTAATTCAAAAATAAGTTCTGCTTCTTTTCTGAGGAGCAGTTGATCAAAATTCCCTCCTCTCCATGGTTTTGCAATCTTGCAAATGCCCCAATATTTAAGGTCTTTGGTGTTGTTATGGTGTACTGTCCTGAAGTGTTCATAAAGCCTAGTGTCTTGATCACCTTTTTTTATGAGATTGAGGTGTTCCCTAATTCTTGTGCGTAGAACTCTGGAGGTCTCTCCCAAATATTGTTTGCCACATGTGCATTGAATCAGGTATATGATGCCCTTGTCACTGCATCTAATGGTCTCTTTGATAGTGTATTTCTTACCTGTATTGAAGGATTTGTAATCTTTACATTTTGTGCTATGTTGGCAAGCTTTACAGCTATAGCAGGGATAAAATCCCCTTAGTTTTCTTCCCATCAAATCATTCTCTTTCATCTTATGATTTTCTTTCTTAAAATCACTGGGTGCAAGGATATTTTTAATGTTAGTTGCTTTTCTGTAAACAATGCTAGGGTGATCAGAGATACTGTTTCCCAAAATTGGATCAGATTTAATCAGATGCCAATGTTTGTTTAAAATCCTAGTTAGATGTTTGTGATGGTAATTATAATTAGTTATTAATGGTACTTTTATGATTTCTTTGGTCTGATTCTCAGCTTTTGGTTTTTTTGAGAGTATATTCTGTCTGTCCATATTTCTGACTTTCATAATCTCGTTTTTCAGACTATCATGATCATATCCCTTTTCCAAGAATCTGTCCTCTAGGATCTTAACCTGTGTGTCATAATCAGAAAGTTTGGAGCAATTTCGTCTAATTCTAATGAATTGACCCTTAGGGATGTTGTCTATCCACCTTTTCAAGTGGCAACTATGTGTGGGGATATAGTTATTAGCATCCGTCGTTTTGAAATGATTTTTGGTTGTTAATTCTCCTTGTTCTATAAAGATGTCCAAATCTAAAAACGTAATCTGTTGTCTACTTATTGTATAAGTGAATTTCAAGTTTAGATCGTTGTGATTCATGTCTTGAAAGAAGGTTATCAGGCTATCCTCACTCCCCTTCCATACTATTAAAATATCGTCAATGTATCTTTTAAACAGCACGAGGTTTGCTCCCAACTCATGCTCTTGGGTAAAATGGTGTTCCCATTTACCCATAAATAAGTTAGCATAGCTGGGAGCAAACCTCGTGCCCATTGCTGTACCTTGTGTTTGGAGATATATATCATCGTTAAAGGCGAATATGATCATGATAGTCTGAAAAACGAGATTATGAAAGTCAGAAATATGGACAGACAGAATATACTCTCAAAAAAACCAAAAGCTGAGAATCAGACCAAAGAAATCATAAAAGTACCATTAATAACTAATTATAATTACCATCACAAACATCTAACTAGGATTTTAAACAAACATTGGCATCTGATTAAATCTGATCCAATTTTGGGAAACAGTATCTCTGATCACCCTAGCATTGTTTACAGAAAAGCAACTAACATTAAAAATATCCTTGCACCCAGTGATTTTAAGAAAGAAAATCATAAGATGAAAGAGAATGATTTGATGGGAAGAAAACTAAGGGGATTTTATCCCTGCTATAGCTGTAAAGCTTGCCAACATAGCACAAAATGTAAAGATTACAAATCCTTCAATACAGGTAAGAAATACACTATCAAAGAGACCATTAGATGCAGTGACAAGGGCATCATATACCTGATTCAATGCACATGTGGCAAACAATATTTGGGAGAGACCTCCAGAGTTCTACGCACAAGAATTAGGGAACACCTCAATCTCATAAAAAAAGGTGATCAAGACACTAGGCTTTATGAACACTTCAGGACAGTACACCATAACAACACCAAAGACCTTAAATATTGGGGCATTTGCAAGATTGCAAAACCATGGAGAGGAGGGAATTTTGATCAACTGCTCCTCAGAAAAGAAGCAGAACTTATTTTTGAATTAAAAACACTATTCCCACAAGGACTTAATTCGGAGCTAGATTTAAATCCATTTATTCTAGACTGTTAATCTTGTAACTCCCCACCTACTCAACATTTTATATTGTATACACATGTACATAAGCCAAACTATACCCTTAATAGAACTGTACTTCGTACATTAAAACAAAACAAAAAAAAAAAACCCTCCTAGATATATTCTACTATCTATTTTATATTTTTTATGATCCCTTACAGATTATCTTAGTTTTACTGTTACTGTTCTTTTAACACATATGACATTTTAGTAAATTCAATTGAGATTCACGAGTATCACATAATATTAAGGAACCTTTGAACCAAATAGGTCATACATAAAGATATTCATGGGACCTTTTATTTCATAGGACCTACTATTAAGTATTGAAATCTAGGGTTAATAACGGTTTAACAACAAAAAGGTTGTATAATTTTTAACTCTCACAAGCTTTATGTTAATACTGATAGGAAAAATACAAGTTCTAATAAATATGGATGTAAGCTCGAATTACATTAGTCCCAAGTTTATATGTTTTATATAATATATACATAAACGACTAGCCAATATTATGCACGCATTGGTAATATAAAAAATAAAAAAAAATAAAAAAATTTTTATAAAATTTTATATATATATATATTTTTAAGATATTTTTTAAGAATATATTTTAAGACTGTATTAGGATTTCTTTAGGATTTTATTATAAATTGTACACATACAAAATTAATATTAGGTTTACATCACATTTACCCCATTTAAACATTTAGCTTTATTAATTATATAAACATATAGATTGTACATATATTAATTGAGTAAAAAGAATGAATTCTTCGAAATACTTTTATACTATAAGGAGTTGTTTATATACAATAGTTTTTCCAGATAAAATGTATCAAATGATAGATGGAAATAGCTCTATATAATACAAAATAAGAACTTAGGTAATCCACCTTAAGTAAATCCACCTTTAAGTAAATCCACCTTAAGTAAGGTATGTCCTTAAGGAATCATTAATTAAACCATGACCAATCACAGATGAACTATACGTTTATAAAGGATCTCAGAACCAGCTTAAACCATCTTGATAAAGCCATGTTATGTGGTGAAACGCGTTGATGGACCTAGATGATTAATCACAAAGTGATAATACATTACTATCTGCAAGGATTGCAAAGGATTCGTTGGGACTACTTGACCCAGTTCTAATTATTACTCTGCGCAGAGTTTCTTTTCCTGACCGGACCTACATTCGACACGCATCCAGCGTTCCTGACGTCACCAGCTGTTGTGAGCCGCGCTGGACACCTGTGCCGGACCTTAACGGAGGATTCAGCTCGAGAAGGAGCAGGTAGGCACGATAGAGGTGTAGTGGCCCAACAGCGTGGTAGTCAGAGGGTATTCTTATATTCCGCAAAGGAGACATCGTTTTGTGATCATCATAGAAACTGCTAATTACCCCTGTTTGATTTGCTACATCTAACGGAATTACAAATATCTCCATACGGTGTTTTTACACCCATTTATTCCTATTACGGAGCCTTAACATTTATTTCAACTCTAGGCAGAACTTTTTATACCTACCTAACTCCAAACGGAACTTTTACTGTGATATAGTCTCACATGAGCCAGTATTCCACAGGTGGATTTACAATTTTGTATATAGGGCATCCATCCTAATATCTTATCAGACCTAGAGGTCTCTACCAATATTCAGCTTCTTTTAGCCACTTTTAGCATAATTTACAGATTTTTAGCGTAGTGTTTAATATTGTATATGACCGGTCATATTATTTTCGTGTTATTTGATATGTGATAAATAAATTTTATCTTGATATACTTATTGCTTTGACATTTTATTCATTTCAGTTGCTCTGATATTTATTTATTTATCTCAGTTGCTAAGATAATACACCTATATTATATTTGTATGTCACACAAAGTGTTTTTATAATATATTATTTGTAGAATATTTCTTATCCCCGTAGCTGTTTAGCGCATACACACACTTCTCTCTTTTTTCTTTGCACTAGTTCCCTTATTTTCTGCTTTATGGGAGCAGATTAGTGTGTATTGCAAGGGGCAGATTTGCGCACCATATACCCACCCCTATTCATTTTTACCTGCACTAAGGCCTGCGGCTGTGATCAGTTTCAATACAGGTAACCCTATTTGTTCATGTAAATGTACCAGGCTTTATTGTGTGACTTAATAAGTACATCTGTGTGTAAATGTACCCAGGCTTTATTGTGTGATTTAATTAGTACATATCTGTGTGTAAATGTACCCAGGCTTTATAGTGTGATTTAATAAGTACATCTGTGTGTAAATGTACCCAGGCTTTATTGTGTGATTTAATTAGTACATATCTGTGTGTAAATGTACCCAGGCTTTATAGTGTGATTTAATAAGTACATATCTGTATGTAAATGTACCCAGGCTTTATAGTGTGATTTAATAAGTACATATGTGTGTAACTGTACACAGGCTTTATAGTGTGATTTAATAAGTACATCTGTGTATAAATGTACCCAGGCTTTATAGTGTGATTTAATAAGTACATCTGTGTGTAAATGTACCCAGGCTTTATAGTGTGATTTAATAAGTACATCTGTGTGTAAATGTAACCAGGCATTATAGTGTGATTTAATAAGTACATCTGTGTCTAAATGTACCCAGGCTTTATAGTGTGATTTAATAAGTACACATCTGTGTGTAAATGTACCCAGGCTTTATAGTGTGATTTAATAAGTACATCTGTGTGTAAATGTACCCAGGCTTTATATGGTGATTTAACCCCTTAATGACAGAGGACGTACCAGGTACGTCCTCTGTTGTTTGAAGTGCTGGAAGCGATCTTATGCACTCCTCTTAAAAAAAATAAAGATGCAGTTGAAGGAAGGGATCTCCATTGTCACGTAAGGGATCTGGGAGGGGGAGGGATGTAGGTCATTGAGGGGGGCCAGCTACACTACAGAAAACTAATGTTTTAAATAAAAAACTAAAAAAACCTATATTTGGGGGCAAATTGGGTACTGGCAGACAGCTGCCAGTACCCAAGATGGCGGCAAATAGGTAGGGGGGAGGGTTAGAGAGATGTATGGGGGGGGTCAGGGAGGTTGTAAGGTAAGGGGGATCCATCACTGCAGACTGTATGAAGAAAATAATAAAAAAAAATAAAAAAAAGCTTTTTATTTCAGTACTGGCAGACTTTCTGCCAGTACTTAAGATGGCGGGGACAATTGTGGGGTGGGGGAGGGAATAGAGCTGTGTGAGGGGGTCAGGGGGGATCAGAGGGTGGGATGTGTCAGATGGGAGGCTGATCTCTACACTAAAGCTAAAAATTAACCCTACAAGCTACCTAATTAACCCCTTAACTGCTGGGCATATTACAAGTGTGGTGCGCAGCAGCATTTAACGGCCTTATTATTACCGAAAAGCAACGCCAAAGCCATATATGTCTGCTATTTCTGAACAAAGGGAATCCTAGAGAAGCATTTGCAACCATTTGTGCCATAATTGCACAAGCTGTTTGTAAATAATTTCAGTGAGAAACCTAAAATTGTGAAAAATGTAACAGTTTTCTTTTATTTGATCGTATTTGGCGGGGAAATGGTGGCATGAAATATACTAAAATGGGCCTAGATCAATAATTTGGGTTGTCTACTACACTACAATAAAGCTAAAATTAAACCTAAAAGCTCCCTACAAGCTCCCTAATTAACCCCTTCACTGCTGGGCATAATACACGCGTGGTGTGCAGTGGCATTTAGCAGCCTTCTAATTACAAAAAAGCAACGCCAAAGCCATATATGTCTGCTATTTCTGAACAAAGGGGATCCCAGAGAAGTATTTAACACCATTTATACCATAATTGCACAAGATGTTTGTAAATAAATTCAGCGAGAAACCTAAAGTTTGTGGAAAAATTTGTGAAAAAGTCAACAATTTTTTTTATTTGATCGCATTTGGCGGTAAAATGGTGGCATGAAATATACCAAAATGGGCCTAGATCAATACTTTGGGATGTCTACTAAAAAAAAATATATACATGTCAATGGTTATTCAGGGATTCCTGACAGATATCAGTGTTCCAATGCAACTAGCGCTAATTTTGAAAAAAGGTGGTTTGGAAATAGCAAAGTGCTACTTGTACTTATTGCCCTATAACTTGCAAAAAAAGCAAGAAACATGTAAACATTGGGTATTTCTAAACTCGAAACAAAATTTAGAAACTATTTAGCATGGGTGTTTCTTGGTGATTGTAGATGTGTAACAGATTTTAGGGGTCAAAGTTAGAAAAAGTGTGTTTTTTTCAATTTTTTCCTCATATTTTATATTTTTTTATAGTAAATTATAAGATATGATGAAAATAATGGTATCTTTAGAAAGTCCATTTAATGGCGAGAAAAACGGTATATAATATGTGTGGGTACAGTAAATGAGTAAGAGGAAAATTACAGCTAAACACAAACACTGCAGAAATGTAAAAATAGCCATTGTCATTAAGGGTAAGAAAATTGAAAAATGGTCCGGTCATTAAGGGGTTAATAAGTACATCTGTGTGTAAATGTACCCAGGCTTTATAGTGTGATTTAATAAGTACACATCTGTGTGTAAATGTACCCAGGCTTTATAGTGTGATTTAATAAGTACATCTGTGTGTAAATGTACCCAGGCTTTATAGTGTGATTTAATAAGTACATCTGTGTGTAAATGTATCCAGGCTTTATAGTGTGATTTAATGAGTACATCTGTGTGTAAATGTACCCAGGCTTTATAGTGTGATTTAATAAGTACATATGTGTGTAAATATACCCAGGCTTTATAGTCTGATTTAATAAGTACATCTGTGTGTAAATGTACCCATGCTTTATAGTGTGATTTAATAAGTACATCTGTGTGTAAATGTACCCAGGCTTTATAGTGTGATTTAATAAGTACATCTGTGTGTAAATGTACCCAGGCTTTATAGTGTGATTTAATAAGTACATCTGTGTGTAAATGTATCCAGGCTTTATAGTGTGATTTAATAAGTACATATGTGTGTAAATATACCCAGGCTTTATAGTCTGATTTAATAAGTACATCTGTGTGTAAATGTACCCATGCTTTATAGTGTGATTTAATAAGTACATCTGTGTGTAAATGTACCCAGGCTTTATAGTGTGATTTAATAAGTACATCTTTGTGTAAATGTACCCAAGCTTTATAGTGTGATTTAATAAGTACATATGTGTGTAAATGTATCCAGGTTTTATAGTGTGATTTAATAAGTGTACATCTGTATGTAAATGTAACCAGGCTTTATAGTGTGATTTAATAAGTACATCTGTGTGTAAATGTACCCAGGCTTTATAGTGTGCTTTAATAAGTACATCTGTGTGTAAATGCACCCAGGCTTTATAGTGTGATTTAATAAGTACATCTGTGTGTAAATGTACCCAGGCTTTATTGTGTGATTTAATAAGTACATCTGTGTGTAAATGTATCCAGGCTTTATAGTGTAATTTAATAAGTACATCTGTGTGTAAATGTACCCAGGCTTTATAATGTGATTTAATAAGTACATCTGTGTGTAAATGTACCCAGGCTTTATAATGTGATTTAATAAGTACATCTGTGTGTAAATGTATCCAGGCTTTATAGTGTAATTTAATAAGTACATCTGTGTGTAAATGTACCCAGGCTTTATAATGTGATTTAATAAGTACATCTGTGTGTAAATGTACCCAGGCTTTATAGTGTGATTTAATAAGTACATCTGTGTGTAAATGTACCCAGGCTTTATTGTGTGATTTAATAAGTACATCTGTGTGTAAATGTATCCAGGCTTTATAGTGTGATTTAATAAGTACATCTGTGTGTAAATGTACCCAGGCTTTATAGTGTGATTTAATAAGTACATCTGTGTGTAAATGTACCCAGGCTTTATAGGGTGATTTAATAAGTACACATCTGTGTTTAAATGTACCCAGGCTTTATAGTGTGATTTAATAAGTACACATCTGTGTTTAAATGTACCCAGGCTTTATAGTGTGATTTAATAAGTACATATGTGTGTAAATGTACCCAGGCTTTATAGTGTGATTTAATAAGTACATCTGTGTGTAAATGCACACAGGCTTTATAGTGTTATTTAATAAGTACATCTGTGTGTAAATGTACCCAGGCTTTATAGTGTGATTTAATAAGTACATCTGTGTGTAAATGTATCCAGGCTTTATAGTGTGCTTTAATAAGTACATATCTGTGTGTAAATATACCCAGGCTTTACAGTGTGATTTAATAAGTACATCTGTGTGTAAATGTACCCAGGTTTTATAGTGTGATTTAATAAGTACATATCTGTGTGTAAATGTACCCAGGCTTTATAGTGTGATTTAATAAGTACATCTGTGTGTTACTGTACCCAGGCTTTGTAGTGTGATTTAATAAGCACATCTGTGTTTAAATGTAACCAGGCTTTATAGTGTGATTTAATAAGTACACATCTGTGTGGAAATGTATCAAGGCTTTATAGTGTGATTTAATAAGTACTTCTGTGTGTAAATGTACCCAGGCTTTATAGTGTGATTTAATAAGTACACATCTGTGTGTAAATGTATCCAGGCTTTATAGTGTGATTTAATAAGTACATCTGTGTGTAAATGTACCCAGGCTTTATAGTGTGATTTAATAAGTACATCTGTGTGTAAATGTACCCAGGCTTTATAGTGTAATTTAATAAGTACATCTGTGTATAAATGTACCCAGGCTTTATAGTGTAATTTAATAAGTACATCTGTGTATAAATGTACCCAGGCTTTATAGTGTGATTTAATAAGTACATCTGTGTGTAAATGTACCCATGCTTTATAGTGTGATTTAATAAGTACATCTGTGTGTAAATGTACCCAGGCTTTATAGTGTGATTTAATAAGTACATCTGTGTGTATTTGTACCCAGGCTTTATAGTGTGATTTAATAAGTACATCTGTGTGTAAATGTATCCAGGCTTTATAGTGTGATTTAATAAGTACATCTGTGTGTAAATGTACCCAGGCTTTATAGTGTGATTTAATAAGTACTTCTGTGTGTAAATGTACCCAGGCTTTATAGTGTTATTTAATAAGTATACATCTGTGTGTAACTGTACCCAGGCTTTATAGTGTGATTTAATAAGTACGTGTGTAAATGTACCCAGGCTTTATAGTGTGATTTAATAAGTACACATCTGTGTGTAAATGTACCCAGGCTTTATAGTGTGATTTAATAAGTACATCTGTGTGTAAATGTATCCAGGCTTTATAGTGTGATTTAATAAGTACACATCTGTGTGTAAATGTACCCAGGCTTTATAGTGTGATTTAATAAGTACATCTGTGTGTAAATGCACCCAGGCTTTATAGTGTGATTTAATAAGTACATCTGTGTGTAAATGTATTCAGGCTTTATAGTATGATTTAATAAGTACATCTGTGTGTAAATGTACCCAGGCTTTATAGTCTGATTTAATAAGTACACATCTGTGTGTAAATGTACCCAGGCTTTATAGTGTGATTTAATAAGTATATCTGTGTGTAAATGCACCCAGGCTTTATAGAGTGATTTAATAAGTACATCTGTGTGTAAATGTACCCAGGCTTTATAGTGTGATTTAATAAGTACATCTGTGTGTAAATGTATCCAGGCTTTATAGTGTTATTTAATGAGTACATATCTGTGTGTAAATGTACCCAGGCTTTACAGTGTGATTTAATAAGTACATCTGTGTGTAAATGTACCCAGGTTTTATAGTGTGATTTAATAAGTACATATCTGTGTGTATATGTACCCAGGCTTTATAGTGTGATTTAATAAGTACATATCTGTGTGTAAATGCACCCAGGTTTTATAGTGTGATTTAATAAGTACATCTGTGTTTAAATGTAACCAGGTTGGCGGACTTCCGGTGGGAGGGCTTGGCGGACGGCAGCAAGGAACGAGAGCTCCGCCATTAGAAATAATAAAACTTGCTATATACCTTGCTTTTTTGCTTCTGATCTGCCTCCCCGCAGCTATATCTTGTCGGGATTCCTTCACAGTGGACATCGCCGACTGACCATAAGTGCTGCGCAAAGTCTAACAGCTACTTTATCCCCCGGTTGCGCTGCAGTGAATTTACCCACGTGGGCGGCCAGACTACATGGTGCCGCGATAGCAATCTACTTTGAAGGGGCAGCATTGGAGGATCCGGGACTGAGTGGCATCCCTTGGAATACCCTGAACCCGACTCTCTCCGGTGTGACTGAGGTGTGAGGCTTGGGGGAGCTGTGGACAAGCTACCTCCGGTCACGGGTAAGGAGTCAATTATCTAACCGTGCAGATTGAGCACACACAGCCACCTCAGTCCGGTAAGAACCAGACGGCCAATGAGACATTGCATAGGCTGGCCCCACAACATACTTAGGCGGATCTATAAAACCATTTAACCTGGGACTGGCTAGGACAGAGGCCTGAGTGGAGGCGTTGCTGTGCGTGACTACCGCAGTACCTACAGTGACCAGGAGCCACATCTGCTAGAATTCCTTTTTGCTCTTTGGATCAGATTGAAGCTAAGTACCCCCTCATCCCCTTCTACTCTGTCTAAACTGGACTCATGAAATAGCTGGGGTTTTGCATTTGTGGGCCCTTCTTGTTTCAAAGACTTTTTCTTTCCTCTTGGCACGCACTTTTATTATTAAGGCCTGGCCTGGATATTTGCTCATTTAGGGCTGTGAGATCTGTGACCTGCATTGCCAGCATCTATATAACTATTTGTTTGTGGACTCTGGGTAATTACTGAGTTTGCTGATGAGAGTGGACGAATACTTTCAGAAATTGAAATCACATCAAAGTGACAGCATGAGCCAGAAAAATAAAGGCAGCAATAGGAAAGCTAAACACCAGCTAGAAACCCAGGCGGTGATTGAGATATGCCCAGATGACAACGCCAAACGCACTGGAGATCAGACACAACTTCTGAAAGACCTGAAATCCTTGTTTCTCCCTAAAATGGAGAATCTGCAAGCAGGACTTGACACCTTAACTAGCGAGGTCAGGCAGTACTCTACCCGTCTCTCTGACGCAGAGGGCCGCATCTCTGAGATAGAAGACAGACAGGCGGCATCAAGTAATTCCTTACAACAAATACTACGCCAGAATAAGTTACTGCAAGAGCGTGTGGATGATCTGGAAAATCGCAGCCGCCGCAATAATCTGCGGGTGGTGGGTCTGCCTGAAAAAGTCAAGGGTAAGGATCTCCTGGCTTTTGCAGCTTTAATTTTGCCAAAGCTTCTGGGTATACCACAAGATATATTGCCCTTGGATGTGGAGAGGGCTCATAGAATAGGCCCTGAAAGAAATCTGGAAAACAACAACATGAAACCGAGACAAGTAATCTTCAGGTGTCTTAACTTCCAAGAGAAGCTGCGAATCTTAAGGGCTTATCGTCTCCAGAAAGAAGTTTTATATGAGGGCAATCGGCTCTTGTTATTTCAAGACTTTTCTTCAGAAGTCTCCAGGCAGCGGAAGGATTTTTCACCTATTTGCTCACGCTTGTATGAGCAGGGCCGACAGGTGGCTCTGCTCTTTCCGGCCAAGCTTCGCTTGCAGACCCCTGCAGGCCCTAAATACTTTCACTCCCCTCAGGCAGTGGAAAGCTATTTGGAAACGGAGAGGAAACAGAAGGACGCGGGCTGAGGGCCCTGGACTTTCTCATGACGCAGCACGTAAATATATCATAATTATCACTGTTACTGTTTATGGTTTTACTTGTTTTTGATAGACTCTCACAAAGAAAATGCACATGTGACTCTAAAAGAACACTCCTAGAGACTGGTGATTTGAAGGAGAGACCCTGTTCGGGTTTCACTTTGCATGCCCGAGGACAATGTGTAAACACAGGCTTGAAAATGTTATGTCAGTTATTGTTAACTAGTGTAATGTTAGCTGATTTAATTTTGTTTAATGTTTGTTTGATTGCCTTGCTTATATCTGCACCTAACAGTTTTGAACTAACACTCTTCTTATGTGCCCTTATGGTTGGATGGGTTCTAACATTGAATTTCCCCCCCATACAGGTCCCTGGGCATTATACATCCTGCCCACTTTTACTATTACTCTGTGTTTTTGAGAATTTAAGGTATCTGGACAGGTATGGACCCTCTATTCGGGGGTTCCATTCCAGGCCCACACCTGACGGTTGCCTGGCCTTCTTGCTGCTCCCTTCACGGGCGAGGCTTGCCTGTGGGGGGGGCGGTGGGGGGCTCATGCGTGCCATAGGATTAGCAACATCATTACCTACTCGGCCTAGTGTATATCATTGTACTACTACTTGTCCTCTCTTACCCTGTGTATTCACCGAATTGCACTCATTACAATGTATTACCTTTTCCTTTTACAGGGGGTGGGGGGTAGACTTGTTACATGGGAGTCTCACATATGTGTATTTCTGTCTAGCCTTCTTGCTGCCTCCTCCACGGGCGGAGTCCGCCTGTGGGCTGGGTGGTGGGGGGAGCAGACTTGGTAATTGCTTCTCTGTACTGTATATCGCCTGGTGTGTTGTGTATTGCTATGGGACCCCATATTATGCAATAGTTTGCACATATCCCCAGACATTACCATTACAATGTATCGCTAGATATCTTTGCTGGGAGCCCATAGTTGCTTTATTGCTACAGGGAGTCCAATTTCTGGGGAAATATTTGGGTTGCGGTGGGGATGGGGAGACCATTACTGTGGGAATGCATTTGTTCATATGGTATTATGGCTTATCTGGGAGAACTTTGCAAGTTTTGTTTCAGGTATGTGTGGATAAGACCCCTTGTAACATTGCTATACATATTGGTTGGATACCATGTCCGAGCTTGAAGAATATAATGTATACCTTACCCTGGCTAAACCAGGCAACACATACACTGATTCCACATATACACAGTTAAACATTTTTTTTTCTTTTCCTCTTCTTCTTCTCTCTCTTCCTTTCTTTTCCCTTCCCCGCCCTCTCTGTACCCATTCCTCTTATCCCCTCTATATGGATATAAATGACGCTTAAATTGACGTCTTGGAACGTGGGGGGTGTTAACTCCCCAGTAAAGAGGAGAGCGATCCTCTCTCATTTAAAAAAACTAGACTCCGACATAGCGTTCCTTCAGGAGACCCACTTAACAGATACAGAACATGACAAATTAAAACAAACATGGTTGGGATCGATCTCCTATCTCTCTTATACTAGCTCAAGTAGGGGTTTGGCTGTTCTATTTGGTAAGCGCCTTTCATTTGAACTGTTGCAGACGTATAAGGATAAGGAGGGTAGATTTCTGATACTGAGGGTTAAAATTCAGGACACCATCTATGTTCTTTGTAATATTTATGCCCCCAACTCTAAAACTCTTGCCTTTTGGAACACTCTGACTCAAGCATTGACTCCTTTTGGTGGCGTTCCACTTATTCTGTGGGGGGATTTTAATCTGACTCCAAGCCCGCAGCTGGATAGAACTTAGTTGGGTCCGGTAGACGCTAATGCTAGGCTTTTAAAACATAGGGGAAAATTTGAAACAAAGGTTTTCTCCAAACTACAGTCAGATTTGGCGGTGTGCGACATTTGGAGAAGGAGACATCCTCTGGAAAGGAGCTATACATGCCTGTCCAAGGCGGGAGGCTCCCTATCTAGAATTGATATGTTCTGGATATCGGAAGGGTTAATTCCCAGGGTTAGTCAAGAGAAAATATACACCATTTTACTGTCAGATCATGCCCCAGTGGGACTAACACTGAAGCTCCACAGGAATAAGCCAAATAGGAATACGCTCAGTTTCCCATCATACCTGTTGACCTCGGAGGCCTTCCAAAAATACCTCACACACTGCTGGAATGATTTCTATACAGAGAACCATCAGCACCTGGATCGACCACAGCTGTTCTGGGATACTGCTAAAGCAGTTTTAACAGGACATATTATCTCCTATGTAGCGAATTTAAAGCATAGGGCACAACAAAGACATAGTGAACTACAGAAGACCCTAGAACAGTCTTACCAAACTTACCATATTTCCAAATCCAGGGAAGCACAAGAGGCGTTCGTGTTGGCTAAGGAGGAGTTGGAGGCTTTCCTGAAACAGAAAGCGGCTTCTGACTTGTTGAGGTCGGCGAGCAAATTCCACAGATATGGGAACAGATCGGGTAAGCTGCTGGCCAGCCTAGTAAATAAAAGAGAGACGGGTCGAGAGGTTGCGGCTATACAGCTGAACGGCGATACATATAGGACACCTCTAGAGATAGCGGAGGGTTTTGCTCTCTACTATAAGCAGCTGTACACTAGTCAATCAGAGCCTCCAACGGAGGTATTGGAACGATTCTGGCACTCAGTATCACTTCCAAAGTTAACAGATGACCAATTGGAGTCTCTTAACGCCCCCATCTCAGTGGAGGAGGTACAGGCCACGATCAAATCCCTGTCTGTGGGTAAGGTAGCGGGTCCAGACGGACTCCCCATAGAACTTTATCGTCTGCTACTGCCGCAGGTGTCGCCTATACTTAATCAAGTTTATAATGGCCTCTTCAAGGAAGACAACCACCCTTCCGATACCTTTTCTTCGGCTCATATCACTCTACTTCCGAAGCCGGGGCGAGATCCGTTGGAGCCGGGATCATATCGTCCGATCTCGCTCCTAAATTCGGACTACAAGATCTTTACGAAGATTCTTGCAAATCGCCTAAAAGTTGTCTTGCCCACCCACCCTCCTTGACCCGGATCAAACTGGTTTTGTGTACCAGCGTACCCCGTTAACCAACTTAAGACGTGTGCTACATGTTATCAACTATTATTGGGAACGGGGACAGAGCCACCCTGGAGGGGACAACTCGGAGGCATTTCTCCTCTCCCTAGATGCAGAGAAGGCCTTCGACCGTGTCGAATGGCCTTATCTATTTGATGTCCTGAACCACTTTAACTTCCGAGGCTCGTATATGGAGGTATTGAGGAAACTCTACTCAACCCCTACAGCTCATATTCTGGTTAATGGCTGTTTCTCCTCGAGCTTCTCTCTGGGGAAGGGCACCAGACAGGGGTGCCCCCTGTCCCCTCTGATCTTTGATATGGCCCTGGAACCCCTGGCGGTGACCCTGCGGCAAAATTTTCCGGGAATGACTTTGGGGAAGCGTGTACTTCATCTAGCACTGTACGCAGACAACATGTTGTTGTTTGTGGACTCCCCTAAATCATCTATACCTAAGATTCTTGAGACACTGGAAATATTCGGCCAATTCTCGGGATACAAGGTGAACAACACTAAGTCAGAGATCTTGTGGCTACACAAACATACATCGGACGCCACCCGGTATCCCTTTGTTGAGGTAACTGACTCCCTTACATACTTAGGTATTAACCTACATAAGAACCCACATATAATATATGGCCTCAACATTACCCAACAGTGCAACTCGATATGCTCTCGTCTGACAAGCTGGCATAACCTTCCGCTGAGTCTCACTGGACGTGTAAACTTATTTAAAATGTCACTATTGCCTAGGCTCCTGTATCCTCTGCTTGTTTTACCCTTCTTGATGACTAATGGAGATGTGAGGAGGCTCAATAGAGCTCTGAACTGCTTCATAGGGAAGGGGAAAAAACCCAGAATTGCAGCCAATAAACTGCATGCCTCATTTCTTAACGGTGGCTTGGGTCTGCCGCATTTCCAATACTATAACTGGGCGGCTTTAATAAGACTAGTACTGGATTGGCAGCTGGATACGGCACACTTCTATGACAAACAGTTAGAGGAGGCGGTGATTGAGCGCTGTGGCCTGGCATACCTCCCATATTGCCAATCAGGGGATATACCCCAACACATAAATAATAACGTTTTGTATAGAGATCCGCTTGCGGCCTGGTTTAAGGCGCACAAGGCACTGGGCCAACTGTGCCCTTCACCTAAGTATATACCTATTAAGGGCAACATTAAATTCCCAGGAGGAGATGAACATGCTCCATTTACCCTATGGGACGAGAGGGGACTGCGGAGGATCGGGGATGCTTTGGATCCACTGTCGCACACCGTCAGAACATTTCAGGACCTAAAAGCGACCTTCAGCCTCTCAAATCAACATTTTTATGCCTATCTGCAGCTTAGGCATTATATTAAAGCCTTAATGGACGCCAACCCAGGGTTTTGGAATCAGGCCCCATTTGCAATTCCTCAAACTGCCTTCAAACTGGGGAATTTTTCTATGTCAGGGATATATCAGGAAATTCTTCGACCATGCAGTGCTAAGGCTCAGGTAGGCTTATTGGAAAAACTGAAATTGGACACCACAGCGGAGATATCCGTTCAGGATGTCAAAGACAGTCTCCT
Organism: Bombina bombina; assembly: GCF_027579735.1. NCBI lineage: Eukaryota > Metazoa > Chordata > Amphibia > Anura > Bombinatoridae > Bombina > Bombina bombina. The sequence continues at coordinate 40,345,433 of NC_069503.1, forward strand.
GAAAACCAAATCAGCAACTTTGGCGCTGCCATTGCGGGAGGCACAAATTAGATTGATTAACAGGGATTATATCACCCCTAGTAGAAGGGCGAAATGGAATCCCCACCTCCCAAACCACTGCATAAAATGTCAGTTCCCCAATCCCTCTTTAGTCCACTACTTTTTTGACTGCCCCTTGCTTAAGAGATTCTGGGGATGCCTGCAATACTGCCTTAAGGTAACCATGTGTCTTGACATTTCATTCAATCCCACCAATATATATCTGTTTACATGGACTAATATAGATAGTAAGAAACAGTCTCTACTGACTTTGTGTACATTACTTGCAAGACACTGCATTCTCACCCTATGGTGCTCTTGCTCTGCACCTTCATTGACACAGTTTAAGAGGGTTCTCTTTAGGCACCTGTTTATTGAGAGACAAGATGCTTGCTGGGACACTAAACACAGACTACAACCTTTTCTGAGGAAATGGAGATATCTTATAGAAAAGCTACCACCAGGACAGCAAAAAAAAATTCTTAAACCCTTTGCACATCATGAGATAGTGTTGGAGGGAATTCTGCGGGGAGAATGGGCCGCTTTAACTATCGAGGAACCCCCCCAGAGCAGAACTGATGGGTCTGAGATGATTCTGATTGAATCTTTCTTTTAATTACACCTAGGAGGTCCCCCTTCTCCTCTCCACACTACACCCGCACTCTCTCCCCTTTTTTTCCTTTTTTTTTTTTTTCCCTTTCTCCTCTTTCACATATACATCCTTACTCCGTCATAGGGCTCGACATGTGAGGGACAACATGATGTATACTACTTAGGTAGCAAGGCACTTAGTTTTAATTGTTGTTAGATGTATTAGGAATGTTAAGTTGTTTTTCAAGTTTAAAAAAAAAAAGAAAAAAGATATTGAGGGATACGTGCAACCAACCACTGGAAACTAATACCTGTTTTTCCTTGTAAGCAACGAACGGTTCTACAGTACAGCTGTGTCATACTCTTCTATGTGGGCTTAACTAGTTGAAAATTTACATACACTGTCTATATATTCTGTCAAATTTCTAGCTAATAAGTATGTAATTCTCTTACATGAATGCTGAAACAGTTGAATTTGTGGTACTTGTACTCATTTGTTGTATCCTCAATAATAAAAAAGGAATTTAAAAAAAAAAAAATGTAACCAGGCTTTATAGTGTGATTGAATAAGTACCCATCTGTGTGGAAATGTATCAAGGCTTTATAGTGTGATTTAATAAGTACAAATCTGTGTGGAAATGTACCCAGGCTTTATAGTGTGATTTAATAAGTACTTCTGTGTGTAAATGTACCCAGGCTTTATAGTGTGATTTAATAAGTACATCTGTGTGTAAATGTACCCAGGCTTTATAGTGTGATTTAATAAGTACACATCTGTGTGTAAATGTACCCAGGCTTTATAGTGTGATTTAATAAGTACACATCTGTGTGTAAATGTACCCAGGCTTTATAGTGTGATTTAATAAGTACATCTGTGTGTAAATGTACCCAGGCTTTATAGTGTGATTTAATAAGTACTTCTGTGTGTAAATGTACCCAGGGTCTATAGTGTGATTTAATAAGTACATCTGTGTGTAAATTTACCCAGGCTTTATAGTGTGATTTAATAAGTACATCTGTGTGTAAATGTATCCAGGCTCTATAGTGTGATTTAATAAGTACTTCTGTGTGTAAATGTACTCAGGCTTTATAGTGTGATTTAATAAGTACATCTGTGTGTAAATTTACCCAGGCTTTATAGTGTGATTTAATAAGTACATCTGTGTGTAAATGTATCCAGGCTATATAGTGTGATTTAATAAGTACATCTGTGTGTATGTACCCAGGCTTTATAGTGTGATTTAATAAGTACACATCTGTGTGTAAATGTACCCAGGCTTTATAGTGTGATTTAATAAGTACACATCTGTGTGTAAATGTACCCAGGCTTTATAGTGTGATTTAATAAGTACATCTGTGTGTAAATGTACCCAGGCTTTATAGTGTGATTTAATAAGTACTTCTGTGTGTAAATGTACCCAGGCTTTATAGTGTGATTTAATAAGTACATCTGTGTGTAAATTTACCCAGGCTTTATAGTGTGATTTAATAAGTACATCTGTGTGTAAATGTATCCAGGCTCTATAGTGTGATTTAATAAGTACATCTGTGTGTAAATGTACCCAGGCTTTATAATGTGATTTAATAAGTACATCTGTGTGTAAATGTACCCAGGCTTTATAGGTTGATTTAATAAGTACATCTGTGTGTAAATGTACCCAGGCTTTATAGTGTGATTTAATAAGTACACATCTGTGTGTAAATGTACCCAGGCTTTATAGTGTGATTTAATAAGTACATATGTGTGTAAATGTACCCAGGCTTTATAGTGTGATTTAATAAGTACACATCTGTGTGTAAATGTACCCAGTCTTTATAGTGTGATTTAATAAGTACATCTGTGTGTAAATGCACCCAGGCTTTATAGAGTGATTTAATAAGTACATCTGTGTGTAAATGTACCCAGGCTTTATAGTGTGATTTAATAAGTACACATCTGTGTGTAAATGTACCCAGGCTTTATAGTGTGATTTAATAAGTACACATCTGTGTGTAAATGTACCCAGGCTTTATAGTGTGATTTAATAAGTACATATCTGTGTGTAAATGTACCCAGGCTTTATAGTGTGATTTAATAAGTACATCTGTGTGTAAATGTACCCAGGCTTTATAGTGTGATTTAATAAGTACATATGTGTGTAAATATACCCAGGCTTTATAGTGTGATTTAATAAGTGCATATCTGTGTGTAAATGTATCCAGGCTTTATAGTGTGATTTAATAAGTACACATCTGTGTGTAAATGTACCCAGGCTTTATAGTGTGATTTAATTAGTACATATCTGTGTGTAATGTACCCAGGCTTTATAGTGTGATTTAATTAGTACATATCAGTGTGTAATGTACCCAGGCTTTATAGTGTGATTTAATAAGTACATATGTGTGTAAATGTACCCAGGCTTTATAGTGTGATTTAATAAGTACATCTGTGTGTAAATGTACCCAGGCTTTATAGTATGATTTAATAAGTACATCTGTGTGTAAATGTACCCAGTCTTTATAGTGTGATTTAATAAGTACATCTGTGTGTAAATGCACCCAGGCTTTATAGAGTGATTTAATAAGTACATCTGTGTGTAAATGTACCCAGGCTTTATAGTGTGATTTAATAAGTACATCTGTGTGTAAATGTACCCAGGCTTTATAGTGTGATTTAATTAGTACATATCTGTGTGTAATGTACCCAGGCTTTATAGTGTGATTTAATTAGTACATATCTGTGTGTAATGTACCCAGGCTTTATAGTGTGATTTAATAAGTACATATGTGTGTAAATGTACCCAGGCTTTATAGTGTGATTTAATAAGTACATCTGTGTGTAAATGTACCCAGGCTTTATAGTATGATTTAATAAGTACATCTGTGTGTAAATGTACCCAGTCTTTATAGTGTGATTTAATAAGTACATCTGTGTGTAAATGCACCCAGGCTTTATAGAGTGATTTAATAAGTACATCTGTGTGTAAATGTACCCAGGCTTTATAGTGTGATTTAATAAGTACATCTGTGTGTAAATGTATCCAGGCTTTATAGTGTGATTTAATAAGTACATCTGTGTGTAAATGTACCCAGGCTTTATAGTGTGATTTAATAAGTACATACGTGTGTAAATGTACCCAGGCTTTATAGTGTGATTTAATAAGTACATCTGTGTGTAAATGTATCCAGGCTTTATAGTGTGATTTAATAAGTACATCTGTGTGTAAATGTATGCAGGCTTTATAGTGTGATTTAATAAGTACATCTGTGTGTAAATGTACCCAGGCTTTATAGTGTGATTTAATAAGTACATATCTGTGTGTAAATGCATCCAGGCTTTATAGTGTGATTTAATAAGTACACATCTATGTGTAAATGTACCCAGGTTTTATAGTGTGATTTAATAAGTACATCTGTGTGTAAATGCATCCAGGCTTTATAGTGTGATTTAAAGGATTCCAAAACTTTTTTGTAGAACCGGAATACAAATTTCACATAGCAATCAATATCATATCATTAATCAAATACTTTTACACTCCAACAAAGCAGCAATACATTTTAAAATATCATTTTTATTTTCAATGATTACCTCACTCAATCCAACCCTCAAATATGGGCTGTAATAGCGGAAAAGCAATCTCCAATCAGATGCCGATTTTATGCATATGATTATGTAATACATTTTTCCCACTGCGCATGCGTACTCCGATCGTGAACCTCGCGCAAACGCATATCCAGCCCTTGATGCCGAGATTACTCACATAATGTCAATGGAATCTCGCAAGTGACTTAAAGGATGACGGTTTAGAAGGCTAGCGCATGCACATTGCGGCAATCTTTCGCCCTTTTTCAGAACCTGGGTTATCTGTGTATTCACCTAGGGCAACGCATATCCGGCGGTGGAAGGTAGCGCATGCGCATTGCAGCAATCTTCCGCCATTTTCATAACCTGGGTTATCAGTGTGGATACGCCTAGGGCAAAGCATACCCGGCGATGGGTTTGGAAATCGGCTAATTTTAAGAATATGATTACTACTAAATGGTAGAAATTTGAAACGGAATGTAAATTACAAACTGCTATAAAATTTATTCATTTTGAGATTACTGATAACTTTTTTGGGGGGTTTAGTGTCCCTTTAATAAGTACATCTGTGTGTAAATGTACCCAGGCTTTATAGTGTGATTTAATAAGTGTACATCTGTGTGTAAATGTACCCAGGCTTTATAGTGTGATTTAATAAGTGTACATCTGTGTGTAAATGTACCCAGGCTTTATAGTGTGATTTAATAAGTACATATCTGTGTGTAAATGTACCCAGGCTTTATAGTGTGATTTAATAAGTACATATCTGTGTGTAAATGTATCCAGGCTTTATAGTGTGATTTAATAAGTACATATCTGTGTGTAAATGTATCCAGGCTTTATAGTGTGATTTAATAAGTACATCTGTGTGTAAATGTACCCAGGCTTTATAGTGTGATTTAATAAGTACATCTGTGTGTAAATGTACCCAGGCTCTATAGTGTGATTTAATAAGTACATCTGTGTGTAAATGTACCCAGGCTTTATAGTGTGATTTAATAAGTGTACATCTGTGTGTAAATGTACCCAGGCTTTATAGTGTGATTTAATAAGTGTACATCTGTGTGTAAATGTACCCAGGCTTTATAGTGTGATTTAATAAGTACATATCTGTGTATAAATGTACCCAGGCTTTATAGTGTGATTTAATAAGTACATCTGTGTGTAAATGTACGCAGGCTTTATAGTGTGATTTAATAAGTACATATCTGTGTGTAAATGTACCCAGGCTTTATAGTGTGATTTAATAAGTACATACGTGTGTAAATGTACCCAGGCTTTATAGTGTGATTTAATAAGTACATACGTGTGTAAATGTACCCAGGCTTTATAGTGTGATTTAATAAGTACATCTGTGTGTAAATGTACCCAGGCTTTATAGTGTGATTTAATAAGTACATCTGTGTGTAAATGTATCCAGGCTTTATAGTGTGATTTAATAAGTACGTGTGTGTAAATGTACCCAGGCTTTATAGTGTGATTTAATAAGTACATCTGTGTGTAAATGTACCCAGGCTTTATAGTGTGATTTAATAAGTACATCTGTGTGTAATGTACCCAGGCTTTATAGTGTGATTTAATAAGTACAGCTGTGTATAAATGTACCCAGGCTTTATAGTGTGATTTAATAAGTACATCTGTGTGTAAATGTACCCAGGCTTTATAGTGTGATTTAATAAGTACATCTGTGTGTAAATGTACCCAGGCTTTATAGTGTGATTTAATAAGTACATCTGTGTGTAAATGTACCCTAGGCTTTATAGTGTGATTTAATAAGTACATCTGTGTGTAAATGTACCCAGGCTTTATAGTGTGATTTAATAAGTACATATCTGTGTGTAAATGTACCCAGGTCAGGAGCTGTGGACTCTCCCTATACAGAAGGAAAGGAAATCTGGGAAGGATAATTTATGTTTTCCTTCTTAATATAGGGAGAGTCCACAGCTGCATTCCTTACTTGTGGGCCCAGAGGCAGAACTTTATGTTATTTTCTACGATGGGATTTTTTTAGGGAACATTTTTCTGCAGTGTCTCACCACATTTTGGTTGGCTCATAGAATTAAAATAGACTCTCATAGAATGAACCGTAATCCTCTGAGGAGGCCTATGTCCCGCTGTATCACATGCTAAGCGGATAAAACTCCTCAAACAAAAAGACAAGGAAGATAAAGCGGCTCTCTGACCCCTACGTTTTCCAGAACCAATGACAAACAGATAATAAGTTTGTCTAAATTCCCTCGTAGCCTGAAGAACTTCAAGACATGACTACATGCAGAAAACATTCCTTCGATGAAGAAGGATTAGAACATAAGGAAGGAACCATCTCTTCCTGATGAAGGTGCGATCTGACACAACCTTAGGAAGAAATATTAACCTAGGACATTGAACGACCTTATCAAAAAGAAACACCAGATAAGGAGGGATGCATTGCAAGGCAGCAACTCTGCGCGCAGAGCAATAATCAGAAGAAATGAACCTTCCAAGATACAACGTGATGTTAAAAACATTAAGGACAAGATTTAAACTCCCAGAAGGAGCATCAGGTTTAAACACCGGCCTGATACTAGTCAGAGCCTTAACCAAAAACTATGCATCCAGAAGCTCAGCAAGCCTCTTGTGCAGTAAAACAGACAGGGTCAACACTGTCCCATCAAGGAACTAGCTAAGAGGCCCTTCTCCAGACCTAACTGAAGAAATGTAAAATGCTTGGCAACCTTGAATCCTGTTCTAGATATAATTAGGTCCTCCACACCTTATGATAGGTGTGATGAGTAATCTGACTTACATGAATGAGAGTATTAAAATACTCTCAGGGAACCCTTTCTGAATAAGACTAAACGTCAAACTCCCGCAGTCTTCAGCGAATCAGGTATGATGAAAAAAAGGCCATGTACCCGCAGGTCCCTGCAACAAGGAACCCTCCTAGAGGATAAGATGAAATCACCACTAAATCCAGAAAACACCTTCGCAGCCACGATGGAGCAAGCAGTGTAATTGACACCTGCTCCCGCTAGATTGAGCCACCACTCGAGGAAGGAGTGGCAATGGCGGACAGGGCAAAAATAAATTGAACCTCCAAGACACTGCTAATGCCTCCATTAGCTCTGCGTGAGGATCCCTGCACCTCAGCCAAACTGAGTACTTGTATCTAGATGAGACGCCATGAGATCTCTATCCATCGTGCCCCTTCAACTTCAACATCCGAAATCCCTCGAGATAAAGAGACCATATCCCCAAACAGGGAATGTCTGCAGATAACATCCTGGATGACCACACCCTGAGTGTGGATCATTAACAACGAGAAAAAAAAAACAGAGGTTTTGTAGGAGCTCCCTAATATGGTCTTAACTATAAATCCCTATAGGATCACTGTAATCTCCAAAGCAGGTATCAAAAATAATTAGCTATACAAGGAGGGTGGGGCAAGCGCTCAAAAGTAGAGCTGACCAAATAATGTGGAAAAAAGAAACGTTAAAAAAAACTTTTAGGCAGGATACAAAACTAATGTGTCAGATAAAAGGGCAGATGCAATAAAATACTCAAGATTGATGTAAAAGATTTAATAAACTGATCTAATATGAGAACTAATATCACTTTTTATATTTTAGAATATTGTAGGGATTTATTATAACACATTGGCCTAGATTTGGAGTTTGGCGGTAGCCGTGAAAACCAGCGTTAGAGGCTCCTAACGCTGGTTTTAGGCTACCTCCGGTATTTGGAGTCACTCAAAAAAGGGTCTAACGCTCACTTTTCAGCCGCGACTTTTCCATACCGCAGATCCCCTTACGTAAATTGCGTATCCTATCTTTTCAATGGGATTTTTCTAACTCCGGTATTTAGAGTCGTGTCTGAAGTGAGCGTTAGAATTCTAACGACAAAACTCCAGCCGCAGAAAAAAGTCAGTAGTTAAGAGCTTTCTGGGCTAACGCCGGTTCATAAAGCTCTTAACTACTGTACTCTAAAGTACACTAACACCCATAAACTACCTATGTACCCCTAAACCTAGGTCCCCCCACATCGCCGCAACTCGATTAAATTTTTTTAACCCCTAACCTGCCGACTGCCACCTACGTTATCCTTATGTACCCCTAATCTGCTGCCCCTAACACCGCCGACCCCTATATTATATTTATTAACCCCTAATCTGCCCCCCACAACGTCGCCGCCAGCTACCTACACTTATTAACCCCTAATCTGCCGTCCGCACGCCGCCGCCAGCTACATTATCCCTATGTACCCCTAATCTGCTGCCCTAACATCGCCGACCCCTATATTATATTTATTAACCCCTAACCTGCCCCCCACAACGTCGCCGCCACCTACCTACAATAATTAACCCCTAATCTGCCGACCGCAAAGAGCCGCCAGCTACATTATAGCTATGTACCCCTAATCTGCTGCCCCTAACACCGCCGACCCCTATATTATATTTATTAACCCCTAACCTGCCCTCCCTAACATCGTCGACACCTAACTTCAATTATTAACCCCTAATCTGCCGACCGAATCTCGCCGCTATTCTAATAAATGTATTAACCCCTAAAGCTAAGTCTAACCCTAACACTAACACCCCCCTAAATTAAAAATAATTTTAATCTAACGAAATTAATTAACTCTTATTAAATAAATTATTCCTATTTAAAGCTAAATACTTACCTGTAAAATAAATCCTAATATAGCTACAACATAAATTATAATTATATTATAGCTATTCTAGGATTAATATTTATTTTACAGGTAACTTTGTATTTATTTTAACCAGGTACAATAGCTATTAAATAGTTAAGAACTATTTAATAGCTAAAATAGTTAAAATAATTACAAATTTACCTGTAAAATAAATCCTAACCTAAGTTACAATTAAACCTAACACTACACTATCAATAAATTAATTAAATAAAATACCTATAATTACCTACAATTAAACCTAACACTACACTATCAATAAATAAATTAAATACAATACCTACAAATAACTACAATGAAATAAACTAACTAAAGTACAAAAAATAAAAAAGAACTAAGTTACAAAAAATAAAAAAATATTTACAAACATAAGAAAAATATTACAACAATTTTAAACTAATTACACCTACTCTAAGCCCCCTAATAAAATAACAAAGCCCCCCAAAATAAAAAAATGCCCTACCCTATTCTAAATTACTAAAGTTCAAAGCTCTTTTACCTTACCAGCCCTGAACAGGGCCCTTTGCAGGGCATGCCCCAAGAAGTTCAGCTCTTTTGCCTGTAAAAAAAAAACATACAATACCCCCCCCCAACATTACAACCCACCACCCACATACCCCTAATCTAACCCAAACCCCCCTTAAATAAACCTAACACTAAGCCCCTGAAGATCATCCTACCTTGTCTTCACCATACCAGGTTCACCGATCCTTCCTGGCTCCAAAATCTTCATCCAACCCAAGCGGGGGCTGGCGATCCATCTTCCGGCGGCTGAAGAGGTCCAGAAGAGGCTCCAAAGTCTTCATCCTATCCGGGAAGAAGAGTAGATCCGGACCGGCAACCATCATCTTCCAAGCGGCATCTTCTATCTTCATCCGATGAGGACCGGCTCCATCCTGAAGACCTCCACCGCGGACCCATCTTCATCCGGCGACGTCCAACTGAAGAATGACGGTTCCTTTAAGGGACGTCATCCAAGATGGCGTCCCTCGAATTCCGATAGGCTGATAGGATTCTATCAGCCAATCGGAATTAAGGTAGGAATATTCTGATTGGCTGATGGAATCAGCCAATCAGAATCAAGATCAATCCAATTGGCTGATCCAATCAGCCAATCAGATTGAGCTCGCATTCTATTGGCTGATCGGAACAGCCAATAGAATGCAAGCTCAATCTGATTGGCTGATTGGATCAGCCAATCGGATTGATCTTGATTCTAATTGGCTGATTCCATCAGCCAATCAGAATATTCCTACCTTAATTCCGATTGGCTGATAGAATCCTATCAGCCAATCGGAATTCGAGGGACGCCATCTTGGATGACGTCCCTTAAAGGAACCGTCATTCTTCAGTTGGATGTCGCCGGATGAAGATGGGTCCGCGGTGGAGGTCTTCAGGATGGAGCCGGTCCTCATCGGATGAAGATAGAAGATGCCGCTTGGAAGAAGATGGTTGCCGGTCCGGATCTACTCTTCTTCCCGGATAGGATGAAGACTTTGGACCCTCTTCTGGACTTCTTCAGTGGATGTCTAGCCCCCGCTTGGGTTGGATGAAGATATCGGAGCCAGGACGGATCGGTGTGATACCCGGTGAGGTGAAGACAAGGTAGGATGATCTTCAGGGGCTTAGTGTTAGGTTTATTTAAGGGGGGTTTGGGTTAGATTAGGGGTATGTGGGTGGTGGGTTGTAATGTTGGGGGGGGGTATTGTATGTTTTTTTTTACAGGCAAAAGAGCTGAACTTCTTGGGGCATGCCCCGCAAAGGGCCCTGTTCAGGGCTGGTAAGGTAAAAGAGCTTTGAACTTTAGTAATTTAGAATAGGGTAGGGCATTTTTTATTTTGGGGGGCTTTGTTATTTTATTAGGGGGCTTAGAGTAGGTGTAATTAGTTTAAAATTGTTGTAAGATTTTCCTTATGTTTGTAAATATTTTTTTATTTTTTGTAACTTAGTTCTTTTTTATTTTTTGTACTTTAGTTAGTTTATTTCATTGTAGTTATTTGTAGATATTGTATTTAATTAATGTATTGATAGTGTAGTGTTAGGTTTAATTGTAGGTAATTGTAGATATTTTATTTAATTAATTTAATGATAGTGTAGTGTTAGGTTTAATTGTAACTTAGGTTAGGATTTATTTTACAGGTAATTTTGTTATTATTTTAACTAGGTAACTATTAAATAGTTCTTAACTATTTAATAGCTATTGTACCTGGTTAAAATAATTACAAAGTTACCTGTAAAATAAATATTAATCCTAAAATAGCAATAATATAATTATAATTTATAGTGTAGCTATATTAGGATTTATTTTACAGGTAAGTATTTAGCTTTAAATAGGAATAATTTATTTAATAAGAGATAATTAATTTCGTTAGATGTAAATTATATTTAACTTAGGGGGGTGTTAGTGTTAGGGTTAGACTTAGCTTTAGGGGTTAATACATTTATTAGAATAGCGGTGAGCTCCAGTCGGCAGATTAGGGGTTAATAATTGAAGTTAGGTATCGGCGATGTTAGGGAGGGCAGATTAGGGGTTAATACCATTTATTATAGGGTTAGTGAGGCGGATTAGGGGTTAATAACTTTATAATAATAGCGGTGCGGTCCGCTCGGCAGATTAGGGGTTAATAAGTGTAGGCAGGTGGAGGCGACGTTGTGGGGGGCAGATTAGGGGTTAATAAATATAATATAGGGGTCGGCGATGTTAGGGCAGCAGATTAGGGGTACATAGGGATAATGTAAGTAGCGACGGTTTACGGAGCGGCAGATTAGGGGTTAAAAATAATATGCAGGGGTTAGCGATAGCGGGGGCGGCAGATTAGGGGTTAATAAGTGTAAGGTTAGGGGTGTTTAGACTCGGGGTACATGTTAGAGTGTTAGGTGCAGACGTAGGAAGTGTTTCCGCATAGCAAACAATGGGGCTGCGTTAGGAGCTGAATGCTGCTTTTTTGCAGGTGTTAGGTTTTTTTTTCAGCTCAAACAGCCCCATTGTTTCCTATGGGGGAATCGTGCACGAGCACGTTTTTGAGGCTGGCCGCGTCCGTAAGCAACTCTGGTATTGAGAGTTGAAGCTGCGTTAAATATGCTCTACGCTCCTTTTTTGGAGCCTAACGCAGCCTTTATGTGGACTCTCAATACCAGAGTTATTTTTATGGTGCGGCCAGAAAAAAGCCGGCGTTAGCTACGCGGGTCCTTACCGACAAAACTCTAAATCTAGCCGATTGTGAGCTAGTGAATATCAAATAGTTAGTTATATTAACACTTTTATATATATGTTTATATTAATAATTTCCAACTCCGTATTTGTACACACAGATACACCACTCAGTACCATAATGAAATTAATTTGTATATTACATTATTACAAATGAACAATTGTGGGCCTCCGCCCACCCCAGCCTTGGGACACTACCCTCATCGCTAGAGAGTCTCCCATCCCTCAGATGGATATCTGAACCACAAAAGAAAAAATAGTCTGGGTAGAATATATAAACTGAGACTAACCCAGTAGGATAAGTATTCAGAGCAAAAAGGATTGCCGAAGATCCATAGGTAATCGGGAGGGAGCATTCCTCCTGAGCCCACAGGCCTGTGCCTTCTGGCACACCTTCTCCATCCTGATGGACTAGTGACCGTAGTCAACATCGCCCGGGATGCTCCTAAGAAGGATGTCGCTTGGGACAGGGGATCTGGACCAAGCCTAAAAGAGAACAAACTCTTGACTGAAGGTCCAAGGAAAACTGTTGAAACAAATTAAAAACAATGCCGCTCTACTGCTTCAGCATTCACAGAGCATCGGTCGGAGATGAGACCCGGCAAAAGAATAAAGTCCATAATGGATACCATAAAAACAGTCACCACTAAACCTGAGCCAGTGATGGCCAGAAGAAGGTCTGGTCTTCTTACAGAAAAGACAATGGTGGTTGAACCAGAATTGTCCAGAAAGGAAAACTGCTTCAATATCTGGATACTTGCATTGCCAAGAATCCCTAGATTGTGAAAAGATCTGGAATGGTAGCTAGACTAAACAAAGGAGCAATGAACTGGAAGTGCATTGTCCAGAATGTCAACCTCAGGAACCAAAATGTTCCCTGCGAAAGAAAGCAAAGGAATGATATCCTTCATCAATAGTGGTCACACCCCGAGCTAGAACACGGGGTGAAACGACCTATAGCCTCTCTCTGGAACAAGGAGAAGCTAGAACTAGCTTTAAGTAGTAAAGATCCCAATTAGGACGGGAGTTCCCACCTTCTATGGGACTATGAAGAAAGGGATTGGTTTCCCAAACCCCCTTCTGCAATAGACATCGGGACAATTACTCTAAAGGAGTACAAACCCGCACCCACTCCAGAAAGGCTTCCTTCTCTCTGTCTGTGAAGACAAGTAATCTGCCCCTTGGTGGCTGAGACTTGAATTCTCTAGGACCCAAGAATCCTAAACGTCCCCGAGTCAAGTTTCTGAAGGAGCTATAGTCAGTCCACACACGATCCGGATAGGACCAGGAACTAGCCCTCATGCCAACCTAGGTTCGGCGGGATGCTTGCTCTGCTGGACGAGTCCAGGACTGAGCCAGTCTCCAAACACACTTGGATTGAACTGATGTAGCGGAGGTCTCTGATGCTGAGCTTTATCAGTGGAATAAGACAAAATTAAAGAATTTTCATGAAATGGTAAAAACTGTGTAAAACAGAAACCAGATCAAATTTTTCCCTTAAGCAGAAGAAAAAGATGAGGTTCAAAGGTCATATCTGTCAGAGCGAACCAAGACCTGAACAGAATGAAAAACCTGAAGCCCCAGTTTTGGGCTAGTAATCTGCAAAGTATTACAGATAAAGGAATTATCAGCTCCAAGGCCTTAATTCTTTCTCGAAGATATCGAGTGAGTAACCACCTCGAGTCGAGTAAAGGATGCCTTATTAGAAAGGCTCTCCAGCAAGTGAGACAACAAAAGTTGTCAATAAATATTCCATGAAACATACTTAAAACTAAAGGGTTTTCTTCATGTATCCAAGGGCTCTAGGCACAAACTATCCTTAAATGGAATAGAAAAACCATTGGCAAGTGCACAAATAGTGCTAGCCAAGAAAAGGTGAGTATAACAACCCCCCTATAGAGCCCCTATATTGAACCGGGAATCTTAAAAGGAATTAGACGATGGGGAAGAAGATCTTCATCCTGCCCCACCCGTCTTAATCAATTTCGCTATCTGATTTAGGACTCTGAGACTCAACCAAGAGATCAGCCCCAGAAGTCTCCAAAACCTCCCTTAGAAGAAGGCGCAGGCGAGCCACTTTAAATCTAAAAGCAAGATCTTCCACTGCCCGAGGAAGAGAATAAGCAGGTTCTTACCCAGAAAGTCCGTACTCTGAAGCCTCAGAGTGATCCGCATCCACAGATGACTGATCGGATGCAACCAACACTTTACATGATGATCCCTGGGCAGGAGTGCATGGATTAACCCTTTGTTTGTGTGTAGCAGTACTGGGTAAAGCGCACAAGGCCGCAGACAGTGCCATACAGAACTGCGCAGTAACGTCTGGTGGAAAAAGGCCCCCTCCAGGTGGAGGATTAGTGGTGCGAGGGGAATCTGCATGTGTAGGATCAGATGAATGTAGGGTACACACCTCATGGGACGAAGTTTTCTCAGAGGCTGAAGGCTCAGTGGCATCTAACATCTCAACATTGGATGAAGAAAACACATTAATGCGGCATATGGAACATAAATTGAGCAGGCTGGTCTAAACGGCCCTTCTCGCAATATACACACGTATCAGATTCTGTAGTAGAGGGATCCCCCTCTAAAATCTCAGAATCCTCCATAACTCTTTACTCCTTTATAGGGCACCTATACCCTCAATGGCTGGGGCACTCACCACCTCCTATGACCCAGACAGTGTAGAGAAAATTTGCTCCTCTCCGTAGTCACTCGGTCAGGAATAGAAAATGGAAACCTTGACCACACTCGGTCACATGGTGCGCAAAGCATGACCGCCCCTGCCCTAGGAATAACGTGCACCAAGCGTATAAACTACGCAACTTTCACAGTAAAAAAGCGACTTGTATGTTCCATAACAGCCTATGAGCCAAAAACATCTCACATATAAAGCAGCGTAAATCACATAAAACAAATATGATTAAACCCTACTGTTCATTATTCCATCTCAGGAGATAGTAACCCTTGATTCCATAAAGATAAGGGAGACACACTGTGACCCTGTCTTCCAGCGTCTTTTTATACATGTGTGTTAAAATCAAAACGATCTTACTGGAATCCATGCTGTGGAACAGAAACACAGCCTCTCAAGTGTGACAGTTTTGTAGCATCGCTCCTGACATTGACATGAGTGAGAAAAAGCAGGCTGTGAAACTCGTCAACACTGATTGCTAAGGAGCTGTTAATCTGAGTCTGGATGGTTTCGCAAAATAGACTCTACCTGCATCTCCAGACCCTAACCTTCGTCAATGGTCTCACTGAGAGGCTGACAAGACTACTTAAAACTCCACTCCCATATCGAAGGGTAGATACCCTTCCTAGGAACAACTCCAAAATCTTCTGACACTTCTCTGCCAACCTCCTGTGATGAAAGGCAAAGAATGACTGGGGGATGAGGGAAGTGGGGGAGGTATTTAAACCTTTGGCTGGGGTGTCTTTGCCTCCTCCTGGTTTCCAGGTTCAGTATTTCTCACAAGTAAGGAATGCAGCTGTGGACTCTTCCTATATGAAGAAGGAAAAAGATCTTAAAATAATATGCTACAAAATAATTTTACCAAGAAAAAAAACAGGAAAAAAGCAAACCGAAAAAAAAGCGACACCATTTTCGGCCAAAATGTTTCTGCATCCCTATTTAAAATTTTAAATAATATACTGTATTATTCTGTATTTAATTCTGTGTAACAGAATCAGATTTAACAGTTTACTATACCAATTATCTAAATAAAGTAAAGTATAGTCCTAGAAAACTATTATTGTATGCAAAACAGTAAGTCAAGTAATGAACTCAAACATCAGCTCTAAGCTAGTATCAAATTTGAAACATGCTACACAATAATTTTACCGAAAATAACAGGCAAAAAAATGAAAACCGTGTGGACATAGGCTTACCTGCGTACCTATGCATAGAGAGTGTGGAATATACAATGTAATTGACTACAGTATATGAAAGTAAGTTACAAAAATTTTTGATAATGGGTTAAGATACCAGAGTCCACATTTAGTCCAGAATTTAGCAAGTTGAAGTGCATTATCATTTTCATTTCAAAGGTTTTATTTTTCCATGGTGTTTTTGAAGTTGCCTCTGAGAATCTTGATTTTGAGGTTTTGGATGGAGTGGTCAGGTTGGGTGAAATGGTGACCAACAGGGGTACAGTATTTTGTTTCACAGTGGTTTTTGATTGAGTGTCTGTGTAAGTTCATCCGAAGGTGCAGTATTTGGCTTGTTTCTCCAATATAACATCCCACTTCACATGCAGTGCAATGTATCATGTATTCCACACTCTCTATGCATAGGTACACAGGTAAGCCTATGCCCACACTTTTGTCCTTATTATTATTCCCCTTTTTCCTTTTTTGACTATTTTATATTATATAACTTTGTCAGTATATGCTTTGTGTATAACTATATATTTTCCCTGCCTGTTATCTTTTACTGCCAGTCTCCTAAACCCCATCATGATTTTTACGACACCCACTCCTACCCCTGCATTCAGACCTCTGTAACACTCTGTCTTTTTAGCCTGTGTTTTAAGATATAATTTGTAAATTCAATCAAATTGGTCCGTATTGCTTCAGAAAGCTTGTCACTAGGGCTGCAACTAACGATTATTTTCATAATCGATTAATCGGCCGATAATTTTTTTGATTAATCGACTAATCGGATGAAAAATAAATTCATTATTTTTTTCCTATATTTCAAATAAAATCCACATACTAAGTGTTATAAATATAAACTTCCAACTAAGGGGACTATTTATTATGGTGCGAGCGTACATGATCCGATATTGCATACGCTGTCTGCATTTATCGCTGCACCAGCAGTTCTGGTGAACTGCTGGTACAATGCCGCCCCCTGCAGATTGGTCGCTAGCATGGGGTGTCAATCAACCCGATCATATTCGATTGGGTTGATTTCTGTCCGCCACCTCGGAGCAGGCGGACAGGTTATGGAGCAGGCTTGCCGGAAACATGGGGCATCATATGCCCCTAAAACTTTATATTAACACAATTGTTGGTCCAACTTTTTAAGCAGCAGAGCAATTTTTTATAATTAAGCAAAACAAAACCATAAACTGTTTGTAAAGAGGTAGAAGTAGAAAGAGGTAGACTACCACTGTTTATAACATTCTGTTATTCACTCTTTCAGAAACTTTGCATTGAAATGCAAAAATGTCAACATGTCCACATGCGCCTGGCTGAGGCTGGTTCTCTTTTTTGCAAGCTATTTTGCCTGCATCAGAGAAGAGGCACTCAGATGGCGTTGAGGTGCCTGAGATGCATAAGTAGGGTTTTTGCCAATGTCATTAAGGTGTGCTATTTATCTTTGTTAGTTCTCCACCAATGCAAGGAGCCTCTTAACAAAGTAATCCTGGACTTCATTTTAACATAAATATTATATATGCAGTGGTAAACAACCAGCTATAAGGTTGGGGGGGGGGGGTTATCTAGTCCACTCTTAAAATAACAGATATATACTTAGAGTGGTTGAATTTGGTACATATTCCAATTAATTACAAATAGAAAGGAAAAAAATGCAAAAGGTCTAAAGTCTATATATCAGTAAAAGAACACAGACTTACACATTTATCTATAGAGTACATATATCAGCAAAAGCAAGCGATCCGCTAAAATTGTGCAAACAGGTAATAGTGACATCAATTCATATAACAAAAGCCATCAATCTAGGCTAGGTGTAAATAACAAGCTCGGCACTATATCATGCAAAGCATAGTCCCAAATCACCTGATTTTATATAAACAATCCAAATTATGACTCCTATTTTATTTCTGGGTTGCACATAAGACAGGCGTAGTTGTAAACTACTTATAGTGTCCTAAAAAACGGAAAAGTAAAATGTCTGTAGAGGTCCTATAGGCTAAGGGCATAACCATAAACCACAATACCATGTGCAGGAGCTCATTTGAGTAAAGCAGCTGGTGCTGTGCACAGACCAACTAATTGCAAACCAACTAATTGATTATGAAATTTGTTGACAAATAGTTTTTAAATTGATTATTATTGATCATGTTGATTATAGTTAGTCCAATAAGAAAGTATCATTGCTCAATGCAATACTCTGATATACTGTATATATACACACACACACCCCCCGATTGTTATTGGCTCACCCCATGTGTTCAGTTAGAAACCAGTAGTGTGTAGTATCTTCTACCTAAATCATGAATGAAAAATGTTTGTGTTTCAGGTCCCTTTAATGATACTACACCAGCCGCTTATACTTCAGTGCATCACTAGGTACACTTAACACTACTCAGTATGCACTACACCTGGGTTAACTCAAGCAGATTACATATAAAATATATTATATATTGATTCAGGCAGTGACGGAAACTAAAAAGTACAGACCAGTGATTTCTCAATTGTATGGATCTAATTATTCCCTAGACCATGCACATGGACTCTCACAGGTGGATTTTCTATGTATTTCTCTTTTTTGGGATCATCTATGTGAAATTAGGGTGAATAACACATTTATTTGAATGCTCATCTATAGGGTTTCTGTGCTGCTGGGGAGCTCAGAATCTTTATGCTCTAATCTTTATGGTCACTGGAATTAGAATTTATATTTTCTGTGTCAGAGTAAAATGCTTATTTGGGCTCTAGGTATTTATCTGAACCCTGGGAAATGATGGATTCATTTTATGCAATTTGTTTCCTCCAATGATAACACTTAAAGCAATCTTGATAGTTCTGATGGTTCTGCCTTCTAGAAAAAAAATGAAGGGACAGGAAACCCTACGTTTTTCTTTCAAGATATAGATACAGCATGACATTTTTTTAAAGAACTTTCTAATTCTTTCTCTTTGTATCTTGTTAAAAAGCAGGCTTGTCTCTCTTTATATGACAATTAAAAACATGGTGGGGGAGGGGCATATGAGGTGGGAGGGGCAGAGGAGGTAGGTAGGTGGAGCAAAAGGGGGTGGGGGGCCCTGTCACACTTTTTTTTTTTTCAAATATCTTTTTATTGTTGTCCGGTAAAGCAATACACACATTCCAGTTTTTACATTTTGTGCGGTTATCATGTCTGGTGACATGATTTACATTGCAGGTCCAAAATTAAATACAGTATAAAACAAAGCAATGTCACACTATGAGGAGTGGAATATTTTCTTCTTTTGTCCACACTTCGTTTCTGTCTTACATGATATTTATCTGGTCTGGGTGGTTGCACTTCCCCGACATAATCTTTTTCCATTATCTTTAATACAAATAAAACTAAACTTATAGTTAACCTAGTCTAACTAATAACATAAGTAAACCTAAAAAAAAAAGGACTAATATTATTGTCCTTGAGGCCCGGCGGAGGTAAAAAAAAAAAAAAAAAAAAAAGGGGGGAGGAAGGAAGGCTGGGGAAAGTGGGGGAGGAAAGGAAAGGAGGGGGAGTCAGTCCACCTACGAAACGATTGTCGTTTAAAATAAATGTGCTCACTCCCCTCTCAGTTCCGCTTCAATAAAGAGAACTGAGTCCTTAAATGGGATCAGAATAAGTCTCTGAATCTCCAACTCAAAGGTAAGTATGAGTCTGCGCCATTTACGCAGGAATAAACCCAGCCTGTTCTGAACATCCATCCTAACATCCATTTGTTCCGTGAATATTTGTGTTCTAAGTAGGTTCCTAAAGCCCGCAAAGGAGGGGCCCTTTCTTACTGTCCAATTTTTTAAGATACATTTTCTAGCTAACAATATTACTAGATTCAATATTGCGTCCTGTTGTCTGTGTTGTGTTTCCCAATGTAAAAAGAGGATAGTTTCTGGGCTGAGCGTGAGGTGTATCTGTAGGGACTTATTGATCCAATATTGTATTTTATTCCAGTACTGTCTGACTGACGGGCACTCCCACATATAATGTAAGAGAGTAGGCGCCTCTGCTGCACATCTCACGCATTGGTTAGGGCGCATAGGCACCCATTTGGCTAATGTTCTTGGTGTGAGATAGGCCTTATGGAGGAAACGTATCTGGGATTCCCTGTACATGGCGGACAACGTGGCTGATTTAGTTCGTTCGAGACCTCTTCTTATGTCTTCCCAAGTAATGCCCTCAATTCCTACACGGGACCACCCTGCTTGCACTGAATCCCTTGTGCTCTGTGCTCTATGTTGTATGAGTGTTTGATAGATTTCCGATAGGGAAAACCTACCCATTGTGTATAGTGTTTGTGAAATGCGGAAGGGAGAACCCTCCCAGAATTCAGGTGTGTTCCGAGTTAAAGCATTGATATAGTGGCGTACCTGTAGAAAGGCAAAGAAATGTGTTCTCGGTATCCCAAACTCTCTCTGTAAAGCACCAAAATTTTTTACCTCTTTTGTTAGCGGGGTTAATAATTGTTTAAGTGATGTCAGTCCTTTCTGTTCCCAGACCACGAAGGGCTGGGTTTCTGAACCCGCCGGAAAGTCTGGGTTTTTGACAATAGGCAGGTAGCTTGAAGCATGACAAGATTTCTTCAGAAACTTATGAGCCTGATGCCAAGCCTTTAATGGTTCGCTGAATAACATATTAAGGCCTAGAGCCCTCACAGATCTCATGTTTGAGACATGCGGTAGGTATTTCTGTTTCTGTGCTGCTGGGGAGCTCAGAATGTAAATCTGCAGGGAATGACCGCTCTAATCTTTATGGTCACTGGAATTAGAATTTATATTTTCTGTGTCA
The DNA here is from genome assembly GCF_027579735.1 of Bombina bombina. Lineage (NCBI taxonomy): Eukaryota > Metazoa > Chordata > Amphibia > Anura > Bombinatoridae > Bombina > Bombina bombina. The sequence continues at coordinate 40,366,193 of NC_069503.1, forward strand.
GAGTAAAATGCTTATTTGGGCTCTAGGTATTTATCTGAACCCTGGGAAATGATGGATTCATTTTATGCAATTTGTTTCCTCCAATGATAACACTTAAAGCAATCTTGATAGTTCTGATGGTTCTGCCTTCTAGAAAAAAAATGAAGGGACAGGAAACCCTACGTTTTTCTTTCAAGATATAGATACAGCATGACATTTTTTTAAAGAACTTTCTAATTCTTTCTCTTTGTATCTTGTTAAAAAGCAGGCTTGTCTCTCTTTATATGACAATTAAAAACATGGTGGGGGAGGGGCATATGAGGTGGGAGGGGCAGAGGAGGTAGGTAGGTGGAGCAAAAGGGGGTGGGGGGCCCTGTCACACTTTTTTTTTTTTAAATATCTTTTTATTGTTGTCCGGTAAAGCAATACACACATTCCAGTTATTACATTTTGTGCGGTTATCATGTCTGGTGACATGATTTACATTGCAGGTCCAAAATTAAATACAGTATAAAACAAAGCAATGTCACACTATGAGGAGTGGAATATTTTCTTCTTTTGTCCACACTTCGTTTCTGTCTTACATGATATTTATCTGGTCTGGGTGGTTGCACTTCCCCGACATAATCTTTTTCCATTATCTTTAATACAAATAAAACTAAACTTATAGTTAACCTAGTCTAACTAATAACATAAGTAAACCTAAGAAAAAAAGGACTAATATTATTGTCCTTGCGGCCCGGCGGAGGTAAAAAAAAAAAAAAAAAAAAAAAAAAAAAAGGGGGGGAGGAAGGAAGGCTGGGGAAAGTGGGGGAGGAAAGGAAAGGAGGGGGAGTCAGTCCACCTACGAAACGATTGTTGTTTAAAATAAATGTGCCCACTCCCCTCTCAGTTCCGCTTCAATAAAGAGAACTGAGTCCTTAAATGGGATCAGAATAAGTCTCTGAATCTCCAACTCAAAGGTAAGTATGAGTCTGCGCCATTTACGCAGGAATAAACCCAGCCTGTTCTGAACATCCATCCTAACATCCATTTGTTCCGTGAATATTTGTGTTCTAAGTAGGTTCCTAAAGCCCGCAAAGGAGGGGCCCTTTCTTACTGTCCAATTTTTTAAGATACATTTTCTAGCTAACAATATTACTAGACTCAATATTGCGTCCTGTTGTCTGTGTTGTGTTTCCCAATGTAAAAAGAGGATAGTTTCTGGGCTGAGCGTGAGGTGTATCTGTAGGGACTTATTGATCCAATATTGTATTTTATTCCAGTACTGTCTGACTGACGGGCACTCCCACATATAATGTAAGAGAGTAGGCGCCTCTGCTGCACATCTCACGCATTGGTTAGGGCGCATAGGCACCCATTTGGCTAATGTTCTTGGTGTGAGATAGGCCTTATGGAGGAAACGTATCTGGGATTCCCTGTACATGGCGGACAACGTGGCTGATTTAGTTCGTTCGAGACCTCTTCTTATGTCTTCCCAAGTAATGCCCTCAATTCCTACACGGGACCACCCTGCTTGCACTGAATCCCTTGTGCTCTGTGCTCTATGTTGTATGAGTGTTTGATAGATTTCCGATAGGGAAAACCTACCCATTGTGTATAGTGTTTGTGAAATGCGGAAGGGAGAACCCTCCCAGAATTCAGGTGTGTTCCGAGTTAAAGCATTGATATAGTGGCGTACCTGTAGAAAGGCAAAGAAATGTGTTCTCGGTATCCCAAACTCTCTCTGTAAAGCACCAAAATTTTTTACCTCTTTTGTTAGCGGGGTTAATAATTGTTTAAGTGATGTCAGTCCTTTCTGTTCCCAGACCACGAAGGGCTGGGTTTCCGAACCCGCCGGAAAGTCTGGGTTTTTGACAATAGGCAGGTAGCTTGAAGCATGACAAGATTTCTTCAGAAACTTATGAGCCTGATGCCAAGCCTTTAATGGTTCGCTGAATAACATATTAAGGCCTAGAGCCCTCACAGATCTCATGTTTGAGACATGCGGTAGGTATGCCAGAGAGACATCCCCCAAAATAGCCTGCTCCATAGAGGGTCGACAAAAGTGATGAGTTCCCACCTGCCAGTCCCGCACTAGGCGAATCAGAGCTGCCCAGTTGTACAGCCTGAAGTCTGGCAAAGCCAGACCCCCATTAAGAAAACCCATGCTCAATTTTTCCCTCGAGATCCGTGGCTTACCCCCCTTCCAAATGAAGCGGGTCGCCGCCGAGTTTAGCATTTTGACATCAGCTTTACTTAAGAGTAGGGGGAGCATAAGAAGCGGATATAGAAGGCGGGGGAGTATCACCATTTTAAGAAGATTGATCCTACCTGAGAGTGACAAAGGAAGGGATCTCCAGCTATCCATCTGCGCCTGTAGTTTTGCGCATATGGGTGTCAAATTATTAGCGTATAGCTTGTTTGGGTTTGCAGAAATCTTGATGCCAAGATATGTGATGTCATGTTTAGCCACCGAGAACGGAAATTCCCCACTTGAGTCAGCTTTTCTGAGGAGCCACAGGATCTCAGATTTATGCATATTGACTTTATAGCCTGAGAATCGGCCAAAGTCGGTGAGGGTTTCTAGTATATGCGGTATATAAGTGCGGGGGTTTTGTACAAACAAGAGCATGTCGTCCGCATATAGCGCCAGATGTTGTGGATGCCCTGCCAAGTCTATGCCAGGAAAAACCTGCTTTAACTTGATAGCCAGCGGTTCCAGGGCAATGTTAAAGAGGAGGGGTGATAAGGGGCAACCCTGCCGGGTTCCTCTATGTAGATAAATGTTTGCCGAGAATATATTGTTAACTAGTATATTAGCAAGGGGGGCACGGTACAAATTTTTGATAAAAGTTAGAAAGGGGCCAGAGAAGCGAGCCTTAGCCATGGTGTAGAGAAGGTGGTCCCACTCCACTCGATCGAAGGCCTTCTCTGCGTCAAGTGACAGCAGGAAGGCCTCCTTGTCATCTCTTACTACATCGCCCTTCTTTTTGGTCCAAAAGTGTTGGATGACCTGTAGAACCCTACGAACATTGACCACTGACGATCTTGCATACATGAATCCTGTTTGATCCATGTGAATGATGTCAGGTAGTATAAATTTAAGTCTTTCAGCCAGAAGTTTAGTTAATATCTTGTAGTCGGAGTTTAGTAAAGAGATTGGTCGGTAGGACTCTGGTAAAACACTGTCCTTCCCCGGCTTGGGTATGAGAGTGATATATGCCGCGGAGAATTCTGGCACCGGTGCCTTCTCCCCCTCGAAATAGGTAGTGTATAAACTCGCCAGCGTCGTGGAGACCTGGTCCTTTAGGAGCCGATAGAACTCTATCGGCAGTCCATCCGGGCCTGAGGCTTTGCCCAGCGCCATGGACATTATCGTTCTCTGGATCTCCTCCTCCCCTATGGGGGCATTTAGTTTCTCCAGTTGAGAATCTGAGATCTGTGGGAAGTTGATATTTTCCCAGAACTTATCTTTTAGTTCGGCGTCTGAGGCGCCTTCACTGGCATAAAGAGTGGTATAATAAGACGCGAATGCTTCAGCTATTGAATCCGCGTCCTTCACTAGTTTTCCCTGCCTTTTCAGGGCTGTGATGTGTTTGGAGGATGTGTTCATATTCACTAACGCCGCCATAAGCTTCCCTGACTTATCCCCAAATCTATAATATTTACCCCTGGTTTGCAGGAGGGCCTGTGAGGCCTGGTTGGCCAGTAAGGCATCATATTCCTTTTTAGTGTCAATATAATTGCGGTAATTGAGACTAGAGGGAGCCGCACAGTAAGTGCAGTAAGTCTCCGCTAGGCGATCTCTCAGCTTCCCAAGTTTCTCGGTGGATTGCTTTTTCCTACGTGCCAGGTAGGCAACAATGTTGCCCGACAAGACAGCTTTAGCGGCTGCCCAGAATAGTTCTGGTGAGCTTATATGCTGTGCATTGTTTACCCGGTAATCATCCCAACAGTGAGTTAGGTGGCTCTGGAATTCCTGGGAATAGAGCAAATATTTTGGGAATCTAAGAGTTCGTCTATTGCAAACCGACGGGTTCTTATCTATGAAAAGCGCAATGGGCGCATGGTCTGAAACCGCCACTTCCCCTATTTTGGTGTCTATGATACGTGTAATGAGAGAGTTTGAGATTAGAAACATATCTATGCGGGACATAGAGGGTGAGGTACGTGACGCACAGGTATAATCTTTCCCATCAGGGTTCAGTTGCCTCCATATGTCCACCACGCCCAGGGAGTTCCCCAGTAGAGCAAAAGTGTCCTTTTCAAATTTTTCTGAGATTTTAGCCATCTTTCTAGGTTTCCCGCTATGTGTCCCTCTTAACCTGTCACAATGAGGATTAGGGGTGAGGTTAAAATCACCCCCTAGTATAATGTGTGTACCCAGGTAGGGAGAGAGGACTGTTACAATATTATTCCAGAACCCCCTATCTTTTATGTTCGGGGCGTAAATGTTGCAAAGTGTATATGTTTGTTCTGCAGCACATATTTGTACTATTATATATCTGCCTTCTGGGTCTTTGAGCACTTCCTTAACTTCATGTTCAAGTCTTTTGCCTAGAAGTATTGCGACCCCCCTACTGGCAGAGCTAAATGAGGCGTATTCAACCCTCCCTACCCAGTCAGATCTCAACTTCTCATGTTCTGCATCTAAAAGATGCGTCTCTTGAAGAAACGCGATCTCTGCTTTCTTTTTCCTAAGCTGTGTGAGTATTGTTTTTCTTTTTATTGGGGAGTTAATGCCCCCAATGTTCCAAGAATAGACGTTAAATTTTAATGTTTAACTGGATCCTGTATCTTGTTTTGGTATCTGTATAAGAGTATGTGAATAATGTCCCAAGTGCGAGGGTTGAAAGGGGGAGTATATGGAAGGGAAGAGAGGGCACACACAAAAAAAAAAAAAAAAAAAGAAGGGGAAAAATTAATTTCTCACCGTAGTGGTCAGACTCCCGGTTCAGTCTTCCACCACTATGAACCACCGCCAGGCCTCTACTAGAATCTCTAAGTAACAGTAGCTCTAAAATGAAAAGACATAAAAGAGTTGTTACCCTGAAATAATTCGTGAACTGTTCAACATGTATGTGGAGAAGTAGTAGAAGAATAATAAGAACTTTCATACAGGTTGTAATAGGTTCCATAGGTCTGACTATGTCTGTGTGAGTTATAACCTGAGAATACTGCATATAGACATATGTGTTCAAAAACCATGAAACTTTTAACGGATGGGTTGTTTCATTCCAATAACCAAGCGAGCATATTAAATCTCTCATCAGCACTGTACATTCTAACATAACCTGTGCTTGGGATGTAATTAGGAACGATGGGTTATAAAAGTTTACACCCCGCCCGTATTCACACATAACTGATCCTTCTCCTTTGCTTATGTGTTCTAAGTGCCCTGTACCTAGAAAGTAACCTATGGTAACATACAACAATATAAAACTCAAACTTAAACTTAACTTCAAAGTTCTGAGTCCGCGTGTAACCGCAGACCCATTGTCAGTTATTTCAGTGGCCATCAGGACAGACTACTTGATTTGAAACCTCGGGTGAGTCCCTATTTAAGTAAGGTGTCTCAAATTCTTATTCCGCTACAGTTTCAACCCTCCTCCCCTCTTGGATGATTCTGGCGTGGGCTGTGTGGAGGGGCCCCCCCACCTTCTAGGAAATTTTGAGCTGCAGTTGGGTTGTCAAAAAATTTTGGGCCTCTGGGGGTCATAATTTTAAGCCTAGCTGGGTATAGCAAGAAGGCTTGTCTACCCTCCCTATGAAGTTGTGAGCAGATTGGTGAAAATTCCCTCCGGCGTTTCATAAGATCCACCGAGAAATCTTGAAACAGGAGCAAGCGTGCATTTTCATACATCACATTGTCCATTTTTCTGTAAGCTCTTAGTAATGCTGTTTTGGTCTGGAAATGTAGAAACTTGATCATAATTGGCCGGGGTTGGGGTAAGTTATCTAAGCCAGCCCTTTCTGGACCTACCCTATGAGCACGTTCCACCCCACCCTCCAGGTCCTGTGTAGGTATCTTCAGTAATGTGGGGAGTGTATTTTCAACAAAGTAGATGATATCTGCTGGTTTTACTGATTCGGGGAGACCCAAGAGGCGCACATTATTGCGTCTCGACCTATTTTCTAGGTCATCTAATTTTAATTGCAGGGTCACGGCTTGTCTCTCTAAGGCTTCAATTTTATTTGAGTTAGATACATTAGAATCTTCCAAGTCAGAGATTCTATTCTCAGCTTCAGCTACACGTGTGGAGAACTGTTTAACATCGTCTGTGAAAGTATCAACCCCCCTCTGCAAATTATCAATTTTGGGCATAAATAGTAAAGATATCTGTTTAACAATGGGGTGTGTGTCAAGTGAAACACTATCTGGGCAGCTGTCAGTACTAGCTCCCGCGTTTGAGGAGTCAGCTCCAGATTTATTTCTGCCAGAGCTAGTTTTGCTGCGACTTGCCATGGGGGTATTCGTTAAATATTTCTCCATATACCTTTACAAGTGAGAAAATGGCTAGCATATGTAGATGTTATTCTAACAGTAGACTAGAAAGATCCCTTTCAACCAAAATATGACACAGTGTATATGAATGACTTAACCAGTACTAGCAATATCCTATCACTGAGGGAAACCAAGTATTAGTGGGAGAAAAGCATGGGTTAGTACAGGTAAACAATACAGCAAAAGTTTCACAGTTTATACCACTCATCCCCCACCAGAGTAAAAGGGGGGCAACACAAGACTGTCAGCACAGCGTCCTTCATATGCCCCTTCAGGGGGGTGAGAGCCCTGTACTTGGTTGAATATGAGTTGAGGGTAGCAGTGTTGTCTGATAACACAGTCTCACAGTTTGCTACAGCTTGGCAGTTCTGACTATGTGAAGATCTTGCAGGAGTCAAGATTCCTATTTCTAGTAATGCCCCTTGAGGTGTGCTGTGTCTCCAGTATCACCAACTCTAGGACCCATTCATGTGGTGGCAGGGTTAACATCTGCTATCAAAGGTGCTATAGGTGCGGCCTGTAGTGGAAATTACACAGTGTCACTGCCAGGTGCGCGGGTGGGTGATCAGGTGAACTGAGTGGTATACCCCAGAGTTAGATTAAAACTTGTTCCCAGGCCTTTTTTCCTTTCCTTTTCTTTTCTTTTCTCTTATCTTTATGCAGAGCCTTGCAAAGTCCCAGCTATCTGATCTTAGTGGCTTCCTTTGGGGAATGTTATGTATTCACTGTTAGCAGTTATCCTGGCTCCGGCCTCTCTCATACGCTGCTGGGCCCAGTGTTTGTGGCTATAAGGCCGTTTTCCCCAGTCCCATATACAGAGTAGCAGTGTGTAAAAGTCCCCAGGAGCAGAGGTGTTGACTGCGGTGTATGAGTGCAAAGTCTTACTTTACCCAGTGTGGGCTCCGGCTCCCGCCAGAGTGTAGGGCCTCTCCTTCAAGATGGCGCCTGCTTTCGCGCCAGTCGGAGCTCCGTAGTTTGCGCCCCAGTGGGATCAACCTGGCCGTGTCGGCCGGTACCTTGTCAGTAGGTCCACCTCAGCGTTGGGCAATCGACAAAGTGGGTGAATGTTCCCAGAGCAGCGCAAGGGTAGAAGAAGGTTGTAGTCCACGTGGGGTTGCGGCAGGGCCTTTCTCTCGGCAAGTGTCTCCTCGATGGGGTCAGTCTCCTTCTGAGCCATACCACTGGTCCGGACTGATGAGCAAATCTTTTTGTTGTCTCCGGTGGAGTGGATTTTTATTGCGCCCCTTCAGCGCTTCTTGTGAGGCTGTGACTTCGGTGGCGGAGCGGTGTGCGGCTCCAGAGCTAAATACGGAGGGGGGTCTCTCCCGCTTCTCCTCCGATCCGGGCAGCAAACTTCTGCCTAGGGATTGTTAGTGACCACTGGGGATATTATAGCAAAGCAAGAGGCAGCCCAAGTTAGGTTTTAAAATTAGTTTTTGTGGTGCTGTATGCGGAGCTCCTCTTGCCTGCTGCTTCTCCCTTGGCCCTCCCACCGGAAGTCCCTGTCACACTTTTTGCCAGGGGCCCTGTTTGGTCTCAGTCTGCCCCTGTATATACATTTATACAAACTAATGTTATTGTCATAAAGGGCTTTGTCAGCTGTAAAACACAAAGACCTAAATACCATGAGGTGGTAAATTGTGAAAACTAAGTGATAAAAACATTTATCGCCATTAAAGTCTATGGAGAATTTTTATGACACCACCAGTTTCCAAAGTTTACCACCTCAATGAAAACATGGCCAAAGTATGATCTGTTATAACCATATAGAAAAGGCAATTAAATCTGTGCTTAAAGGGACAGTCTACTCCAGAATTGATATATTTAAAAAAAAGATAGATAATCCCTTTATTACCCATTCCCCAGTTTTGCATAACCAACACGATTATATTAATATACTTTTTACCACTGTGATTACCTTGTATCTAAGCCTCTGCAGACTGCCCCTTATCTCAGTTATATTAATATACTTTTTACCTCTGTAATTACCCTGTATCTAAGCTTCTGCAGGCTGCCTCCTTATCTGTTATAGAAATATACTTTTTACCTCTTTAATTACCTTGTATCTAAGCTTCTGTAGGCTGCCTCCTTATCTGTTATAGAAATATACTTTTTACCTCTGTAATTACCCTGTATCTAAGCTTCTGCAGACTGCCTCCTTATCTGTTATAGAAATATACTTTTTACCTCTGTAATTACCCTGTATCTAATCTTCTGCAGGCTGCCTCCTTATCTGTTATAGAAATATACTTTTTACCTCTGTAATTACCCTGTATCTAAGCTTCTGTAGGCTGCCTCCTTATCTGTTATAGAAATATACTTTTTACCTCTGTAATTACCTTGTATCTAAGCTTCTGCAGGCGGCCTCCTTATCTGCTATAGAAATATACTTTTTACCTCTGTAATTACCTTGTATCTAAGCTTCTGCAGACTGCCTCCTTATCTGTTATAGAAATATACTTTTTACCTCTGTAATTACCCTGTATCTAAGCTTCTGCAGGCTGCCTCCTTATCTCTGTTATAGAAATATACTTTTTACCTCTGTAATTACTCTGTATCTAAGCTTCTGCAGGCTGCCTCCTTATCTGTTATAGAAATATACTTTTTACCTCTGTAATTACCCTGTATCTAAGCTTCTGCAGGCTGCCTCCTTATCTGTTATAGAAATATACTTTTTACCTCTGTAATTACCTTGTATCTAAGCTTCTGCAGACTGCCTCCTTATCTGTTATAGAAATATACTTTTTACCTCTGTAATTACCTTGTATCTAAGCTTCTGCAGACTGCCTCCTTATCTGTTATAGAAATATACTTTTTACCTCTGTAATTACCCTGTATCTAAGCCTCTGCAGACTGCCCCTTATCTCAGTTATATTAATATACTTTTTACCTCTGTGATTACCTTGTATCTAAGCCTCTGCAGACTGCCCCCTATCTCAGATCTTTTGACAGGCTTGTATTTTACCCAGTCAGTGCTGACTCAAAAAACTCCACAGGAGTGAGCACGTTATCTAAATAGCACACATGAACTAGCAGTGTCTTGCTGTAAAAAGCTATAAAAATGCACTAATAGATAAAAGATAAAGAGGCAAGAAATTAGCATATGTGCCTATACAAAGTATATTTGATGATAAAAGTAAATTTGAAAGTTGCTAAAAATTGCATGTCCTATCTGAATCATGAAAGTTTAATGTTAACTTTACTTTAACCCCTAAGAGACCAAACCATTTTTCAATTTTCTTACAGTTAGGAACCAGGGCTATTTTTACTTTTCTGCAGTGTTTGTGTTTAGCTGTAATTTTCCTCTTACTCATTTACTGTACCCACACATATTATACACCGTTTTTCTCGCCATTAAATGGACTTTCTAAAGATACTATTATTTTCATCATATCATATAATTTATTATATTATGAAAAAAATTGAAAAAAAACACTTTTTCTAACGTTGACCCCCCAAAATCTGTTACCCATCTACAACCACCAAAAACACCCATGCTAAATAGTTTATAAATTTTGTCCTGAGTTTAGAAATACCCAATGTTCACATGTTTTTTGCTTTTTTTGCAAGTTATAGGGCAATAAGTACAAGTAGCAAATTAGCGATAGTTACATTGTAACACTGATATCTGTCCGGAATCCCTGAATAACCCTTCACATGTATATCATTTTTTTAGTAGACAACTCAAAGTATTGATCTAGGCCAATTTTGGTATATTTCATAACACCATTTCACCGCCAAATGCGATCAAATAAAAAAAAAATCATTATCTTTTTCACAAACTTTAGGATTTTCACTGAATTTATTTACAAACAGCTTGTGCAATTATGGCACAAATGGTTGTAAAATGTTTCTATGGGATCCCCTTTGTTCAGAAATAGCTGACATTTATGGCTTTGGCAATTAGAAGGCCGCTTAATGTTGCTGTGCACCACACTTGTATTATGCCCAGCAGTGAAGGGGTTAATTAGCTAGCTTGTAGGGGCCTTGTCGGGTTAATTTTAGCTTTAGTGTAGAGATCAGCCTCCCACCTGACACATCCCACCCCCTGATCCCTCACTGACCCCTCTCAAAACAGCTCTCTTCCCTCCCCCACCTCACAATTGTCACCGCCATTTTAAGTACTGGCAGAAAATCTACCAGTACTAAAATAAAAGGCATTTTTTTTAAATGTATTTATCTGCAGTGTTGGATCCCCCTTAGCCCCTAACCTCCCTGACCCCCCCCCCCCATCAGCTCTCTAACCCTCCCTCTCTACCTATATGTTGACATCTTCGGTACTGACTGCTGTCTGCCAGTACCCAGTTTGCTGATTTTCTTTTTTTTATATATATATATATATAATACAATTTTTCTGTAGTGTAGCTGCCCCCCTCAATTCCCTACACCCTCCCAGATCCTTTTCCCAACATTTATTCCCCCCTCCCTCTCCATCCTTCCCATACATTTACTGAATGTAGACGGCGCACACTCCTGCACAATTGCACACACTTGAGGGACACAGGATCCGGAACTGACTAGCGATGGGCCGCCCACCTGCCTACTTGCTATGGCTCCCACCCACCAACGATCGGCACCATCGCTGGCTGATGCAGAGAGGGCTACAGAGTGGCTCTCTCTTCATTGATGGGTAAAAAAGGGTATTGCAGTGATGCCTCAATATCGTGGCATTACTGCAATACCCTGGGAGCGATCACGATTGCTTCCAGCGCTTGAAACCACAGAGGATTTGCCAAGCATGTCCTTGGTTGTTAACGTCCGCTTTTTGTAGGACATGCCTGGCACGTCCTTGGTCATTAGAGGGTTAAACTCTGAAAATTGTGGGTTTTCCAATTATTAGCACTGTAAGTGCACGCTACAGGCTTCATAAACCTGACCCTGCTACATATCTGCCCCTAGTAAGTCTGAGCAGGAGTGATAAGATCATGTTAAAGGGACAATCTACACCTGAATTTTTATTGTTTAAAAAGATAGATAATCCCTTAATTACCCATACTCTAGTTTAGCATAACTAATACAGTTATATAAATACACTTTTTACCTCAGTGATTATCCTGTATCTAAGCCTCTGCAAACTGCCCCCTTATTTCAGTTCTTTTGACAGACTTGCATTTTAGCCAATAAAAACTGGCTCACTGGAACTTAACGTGCGTGAGCACAGTGTTATCTATATGACACACATGAACTAACACCCTCTAGTGGTGAAAAACTGTCAAAATGCCCTGAGAGAAGAGGTGGACTTCAATGGCTTAGAAATTAGCATATGAACGAACCTCCTAGGTTTAGCTTTCAATTAAGAACACCAAGAGAACAAAGCAAAATTGGTGATAAAAGTAAATTGGAAAACTGTTTAAAATTACATTGTCTATCTGAATCATGAAAGTTTATTTTGGACTAGACTGTCCCTTTAAACAATAAAAGTGTTGCTAACAAAATAGCAGTGACAACCCTTTGTCTACTCAGTAACAAGTTCCAATTGGCTTCTTCAAATAAGGCAAACTATGTGGGCGGGTGGGTTTGGCCATTGGAAAACTAAGTGTTAATCTGTTGGGAAAGTGTATTCACTAGGCCTGAGTGTTAGATTAAAGAAACACCACACACAAGTCTCATAAAAATAAATTGTTCTATATCCTTATAAGCCAGGGCTGTCCTCTGTGCTAGTTACTGTGCGCCCCTCTGCGCTAGTTACCGTGCGCCCCTCTGTGCTAGTTACTGTGCGCCCCTCTGCGCTAGTTACTGTGCGCCCCTTTGCGCTACTTACAGTGCGCCCCTCTGCACTAGTTACTGTGCGCCCCTCTGCGCTAGTTACCGTGCGCCCCTCTGCGCTAGTTACCGTGCGCCCCTCTGCGCTAGTTACCGTGCGCCCCTCTGCGCTAGTTACCGTGCGCCCCTCTGTGCTAGTTACCATGCGCCCCTCTGCGCTAGTTACCATGCGCCCCTCTGCGCTTGTTATCGTGCGCCCCTCTGCGCTAGTTACCGTGCACCCCTCTGCGCTAGTTACCATGTGGCCCTCTGCGCTAGTTACCGTCTGCCCCTAGATAAAGCAGGACTGATAATATGTTCTTTGGGGGCTTCGGGTAGGTTGGCAAATAAGAGCCCTAGAACTTGCCCTGTGCATCTGGACATTTGTTGTAAATATATTATTATTTGTCTTTATATGCAGCCCATAAAGATCCTAAATACTGACCTGCGGCCCCTGTGAGTTAGGGCCCATCACTGGCAAATCTGACCATAATGCAGCTAATCATTCCCATACATTCATATCTACACATATATTTATTTATAATATAACACTTTAGCTGTTGTCTGCTTTACAAATGAATAAACTACACCTGTGTGATGACGCGTGAGCTGCACATTATACACATTACATGATACTCAGTGTCTAATACTGATTTATATAACGTTTTATCTTATTCCCCTGCCCTGTGTGTAGCTGCTGTAAATGACTCATAAACATAACTTGTGCTACAGTTGTGCTTCTGTGTGTATTAACCCTTCACTGGCACAGAGAGCAGCACAGTGTGTATTAACCCTTCACTAGCACAGAGAGCAGCACAGTGTGTATTAACCCTTCACTAGCACAGAGAGCAGCACAGTGTGTATTAACCCTTCACTAGCACAGAGAGCAGCACAGTGTGTATTAACCCTTCACTGGCACAGAGAGCAGCACAGTGTGTATTAACCCTTCACTGGCACAGAGAGCAGCACAGTGTGTATTAACCCTTCACTAGCACAGAGAGCAGCACAGTGTGTATTAACCCTTCACTGGCACAGAGAGCAGCACAGTGTGTATTAACCCTTCACTGGCACAGAGAGCAGCACAGTGTGTATTAACCCTTCACTAGCACAGAGAGCAGCACAGTATGTATTAACCCTTCACTGGCACAGAGAGCAGCACAGTGTGTATTAGCCCTTCACTGGCACAGAGAGCAGCACAGTGTGTATTAACCCTTCACTATCACAGAGAGCAGCACAGTGTGTATTAACCCTTCACTAGCACAGAGAGCAGCACAGTTTGTATTAACCCTTCACTGGCACAGAGAGCAGCACAGTGTGTATTAACCCTTCACTAGCACAGAGAGCAGCAGTGTGTATTAACCCTCCACTAGCACAGAGAGCAGCACAGTGTGTATTAACCCTTCACTGGCACAGAGAGCTGCACAGTGTGTATTAACCCTTCACTAGCACAGAGAGCAGCACAGTGTGTATTAACCCTTCACTAGCACAGAGAGCTGCACAGTGTGTATTAATCCTTCACTAGCACAGAGAGCTGCACAGTGCGTATTAACCCTTCACTAGCACAGAAAGCTGCACAGTGTGTATTAACCCTTCACTGGCACAGAGAGCTGCACAGTGTGTATTTACCCCTTCACTAGCACAGAGAGCTGCACAGTGTGTATTAACCCTTCACTGGCACAGAGAGCTACACAGTGTGTATTAACCCTTCACTAGCACACAGAGCAGCACAGTGTGTATTAGCCCTTCACTAGCACAGAGAGAAGCACAGTGTGTATTAACCCTTCACTAGCACAGAGAGCAGCACAGTGTGTATTAACCCTACACTGGCACAGAGAGCTGCACAGTGTGTATTAACCCCTTCACTGGCATTGAGAGCTACACAGTGTGTATTAACCCTTCACTAGCACAGAGAGCAGCACAGTGTGTATTAACCCTTCACTAGCACAGAGAGCAGCACAGTGTGTATTAACCCTTCACTAGCACACGGAGCAGCACAGTGTGTATTAACCCTTCACTAGCACAGAGAGCAGCACAGTGTGTATTAACCACTTCACTGGCATAGAGAGCTGCACAGTGGGTATAAACCCTTTCACTAGCACAGAGAGCAGCACAGTGTGTATTAACCCCATCACTTGCACAGAGAGCAGCACAGTGTGTATTAACCCTTCACTAGCACAGAGAGCAGCACAGTGTGTATTAACCCTTCACTAGCACAGAGAGCAGCACAGTTTGTATTAACCCTTCACTAGCACAGAGAGCAGGACAGTGTGTATTAACCCTTCACTAGCACAGAGAGCAGCACAGTGTGTATTAACCCCTTTACTAGAACAGAGAGCAGCACAGTGTGTATTAACCCTTCACTGGCACAGAGAGCAACACAGTGTGTATTAACTCTTCACTAGCACAGAGAGCAGCACAGTGTGTATTAACCCTTCACTAGCACAGAGAGCTGCACAGTGTGTATTAACCCTTCACTAGCACAGAGAGCAGCACAGTGTGTATTAACCCTTCACTAGCACAGAGAGCTGCACAGTGTGTATTAACCCTTCACTAGCACAGAGAGCAGCACAGTGTGTATTAACTCTTCACTAGCACAGAGAACAGGTTGTATTAACCCTTCACTAGCACAGAGAGCTGCACAGTGTGTATTAACCCTTCACTAGCACAGAGAGCAGCACAGTGTGTATTAACCCTTCACTAGCACAGAGAGCTGTACAGTGTGTATTAACCCTTCACTAGCACAGAGAGCAGCACATGGTGTATTAACCCTTCACTAGCACAGAAAGCAGCACAGTGTGTATTAACCCCTTCACTAGCACAGGGAGCAGCACAGTGTGTATTAACCCTTCACTAGCACAGAGAGCAGCACAGTGTGTATTAATCCTTTACTAGCACAGAGAGCAGCACAGTGTGTATTAACCCTTCACTAGCACAGAGAGCAGCACAGTGTGTATTAACGCTTCACTAGCACAGAGAGCAGCACAGTGTGTATTAACCCTTCACTAGCACAGAGAGCAGCACAGTGTGTATTAATCCTTTACTAGCACAGAGAGCAGCACAGTGTGTATTAACGCTTCACTAGCACAGAGAGCAGCACAGTGTGTATTAACCCTTCACTAGCACAGAGTGCAGCACAGTGTGTATTAACCCTTCAGTAGCACAGAGAGCAGAACAGTGTGTATTAACCCTTCACTAGCACAGAGAGTAACCCAGTAGGCATTAACCCATTCACTAGCACAGAGAGCAGCACAGTGTGTATTAACCCTTCACTAGCACAGAGAGTAACACAGTGGGCATTAACCCATTCACTAGCACAGAGAGCAGCACAGTGTGTATTAACCCTTCAGTAGCACAGAGAGCAGCACAGTGTGTATTAACCCTTCATTAGCACAGAGTGCAGCACAGTGTGTATTAACCCTTCACTAGCACAGAGAGCAGAACAGTGTGTATTAACCCTTCACTAAGACAAATATTTACTGTGTGTATTAACCCTTAACTAGCACAGTATGTATTAACCCTTATCTAGCACAGAAATCTGTAGTGGGTATTAAACCTTCACTAGCACAGAGAGCTACAAACTGTAAGTTAAACAGCCCTTACTATCCCATTTTCTTGCACAAACAGGTAAATAACATACAATAAAAGAACAACATGTATAACAATTATACACATTTTAAGAAGACTTTAAAGTAACTAAAACGTTTATTTTTTATTTTTTTATTAAGGTTTTGCGCAAATGAAAACAAACAGAAAATGTCTTAATGTACAGAAGACAAACATTGAAATAATACAGAACAATATAATGGTATAAGTAAGGAACATACTATGTGATGAATTGTACATTTCTGAAACCTTCATTTTATAATTTTAGAAACAATCATAACAGACTAATTAGCTGGTCCCTCATGGACCTTTTGATATAAGTAGAACTTAAAGCACATGTTAGTCCCATTGAGGACCTTGTTAGGTCCATTGACTTGTAGCAGGTATAACAGCGGGTAAGCACCGCTAGAAATAATACTGTATAAATATAATTGCAGTAGAGAGATAAATCTCAAATAAACTATCATATCTGAAGAACCTCATCTAAAGTTCTGTTATACAGCAGAGTCGCCTAATCATACAGCTTATGATACTAAGAAACAAAGAGACTAGATGTTATATGTTAGATAAGTCATCTTCCGCACCTTTCTGTACAACATAGAAACAAGAGTAGCTGGATAATGGGAGTCAGTACATATTTTAAACCTAAATGAGAATCCTTATCTAATAGCTAAATATGGCTGAGCCTAAACTTTGTACATTTACATACAAGAAGAAGTTATCTGCATATGTTCATAGTTGTTGTCTATAGAGAGCAGGTCCCAACTTATGGTAGCAATCCCAGCACTCTCATCGCCTACATATCCATACTACTGCCTAAGAGATCATTCTATTTATATTAGAGGCAGCTGGGGGTAATAGTGTATAGCACCTCCAAAACTAACAGCGTAGTTTAATGGATGTAGTTCCATAACGCCTCCAACCATGTCTGCTAAAGCTTATTAGGTTTGATAAGCCCGACCACTTAATAAGTATAAGTATATAACAGCAGTAGAGAGAAGCGAGATCATATCCAATAAACATTTGATGTCCCTCAATGTAATATTTCGAAGTAGAGTAAAAAAAAAAAAGGGTACAAATATAATGGAGGTATAAAGTCATATTTTAGTGCTTAGCGGGTCCACACCATATAAATTAATAAAGTGTATGCTATCGGCTGATGCTAGGTCTTCTCAGTTTGGCAAAAGAGTGCATAAGGACTCTGTTATAACTCGATTACATTTAAAAGGAAATGCATGGGTTATGAGGGTGCTTTAAGATCTGGGAACTAATATGGATATATGGATCCGCCATAAGACTAGATACAATGTAAACAAGTGGGACATCCACAATTGTTACAGGCTGTGGGTACTAAAACTAAATATTGCCAAGAGCATGGTATAGAGACAAATATAATTCAAATAAACATTTAGTATCTTTAAACATAGCAGTAAAATATATGTAAAACTCTGATGATGATGGCAGCAATTAAACTGTGTATTTGACGGCAGTCTCGTTAGTATCGTTCCCCAGGCCATACTAAACAATATCAATGTCACTAAGTCTTTCACCTAGTATGGCTAGGAAGATCTCTATCAACCTACCATGCATTCATCAAAGTTGCATTGTAGTGGAAATATCTGTCTCATATTCAATGTGTGCTTTATGCCGTTTGCATTTGCATAATACCAAAGATTATTTCCTCTATCAGGCCATGCAGCCCGGAGACGCGGGGCTCCAGGAGAAGTTCCCACAGAAGGGTCCGGTGCGCCGTATTTCACTACAGGCCGTTTAATGAGGTAGGGCTTGGAAGCTGCAGGCGCCGGAGTTGGGGTCATTTCAAACTCTGTTTGATCACCGATGAGATCTATCGTCCGCTCTAGGGGACCGGCTGCTTCCCCCAGATTAGGGGCCACCAGAGTACTAGCAATATTATCACTAGCGTGCTGAACTGAGACAGCGGAGTTCTCAGTAGGAATTGGAGCATCGGCTTTTTGAGCCCTCTGTATCTGCGGCTGTTCTTGTGGAGTTGGGGCTTTGATGCTTCCCCGCTCCGTGGCTAGTAAGCGGATGTCGTCAATGAGTTGGTTGTATCCATCGGTCATCGCCCGCTCAAATCCACGAAGTAGGGCTGCCACTTCAGCTGGATCCTCTCTCATGGTTTCTCTCCCACGATTCTCTTTAAGATGGTCATATGCGGTAGACATTATCAGAAGTTGGTAGTCTCTTCAGAGATATTTTAGGGCTGTATATTTGAGCGAGTTAGTACCTTCTGTTTTACCCAGGAAGCCGGGGGGGGGGGAGATGTAAGTATCTGCGTGTTGGGCCGTAGCCCGAGGTCTGGTAGTTCATAGTAGTTGAAAAAGGCTATAGTATTGCAAAAAAAAGGGATAGCTCGATTGATGTTAGTTTCTGAGAACCAAATATACCATTATACTAGATGTATTGTAGAGTGTTCTCATTATATTTAGCAGATTAAGTAAGCATTTCTCTGAGCTTCATTTTTTCCGTCTGCCATGGTTGCTGTCCAGACATGCCCCCCGACTAAAATGTTTTATCACACAATACACACAGCCTGACTCACTCACCCAGCAACAGCTGCACAGGAAGTAACTGGGGGAGGGGAACAAAGGTCATAGTGAGCTAGATTTGTTATTTAGTTGTCATAGACTGCAGTCTTTAATTTAGAGTTTTTATGTATTAAGAATTAATTGTTGTCAGATAGTTCCAATAACATTTTTAGTTTTATCATTATGAAAAGAAAGTATGGCAGTATTTTTGTGTTTTTATTCCTTTTTCATTTATTATCATAGAAAAATGATATGTATATATGCTGCTAACAATTATTCAAGATGAACTTACACTAAGGTTTGGTAAGAAGCAAAAATAGTGAGACGATAATGATAAGTCTTTGGTGAGCAGTGAAAACTAAACACACAAATTATGAAATCAGTGTCTAAAGGAAAAATCAAGATGCATTTTAGTGAAATATTATAACCCAATTTAAGATAGTTCTTTTATAGTGTTTATCTATTGAAGCCATATTTGTTATAGATAGAACAATTATGACGTGCAGTAATAGGAGGCAGGGGAGGCGGCGCCTCCCCTCTCCAATCAGAGAAGAAAGATTTCAAATAGTGTTTATTAAAAATATATATTTTTTGTCTTTTTTTGTTTTTGGGCCATCCCCAAGGGTACCTACCCCCACCCCCCCCACCCCCCGCCGGCGATTACCCACATCATCGTTATTATTTTAATATTTGCAATGCATTCCTACTGCGCATGCGCTGTCAAATTAAATACAGCATCCATGTTGCGCAATTAGGAGGCAGTGAGCCGGTCCGCTGCCCTCCATAAATTGCGCAACAATGGATCTGAATATAGTCTGCTCAGCTCACTTAGCGATAGCACCACCCAGTGGTGTTTCGCCGGGCCCCCATCAAGCTCCATTGGAGGCGGTTCTCAAAACCGCCTCCATGATGGAGATGGATCCCACAGCCAATCAGCATCAGCGCTGCCGGGGAGGCGTGCCTGCTGGGCTGCTGAGCTGAGTGACAGAGTATGTGTGACGTCACGTCGCGCCGACACAGACTTCTCAGGCGGGAAGAAGACTGAGCAGGAGGGAGCTGCTGAGAGAGACGTGTGTGGCGTGCCTGCCCTGCCCTGCTGAAGTGAATGCAGATTCCAGAAGTGGTCTGTGTGATCAACTTGGTCAAGTGCCTGCCAGTGCCTACTGTGGAGGAGTCTGGACTCAGTCAACCAGGGAGGGAGCTAGGAGGAGCTCAGGGAGGAAAGCAGTCAGGCACCAGCACACTGTTAGGAGGGAGCCAGGCAGGCAGACAGGCAGCAGAGCTTAGCTGTTTATGACCAGACACCTGATGTTCACTTCACTGAGCTTCGAGCAAGGATCAGCGAGAGGGAGCCCCCAGGGAGGGGGGACTACACCACAGAGAGGGGCACAATGGAAGGTAAGTGAGTATTGCTCTTGTGACTGTGAGTGACGCTACAGAGGAAGGACTGCTGTGGGAGGGGGTACAATGACAGCGAGAGGTTGAAAAAGGGGTTTACAGAAGGAGAAGGGTGCAGAGTGATAGTAGGAAGTAATGAGCCTGTGTTTGTTGTTGTAACAATGTGCATAGAGGGCTTGTCTGTAGGTTAGTGACAATATTATTGATGGAGGTATTGTGTATAGAGATTAATGAATTTGTAGGTAGGGGCCAGGAGTGTATTCATTGTAAAAACTGACTAGAAAGCTGCTACTGTATAGAGTATATGTAATGGAATTCAGAAGAGTGTATGAAAGCAATGAGTGTGTACCCTGTATACATTATCCCCATGAGCACACTTCTCCCTTTATTACCACATTAACATTGTCTAGAATGCCCTCCCTATTTGCTGTGTTATTATACATTGGAATATTATTATTATCTTTAATTTGTTAAGCTAAAAAAAAAGTACTCAAGGGTATACAAGGATATAATACAGATACACAACATATGTTAATAGGGACATGAAAATCCAGTTTTTTCTTTACAATTCAGATATAGCAAACAACTTCAAAAATATAACTTTTCAATATACTTAATTGAATTTTTTGTTGAAGAGCATACATAGGTAGGTAGTGTGCACATGTTACGAGCACTATGTGGCAATAGTTTTGATCACTAGATAACAGCACTGTTTGCACAAAGTACAACATTGGTAAAAGCATGCTCCCATATAGTGCTCCAGAATCAGATACATGTATATTACCTATCTAGATATGCTCTTTAACAAAGAATACCATTAGAATGTAGTCAATCTTATAATAGATGTAAATTAAATGTGAGTTCCATGTCCTTTTAAACAAATTTTAAATACAAGTGGAAGAGAACCCTGTCTATGAGTGACAATCAGGAGTGAATGTACCTTGATACAAATTACACTGCAGGCTGAACAGCAAATAAAAAACAATGTGAATTTGAGCCTATTTACTAAGATGGAGAGATAAGTGAGTTTGCATTAATATTCTGTAGACAATAACATAAGTCTTAAAGATATTGGTTCCAAATGTTTTTTCCATACTTTATAAAACAGGTTCCGGTCAGTCCCAGACATTGCCTGCCTCTTCCTGTGAGATTTCAACAACTAGATTAGGGTTTTTCTACTCCAGTCTATGTGATGTACTAACATGCCAGATTTTTAGGATGCCTTAGGTACATGGTACTGCACAGGTGATATATTCAGCTGCTCAGTAATTGTGCGTAAAGGACCATTCTAATGCAAAATGTCAGACTTTAATTCTTAAGAATATACAATTTTTGCACTACTGACTTTAGATGACCACATTTATCCCCCTTATCCACCTTTAGTAGGTAACAGTTTAACTTTGGGTGTGGTTAGTGAGATGCTGCAATTATCTAGGGAGGAGCTATGACTTGGTTGTTCTAGGTGGGTGCTGATGAAAAACTATGCACCCCCCGTTCCTTATAGTTGCATCCTCAAAGGTGTTGGCTGCTGTAAATTTGCAAAGTAGTGCCCAGGGCACTATAAAAAAATTAAAAATTCATAAAAATAAAAAGTGTAAAACAGAACTGTTGGGTTATTGCTGCTGAGTGACAATTTGTTTGCTCTACCTTTATTGGTAATATAATACTTTCTCAGCAATGTCTGTTAGTTATACCTTCTTGTGATGTCTTTAGCATCTCAGGAAGTGACAGCCAATGGTTAGTACAGTTTGTCTAACACGTGTTTATTTAAGTAGCTCAGGATATTAAATGTAGGTTAATGATGTTGCAGATTAGAAGTTGTATAATTATATAAGCAGCTCAGTGTATGAACAATAAAGTGATTATACCCTTAAAAGGGACACTGAACCCAACATTTTTCTTTCATGATTCAGATAGAGCATGAAATTTTAAGCAACTTTCTAATTTACTCTTATTATAAAATTTTCTTCATTCTCTTGGTATCTTTATTTGAAATGCAAGAATGTAAGTTTAGATGTCTGCCCATTTTTGGTGAACAACCTGGGTTGTCCTTGCTGATTGGTGGATAAATTAATCCACCAATAAAAAAGTGCTGTCCAGAGTTTTGAATAATTAAAAAAAAGCTTAGATGCCCTCTTTTTCAAATAAAGATAGCAAGAGAATGAAGAAAAATTAACAATAGGAGTAAATTAGAAAGTTGCTTTAAATTGCATGCTCTATCTGAATCACAAAAGAAAAAAATTGGGTTCAGTGTCCCTTTAAATAGATGTAATTATTTGGACAGCTAGCAGTATTCAGTGAACAGTCTTTTTATATTTAAACTTTTTGAGTCACCAGCTCCTACTGAGCATGTGCAAGAATAAGTGTGTATGCATTTGTGAATGGCTGTCACATGGTACGTGTATGCATTTGTGATTGGCTGATGGCTGTCACATGGTACAGGGGGAGTGGAAAAAGACAACTTTTAAAATTGTCAGAAAAAAAAAACATACTTCTCATTTGAAGTTCAGACTAAATGCTATTGCATTGTCTTGTTATCTTAAATTTGTTGATTATGCAAATCTACTATGTTGACTGGTCCTTTAACTGTGGTCCTCAAGTACCCCCAACAGGTAAGGTTTTCATTATAGCTGAACCAGCGCAAAAGTAAAATAATCAGTTGATCAGTAACACCATGGTTAATAACATGCTCTCACCCATCAGCTTATTATTTAATCTATGTACTTGGTCAGCAAAAAAATAAAACCTGCCCTGTTGGGGGTACTTGCGGCCCGCGGTATATGTGTTTCTCCAGCGTATCATATCTAGTGCCTCACCAGCCTCAGACTGGTGCACGTCATAACACCCAGCACTATATAATGACACAGTAGTGACACTGGCACATGGGTATAGCCAGAGGAGGGATGGTTATAGGATCAGTGGTATCTGCATCAGTATAATAACACCCAGCACTAGATAATGACACAGTAGTGACACTGGCACATGGGCATAGCCATAGGAGGGCTGGTTATAGGATCAGTGGTATCTGCATCAGTATAATAACACCAAGTACTATACAAAAACACGGTAGTGACACTGGCTCATGGGTATAGCGAGAGGAGGGCTGGTTATAAGAGCAGTGGTATCTGCATTAGTATAATAACACCAGCACTATATAATGACACAGTAGTGACACTGGCACATGGGTATAGCCAGAGGAGGGCTGGTTATAGGATCAGTGGTATCTGCATCAGTATAATAACACCCAGCACTATATAATGACACAGTAGTGTCAATGGCTCATGGGTATAGCCAGACAAGGGCTGGTTATAGGATCAGTGGTATCTGCATCAGTATAATAACACCCAACACTATATAATGACACAGTAGTGTCAATGGCTCATGGGTATAGCCAGACAAGGGCTGGTTATAGGATCAGTGGTATCTGCATCAGTATAATAACACCCAGCACTATATAATGACACAGTAGTGACCCTGGCTCATGGGTATAGCCAGAGGAGGGCTGGTTATAGAATCAGTGGTATCTGCATCAGTATAATAATACCCAGCACTATATAATGACACAGTAGTGACACTGGCACATGGGTATAGCCAGAGGAGGGCTGGTTATAGGATCAGTGGTATCTGCATCAGTATAATAACACCCAGCACTATATAATGACACAGTAGTGACCCTGGCTCATGGGTATAGCCAGAGGAGGGCTGGTTATAGGATCAGTGGTATCTGCATCAGTATAATAACACCCAGCACTATATAATGACACAGTAGTGACACTGGCACATGCGTATAGCCAGACAAGGGCTGGTTATAGAATCAGTGGTATCTGCATCAGTATAATAACACCCAGCACTATATAATTACACAGTAGTGACACTGGCTCGTGGGTATAGCCAGAGGAGGGCTGGTTATAGGATCAGTGGTATCTGCATCAGTATAATAACACCCAGCACTATATAATGACACAGTAGTGACACTGGCACATGCGTATAGCCAGACAAGGGCTGGTTATAGAATCAGTGGTATCTGCATCAGTATAATAACACCCAGCACTAGATAATGACACAGTAGTGACACTGGCACATGGGTATAGCCATAGGAGGGCTGGTTATAGGATCAGTGGTATCTGCATCAGTATAATAACACCAAGTACTATACAAAAACACGGTAGTGACACTGGCTCATGGGTATAGCGAGAGGAGGGCTGGTTATAAGAGCAGTGGTATCTGCATTAGTATAATAACACCAGCACTATATAATGACACAGTAGTGACACTGGCACATGGGTATAGCCAGAGGAGGGCTGGTTATAGGATCAGTGGTATCTGCATCAGTATAATAACACCCAGCACTATATAATGACACAGTAGTGTCAATGGCTCATGGGTATAGCCAGACAAGGGCTGGTTATAGGATCAGTGGTATCTGCATCAGTATAATAACACCCAGCACTATATAATGACACAGTAGTGACCCTGGCTCATGGGTATAGCCAGAGGAGGGCTGGTTATAGAATCAGTGGTATCTGCATCAGTATAATAATACCCAGCACTATATAATGACACAGTAGTGACACTGGCACATGGGTATAGCCAGAGGAGGGCTGGTTATAGGATCAGTGGTATCTGCATCAGTATAATAACACCCAGCACTATATAATGACACAGTAGTGACACTGGTACATGGGTATAGCCAGACAAGGGCTGGTTATAGGGTCAGTTGTATCTGCATCAGTATAATAACACCTAGCACTATATAATGACACAATAGTGACACTGCTGGTTATAGGATCAATGGTATCTGCATCAGTATAATAACACCCAGCACTATATAATGACACAATAGTGACACTGGCTCATGGGTATAGCCAGAGGAGGGATGGTTATAGGGTCAGATAGGGTAATTTGAACAATCTAACTCACTCCAGATATAGCCTCCTTCACTAGTGTAGTCTTCTCACAAGTGACTACACCTAAAGTTTTTGAAAAAAAGAAATTATAGTGGGGTATGAAGGGGCGCTGAACCGCAATCTGGAAATGTATATAACTTAAGACCTTTGCATTAATTTATATTTAGTTGGGGTAGAGAATACCAATATTAAATCTTATATGAGGTGTGATGGTAAAATAAAATAATATAATAATCTTCTATCTTTTAGTTGGGGTAAAGAATACCAATAATAAGTTCAAGGTGTGATGATAAAATAAATTAGTATAATAATCTTCTATCTTTTCAGTGGTAATATAATGTGTGCTGCGTAGAAAGCTACTTAGTGAAAGTGTTAATGAAAGTGTTAATCTTTTAGTTAGGGTAGATAATACCAATAATATGAGGTTCAGGTATGATGATAAAATAAAATAGTATAATAATCTTCTATCTTTTCAGTGATAATATAATGTGTGCTGCGTGGAAAGCTGCTTAGTGAAAGTGTTAATGAAAGTGTTAATGAAAGTGTTAATGAAAGTGTTAATGAAAGGTAAAACATGCTCATTTCTCCTTGTTTATGTAAGGGGAAAAAAAAAAAATTTAAATCGTGAGAGTAAATAGGTGTGAAATTAGAGTTAGAGCAGTAAGTTTAAAGTGACTCTATGTCACCAGGTAGATCTTCTGTGTATACGTGCAGTATGGATGATAATTGTTGTAGTGAAAAGTAGGGGTGCAAAAAAAAATATATAGTTAAATATATTTGTGATTAAATTAGTACTGGGAACTAGGGATCCTCACAAGTTATTGATTTTAGATAAAAAAAATATGGATCCTAATTAAAAATGAGAAAAAAGGGATAGTATGCAGATTAGTGTTATAATGTTAATTTATTAAGTAAGTTCATACTAAGAAATAAAAATTCCTTACAGACATTAATAGCAATAAAATATTAAACAGTAATGTTCTAAAAAATTAGATTCTAAAAACGTAATAACACCGGTGTTATAAATGCATTAAAAACTACAATTCTAATTTAAAACTACAATTCTGATAGAAAAGACTCTAATAGCTGCTAATATGTTAGAGGTGGGCATATAATAAAGTAAAAATTAGTAGAGGCATAAGTTGATACAGTAACAATAAACCACTATAAATCGATAAGAGGAGTAAGTTTTCTAACACTAGTATGAATTAATATTGAAAACAACGATAAGCCTTTTCTGTGTTGGTAGTATGTAACAGGTGTTTCAAAGTGGCGTGTGTCTTATTAGACACAGTGTTGCAAGCTTTAATTAGAGGGCTTTTCCTAGGATAGGTTGGTACAGTAACAATAAACCATTGCAGATTGATAAGTATAGTTAGCTTTTATACACCAGTATGAACCAATGGTAAAAACAATGATAAGCCTTTTCTGTATTGATAGTCTGTAATGAGTGTTTTAAAAATGCTGTGTGTCTTATTAAACACAGTGGGCGCCATGTACTAAGGCGTCAATTTTTTCGCACAGACCGTATCGAAATAACCCGCCGGCATTCGCACCATGCGGATAGCACTTCGCTACATGAATGTACTAAAAACCAAGCCGTAAAATTTCGCGTCTATTGTGTGTCGAAGACAATCGGATTATTGATAACTTTGAAGCTTCGTTCGGCGCGAAAGAGCAAAGTTAAGAAGCAGTCTGCGACCTGATTGGTTTAGTTCTTTACCCACGTGACGATCTAGGTGTCATAATCGTCAGACAAGCGGCAACTTCTGGCTGCTGACATGTATAAGAATGTGCATTTTCCCAGAAATCTTATAATATTGTTTATTTACTTTTCGGTATTCACTTTGACAAGATGGCTTGCTCCGGAGATTCTGCTACTTCTAAGAAGATTCGCAACCCTAACTTCTCGCATCAACAGAATGTTGTACTTGTTGATCTAGTACTTGAATATTATGACAATATTTATGGTAGTCGAGTCAAGCAAAGCCCAGGCGATCGTAAGAAGATTATTTGGGAGAAAATTAGTGACGCAGTGAGTGCTCAAGGACCCACTAAAAAAGATATCGAGTCCTGCAAAAAAAGGTTCAACGATATCAAGCGTCAAACAAAATCCAAAATTGCCAAAGAAAAGCAATATGCTCGAGGTACTGGCGGCGGACAACCTTATGTTGCAGATTTGACAGACTTTGAAAGAAAAGTTTTACAGAGGCTTGGCACGGAGGTCATTGAGGGCATAACCGATGACTGTGATAGCGATATTCGTGGTAATTATAATTTATAAATTAATATTTATATTGTTTACTTGTCTGCTCCAAAATTGTTTCTCTTACGTTCATGTTTTACAAAATTGGATTCTGTTAACGGAATCTTGATTGTACAATTTCTGGTTTACCATTCCTTTAAAATAGATTTATGAATTACATTACTTCTCTCTGTATCTATTTTTTTAAAGTTCCAGTGAACGAAAAATAAAGCATTCATGATGGATCTAATATACTCCAAATTTTTTTCCTATTGCTTAATGTATTTTAAAAAATAAGGCCTACATGGCACAGTAAAATGAAACCCAAATGTTTGATTTTGAAAGGGCATGCAATTTTAACCCACCTTTTTTTTGTTTTTTTTCATTATCTAAATTGCTTTATTTTGTATATATTCTTTGTTGAATAACATATATTGATATTGAAATACTCGGTAGCTGCTATTTCTTCAACAAAGGAGAACTAACGAATGAAGCAAATTAGATAATAGTAGTAAATAGTAATTTCTTTTTTAATGTATTCTCTATTGGAATCATTTGAGAAAGATGTTTTTAGAGACCTTTTAATTTGTGTATATTAAAGCAAGATACAAATCATAGGTAGAAAATGTTATAATGGGAGTACATTTAACTTTTTATTTATTATTTTTATTAGAAATTAGAAATGTACAAGTCAGAAAGCATCAACCAAGGATTATTACAGTATTTTCAACAAATACAATTTTTAGAGTGATCACAGAAGTAATTCTCTTTCCTAGTTGAGTGTACAAGGTGTCCCAACGTTGAGACATCGTGGGTGCTATCGACGTTAAGGCTTTATCTGTAATTAGTTGAGCTTCTTTCAGGTAGATAAAATAGTTAAACTAGTAACATAATCTAAACATATAGAAAAAAGAAATTAAAACAAAGTCCCGGTTGTTTATAACAAGCTTCCTCTGTTTTCTAGATGTCACTGACAAAGGTAAGTATCTCTCTCATATGAAAGCAAACGGTTTAAATGGTTATGGCAGTTCTGGCGGCTCGGCGCTCTCCCTCTCCCAGGATGTTGGTCTTATCCACGGTGTAAGGTCAGTGGGTCTCAAAGTGAGTGTTTTTGATATCAACATAATTATTTGTTTAGTGATCTAAATTTACTAACATGTTGTATGTGTGCGATGTAGGGGGTAGATAGTCTCACAGGTACTCCTGCCAAAGGAGCTTAGCGTTCAGTATAGTGTCGGTTTTGTTACGGCATAAGTAGCCATATGTCTCGAAGGAAAATTGATCCTCCACCTCCTCCACCCACATAACTTCGCTCAGGGTACTAGGTTTTTTCCAGTGACGCGCTATTAGTTTTCTTGCACTGTTGAGTCCTATCTGTAGCACTAACCTTTTCAGATAACAGGTCATTTTGGGTAGGTCGTTTAATAGGGCAATATGTGGGGTCAGTGTAAATTCGGTATGATTACTTCGTCTAAAATAGGATTCCACTGCATTCCAAAGTGGACGGACTTTTGGGCAATGCCACCACATGTGGATTAAATTACCATGTTTTCCACAGCCACGCCAGCATAAGCTGGATGTGTTGGGGTAAATGCTAGCTAATCTTGATGGGGTTAGATACCATCAGAGAAGGATTTTAAAATTCAGTTCTAATATCTCGGGGGATGTTGAAGATTTTTTGAGGGAGCTGAAAATGTTATTCCATTTTTCTGTGTCTATGTTGCCTTTGAGGTCGAGGTGCCATTTAGCTGTGTAAGGCGGTAGAGTGTCTGTGGGGGTGTTTATAAGAAGCTTGCGGGATATAGAGAGCGTGCCTCTGGGTATAATGCCGCTATGACACATCTGTTCGAAAGCAGTGGGCCTTCTCAGCAGATCCGACTTCAATGGGGATGTATGTATGTAGTGTTGTAGTTGGGCGTATTTTAGCCATTTGGTGAATCTACCCCCTGCTAGATCTGCCAATTTATCTCTATCTAATAGTTTGCCTGCTTCTGTAAATTTGAGTAGAGGGATCGTATAGTCCCATTCAGTCAATCTTTTGAAACCTTTATCTAGGCCTCCTATCATTTCTATATTTAAAGTTATTGGGAAGAGTGGTGATCTATAAGTGGTAATGTGAGGTTTGGTAGCAGTTATGTGATCCCAGATTTTAAAAAGTTGTTTATGGATTTCAAGATGCCGACACTGGGGAGGTCTAAGGTCTTTGGATACCCAACATAGGGCATGTACCAAAGGTGCCTTTAGGATGTGTGAGTCTAATGCGACCCATACTTTAGGCTCTTGTGCTCTATGCCAGTCTAGTATCCTTTGTAGTGTCACTGCCTGGTAGTAATCTTCTATTCTAGGTAGCCCTAAACCTCCAGCTTTATTTAGCCTGTACATCGTGTTCCTATTGATTCGTGGTCTGCATTTACCCCATACGAACGCATTAAGGCTTCTTTGAATCCTGTTTATGTACCAGCTAGGCAGATATAGTGGAAGGGTTTGTAAAATATAAAGGATTCTAGGTAGGGTGGTCATTTTAATGGCTTGTATCCTGCCCCACCAGGATAGTGGTTTATTTGCCCATGTCTTCAGGTCGCGTTGTGTATTGAGTAAGAGTGTATTGTAATTTCTGTCAAATAATGTCTTCTGGTTGGGGGAGAGGTGGATCCCTAGGTATTTTATGGTGTCTGATTTAAGACGAAGCGGGCAGATTGTCGACAGGGATTTAAATTTGGCACTTGGTAACGTAATGTTCAGGATCTCGGATTTTTGCTTGTGAACAAGGAAGTTGGTGTACTTTCCAAACTCGTCAAGTTCTATTAGAATCTTTGGGATGGTTGTTAGCGGGGATGTTACAGTGAACAAGACATCGTCCGCATACAGCGCGACTTTGTAATCCTGTTTATTTATCGAGATCCCCTTAATGCACTGATTCTGGCGTACTCGTGAGGCGAACACCTCCATCATTAGTATGAAGAGGATTGGGGATAGGGGACAACCTTGGCGTGTGCCATTGTGTATTGGGAGCCTATCTGACAGAATCCCGTTTACCTTTACTTTCGCACTTGGGTGAGTATATAGATTGAAATTGGTGTTTATTATTTTTGGTCCGAATCCTATGTTTTTTAGTGTTAGTTTAAGAAATTGCCAGTCTGTCCGGTCGAATGCTTTTTCTGCGTCTATGGCTATAAGCACTGCCTCGATATTGTGATATTTTGTGTATTCAATAAGTGTCAACGCCCTGAGGGTATTGTCCCTCGCCTCTCGGCCCGGCACAAAACCCACCTGATCCGTGTGTATTATGTCGTGCAGTACTGAGTTTAAACGATTTGCCAAAATTTTTCCTAGGATTTTAATGTCAGTGTTCAGGAGTGAAATTGGTCTGTAGTTAGCTGGGTCTTCCGGGGATTTGTCAGGTTTTAGGATCACCGATATGTGTGCTGTCAAGGAGTCGTTGCTAAGGTGGTTATTCTCATCTAGAGCGTTGAAGTGTTTCAGTAAGTGTGGGGCTAATATGTTTTTGAATGTCTTGTAGTATAGGTTAGTTAGACCATCTGGGCCTGGGCTTTTCCCTGTGGGGAGGTCTTTGATAGCTTTCAATATTTCTGTTAAAGTTATAGGCCTTTCTAGGTCTGTTGTTTGTGCCTGCGTAAGTTTGTTCAGATTGGCTGAATTTATGTATTCTATAATTTTTTGGGTGTGTTCTGTGGAAGCATTAGTCTTAAGGTTATATAGCTGATGATAGAAATTTTTAAAGTGCATAGCAATGGCCTTGCTGTCGTGTATATGCTCCCCGAGTGGAGTTCGCAATCCGTGAATGTGTGTGTGGTGAGTTCTGTCTTTGAGGTTATTTGCCAGGATTCTTCCTGAGCGATTTCCCTCATATAGGTATTTCTTCCTAAGCTGTAAAGCCTTTCTCTGAGCATCAGAGTAGAGTAGTGTTTTGAGTTCATTCCTAGTGTGCTTTAGGGTTTGTAGAACGCTACTGTCAGAGGGTGTGTTTTTATGTTGTATTTCTAGCGTGTTTAGTTTTGTTGTTAAAGAGTTTAGTTGTGCGTTAAACTCCTTTTTGAGATATGATTTATGCTTAATGCATTCGCCTCGAAATACAGCTTTGTGAGCGCCCCATATATAAAGGGGACGAGTCTCTGGTATTGCGTTTATGTTGAAGTATTCTGTCAATGTGGACGTCAGTTTTTTCATAGTTGGTGGATGGTGTAGAAGGTACGCGTCCAGTCTCCACAGGAATGGGTGTATTGGGGTGTCTGGCCAT
This sequence comes from Bombina bombina, assembly GCF_027579735.1. Taxonomy (NCBI): domain Eukaryota; kingdom Metazoa; phylum Chordata; class Amphibia; order Anura; family Bombinatoridae; genus Bombina; species Bombina bombina. The sequence goes on from NC_069503.1 coordinate 40,397,361, forward strand.
TCAAGTGTTATAGTTATCATAGAGTGATCTGACCAAGCTGTAGGGACAATGTCTGAGTCTAGTAGTAATGAGAGGTGTGATTGATCTAGATAAAGGTGATCTATTCTTGAATACATGGCCCAGGGGAAAGAGTAAAAAGTAAAGTTTCGCTGTGTGGGATGCTGCAATCTCCATGTGTCTATCAATCTCAGATGTCTGATACATTTAAATACTGAGTTGGGGGAGCGTGGCGATGTTTTGGTGTTGGCAGAAGTTGTGTCTAGAGTGGGATCTAATGTAGTGTTAAGGTCTCCGCCCAGGATTATGACCCCCCTGCCGGCATCTTGCACCATTGTTTTTAATTTGTTAAAGAATTTAGCCTTGTGGGTATTGGGACCGTAGACATTCACAAGTGTAACAGGTCTATTATATATGAGGCCAACTAAGATGAGGATCCTGCCTTCTGTATCTGGGATGGAATGTAGAAGTTTAAAAGGTAATGATCGGTGTATGAGGATTCCAACTCCGTTCCTCTTTTTGTCATGGGAGTTAAGATAGCTGAGTGGGAAGTTTTTATTGTGGAATTTAGGTTTGTTTGCTTTAGGAAAGTGTGTTTCTTGTACAAACACTATTGAGCTTTTCTGGTTAGTGAACCACTGGAGTGCAACTGATCTCTTTGTTGGTGAGTTGAGACCCTTAGCGTTTTGGGAGGCTATTACTAGTGGTCTATGTGCCATTTTTATTTTTGGTCTGGTATTTAGTGGGTGAGGTGTCAAGTATGTTTCTTACCATGTCTTGCCGCTTTATTTTGCCGTGGAGACCTTTTATAACGAAATACTGTACATACCAATGGGAGCAGGGGAGAGCGCCGATACCGCTGCCTTGAGAGAGTATATACTCATAGATCTGTATGAACACATTAGAGGAGCAGAGGTTAAACAGTGGACAAAGATAACATAAATAGAACAATGAACAAACAACATATTTAAAGAACATGTAAAATAACAGTTTAAACCAGTCCAGGAGCAAGGGTATACTCCGTGTCCTAGCAATAAAGGAGTGGAGGGGTAATAGTAGCACTATAATACCACTATCTTTCCCCGTTGGCTAATATAGGTAAAATATGTTTTGAAGGAGTTTTTATTTAAGGTTAAAGTCTAATGTATGTCATAATAGGAGAACTGATTATTTGCAACAAAGAGTAGAAAGTCTAGATACTGAATACTTAGTCTTTCAACCAAAAGGATCAATGTCTCTGTGTGATGATCCAATAGCTTCTGTGTTGGGGCATTTCGAAATGTAAATACAAGATGCTGTTGGAGACCATCAGGGTGGATCTGTGGGTGGTGTCCCTGAGCAATGGGGGGTAGGTGAAACAGTTTTTCTTTTTCTATTTACAGTAATCCATTTTTGGCGCTGTGTTTTTGGAGGAGGGTGGTCTGCGTCTGGAGAATCCTCTGTGTGTTCTAAGGCTTGAGGGATGTGTTTTGGTAGAGGAATATCTAGTTGGGAGCAAAAGGAATCCAAATCTTCTAGGTCTTTGTATGTAAACTCTTTGTTTTCTTTGGATACTTTGATGGCAAAGGGAAATCCCCATCGGTATGGTACATTGCAGTCTCTCAAGTGTGTGGTGAGGAATTTCACTTCTCTCCATCTGGCTAGAGTCAGCGGGCTTAGGTCAGCGAATATTTGTATTGTATCTCCGTTTTTGTGGATTGGTGTCTTCTTTCTGGCTGCAGCCAATAGTTGTTCCTTGTCTTTAAAATTGTGACAGCGGAGGATGATATCTCTGGGGGGTGCCTTGTTTGAGGGTTTCGGTTTTAAGGCTCTATGCATCCTATCTATAGAGATGTCAGTCTCTTCTTTTGTGTCTAGAAGGTAACTAAAAAGGTCTTGAATGTACTGTGGAAGCGCAGCATTTGAGATGTTTTCAGATACTCCTCTGATCCGCAGGTTTTGGCGTCTTCCTCGGTTATCCAGATCTTCTATCTGCATTTGCATTTGCCTTATTTCCTCATTCTGGTGCTGAATTTGCATGCTATGTAGCTGAATAGGTTCTGAAATTTCTTCTGCATGCTCTTCTAATTGTAATACCCTATTGCCAAGATCCGTGACGTCCCTTTTGACCTCAGATAAACTATCTTTTATTAACTGACTGACCTGGGTCATAAAGGCTGCAAAGTCTTCTTTAGTTGGGAGTGATTTTAGGTCAGCTTTTGTTATGGGGAGGCTGGGGTCATTTGTGGGGGTATTGGGGTCCTCTTCCTGCAGATCACTATCTGGATGCGGGGACATTGGCGTTGCGATGGCTGTGGTATCCATGGCTTTAAAGTATGAGTTCAGTTTAGTGGATGTAGCCATTGTTGATTTGCTCGCCTTTTCCCCTTTGGGGGGGCGTTTGGATGTCATTTATGCTAAGTGCGTCAGAGGGCCAGGGGTACCAGCTGAATGTAAGGTTAAGTGGCAAGGTGTTTTGTGGTTCTTGTTTCCTTGTAGAGGTAACTGCAGACAGTGGTCTCCTTATACCTTTTGTTGTTTGCAGGTGCGGTGAGGATGTCGTGTTAGGCGCTTGGGGCTATGTAGCAGGCCGTCGATATAGTAAGTGTGTTTTCCGTCTTAAAATGTCTGAACGTGCTCGCTATCTGTTTAGCTATGTTCCAGCACTGCCTTTGTTGTACGTAGGTGCGGACGGTATGCTCCGTGCTTTCCCGCGTGTCTGTATTATTAATGTCCCCTTATGTTGTTAGCGCTCGTGTTTCAGGTTGGTGTGCAAAAGGAAAGATCATACCAGATTGTTGAGAATGCCTGCTGATATTTGTGGTATCTATATTCCGGTTAAGGTGTTAAGTCTCTTACGCTGCTGCCAGTCATGCTGACCTGTTCTGTTGTACAGCAGCGTGTGCTTAGGCCCAAGATGGCGCCGTCTCCTATGTTAGTACGGTTGTAAACGTGATCCTAGTTCATGAGCCGTTACTTTTCCAAGTGCCACATTATGCTTTCCAGGCTCCCCAGAGGTTTAGGCATCTGCCGATGTAAGATGGGTTCCGTTACTTAGGGTTTTAGTCCTTCATTTGTGACCATGAGGGGAAAGCTGCACGGAGCTTTACGAATATGCAGCCATTCAGGGTCCCGGCTGGCTTCGCCTCTTACATTTAACTTTTAATTAGCATTTCATAAATTGCACATAAACTTTTAATTTTATTGATTGTATTAATTTCAATTTGTATTTACTAACTCCTAGGTGGTTCAGTTAGAGCGTCAACCTCTGCATCTGTCCATACCCCATCTACCTCTTCATCAGAGAGACCACGTCCTTCAAATTCTCAGCCTCTGAACGTAAGACAACAACAACATGGGCAATATTTACGGTCAACTACAAATACCAGCCACAGCCTATCGTCTGCAGATACTATTCCAGATGTAAGGAGCAGTACACCAGATACAGCTGTTGGAAGAAGCTCTGGTATGTATCTTTAAACCACTTATATATACACCTTCTAAATTTTTGTTTATAAATTAGATAATAATGATTATTTTTAATTTTTACAGCAGATGTTGGACGTCTCTTCAGAGCCATGGTGACCGAATCAGCACCACTTTTCGATGGTAAGTTACTTTTTTAAAGTAAATATAGGATGACAAGACAAATAATTTTGTTAGAAACAAAATTTAACTTTTTAAACTTTGATAGTTATTCAAACTGTAATACTGTGAGATGGATGTATTTTATATGCAAACAGTTGTAGTAAGGAAGGCATTTAATCTTATTGTAAGATTCAAACATGACAGTATAACATGACACTATACATTTCTCTTGTATAGTCATCTCTCTAACCATTCTCTCCTGACCTAACACAGATGGCACAAGATCAGGATTTGGATATACATGAGCCTGTTATAAACCCCCGTAGTGATGAGGAAAATACAAATTCACCACCTGATCATGGAGTTCAAGCACAGGGAATTGAACCATTGGAACAACCACAAGCTATTGTCCAAGAGCAGGCACCTTTGGAAGATGCAGGTCTTAACGAAATGTTAAATCTTGCCAGAGGATATAGAGCAGACAGTAGACAGGTCCAGGAAATTTTGTCTGGACATTTAGAAAGATTTGACATTTATAACCAGCAACGGTTGGAACTGGACCGTGAAATCTTTAACTGGCAAAGAGAAATGGACAGGGAAAGGAACCTACATATAAACAGGGCCTTGACAATAGCTGAAGACAACATGCGAATGGCTCAAAATACTATGCAAACTTTGTTAGAATTGATTAGAGATAGACATCAGAGCCAAGAGTCGCCAGATCCAAAAAGACCACGGTTTAATTAGTGCATTGTTATGGACAATTTTAAAGTTATTATTATTGTTTTTTTGTTGATGAAGAATATATTGTTATTTGTACATAGTTTTATTAAAGTTTATCCTGTTTTTATTTAATTTTCTTTTTTCTTTTTTAAATTTAGTTAAAATCATTTAAAGGTTTAAAATGTATTGTACACACAGACAAATCTAAGTGAAACAATTATAATTTTTATTACATCCAAAATATTAACAAAATTGAATCACAACGGCATTATAAAAAAAAGTGCTCACGGCCAATACAGTATTTTTTTGGGTTTTGAATAAACTTTTTAACATACCAAAATATGACAATTTTAGTGGCCTCAAATAAAAAAACAAAAAACATTTTTTTTATTTAAAATGCAATCATTGATTATCTGTTTTCCACTACATAAGTATTGTAGAGATTCTGAACCTGTGTATTTAAATTCTTTATAGTATCATTATTTGTTTAATATCTTCACAGACAGAGGATTGAACTTGTGATACAACTGGTACACTGGAATCTAGAGAAGGGACAAAAATTAGAAAATAAATTAAGGATTATGAGAACATGTTTAAAATAAAAACAGATTATTAATAAGCAGGTAACAAAATTGTATTACCATTTTGGTTAGAGGTATTATCCATAGATGTACTTGTCTGTATAGATTTAGAAACCATAGATATGTCCCAGTCGTTATCAATATCAGAAATATTGGTTGAGTTTCTCTCACTACTTGCATCTGGAATATATATTTAAAAATCGAGGTATATATTTTGGTATTGATTTGACTATAAGCTATAATATAGTAAATCAAAAAATTAATAAACAATTACCTAGTTGAATTGAGGGTGAAGTGAATGACATCCTTTCAGGAGCATTATTTGCTTCATTGTCACTATCTATGAAAGATTAATAAGGAATTCTATATAAAAAATTGTAAGTTGAAAAATGCTAATGGTACAAAATATAAGAAAAATACCTTCTGTAGAAGATATTTGTATTATTCTTGTGAACCTTGTTTTCTTCTTTTTCATCACTCTTTTATTGGTTTCTGTAAATTACACAACAAGCTAATCATGATTAAATTTAACAGTTGTATAACTATAGATATGTAAACCATGGTTCTATTGTACCTTGAGGTGTATGAACGACAGTTAGGCGCCTGTCACCTCCTTTCTGTGGGGACAATTGTCTGTCAAGCAAAGACAGTGGCAAGGGTGGGGATCTAGCCTCACTTCTAGGTGTCAAATTTAGAATAGGCCTTACATAACGTGGAGGAGGAGCACCACAAGTATTTTCTTTCTTCTTATCTGAAATAGAAAATTTGTACATATGTTTGTTTAAAGTTTCTTAGTTTTAAAATGTGTTATATAATAAAGTTTTCAATTTTCATGTGTTAGAATGTTTATAGTGTTTCAATTTGTTTTAAATTAGAATGGACATGAAAGTGATATGGTACACCTATTTATTCTTTCAGTTCTCATATTGATGATGAACTTTGCATAGATTATATAATTTAAAAGAATAACTAAATTATATACCAGTAAGAAACAGTATGGACATGAAAGTGATCACTATGGTACACTGAAACCTAATTATAATTTCAGATCTCATATTGATCATGAACTTTGCATAGAATTTATAATGTAAAAGAATAACTAAATTATATACCAGTAAGAAACAGTATGGACATGAAAGTGATCACTATGGTACACTGAAACCTAATTATAATTTCAATTCTCATATTGACGATGAGCTTTGCATAGAATTTATAATTTAAAAGAATAACAATTTTATAAACTTACATGTCCTTAAAAGGCTCCTAATAGATTGGTAATACAGTGGTTCTCGACGTTTAACATCACTGTATCGTCTCAAACATTGACACCTGGTCCTTTTAATTTTTGATACACGATACATTCTGCGTATCATTTCATAAATAGTTTTGTCCCTTTCATCTTGAATGACCCCCCGGACACCCCCTAAGCGTTTGGGAAAATATCTATCCATTACATACACTAGAATTATCATTTCCCCAGATGTGAAAGGTGCAATTCTCTTCATCCTCCCTGGTCCCATAGCAACTTTCTAGATGGTTGTGTCAAATCCCAAAATGTTCTCAATATCGCGTTATTTACTGTCTCTATGCAACATTATTGTATATTTGCTAAATTGTTAGAATTCTTTGGATACAATTATAAAAAAGTTGTATTATTTATTGCCATTCTCAAATAATGATAAATGTAAAAGAAGTTTGATGTATATATTTTATTGTGTAATATAGTTATCAATAGTGTAGTGTAGGTTTTTTTGTTATGTAGGACAGTCATATAATTATAGATCTTTATGATTATTTGGTTTATATAACTATTGTGCAATATGTTGGTTTTAAGTAAAAATTAAAGTTTTATTAAAAAACAATATCCAATGTCACCGTTTATTATAATTTGTTAACTTCTAAAAATAAAAACAAATAAAAAAATCACACAAGTATATGATGAAAAAAAAAAATTTTATTCAGAAAGTGAAAATTTAGTTTTTTATTCAAAAGACCAAAATATAGAAGTCCTGTGATTACAATCTTTTGATGAAATCAATCCTTAAAATAGTTCTCTGCGACATAATTTTTGGCATTAATGGCCTGTCTTGTTGGTGCATCATTACAGATAACCTCAGGGAAGTTCTCAAATGATATTTCTTCTTCATCATCAATTTCAATTCCTCTTCTTATTGCAATGTTATGGAGAATGCAGCATATAAGAATAATTTTTGTAACCTTCTCGGGAGCATACTGCATGACACCACCTGAGTGGTCAAGACAACGAAAGCGCATTTTTAACAATCCAAATGCTCTCTCGATGATTCCTCGGGTGGATCTGTGTGCCTCGTTGAATTTCACCTCACATCTTCTTCGAGGATTGTTATAGGGTGTGAATAACCATTCTCTACTGAAATAACCAGCGTCCCCTATGAAAAAAATTAAAAAATATTAAACATTTCAAAGATGATAAAGACGATAATTTCAATGAGAATTAACTATCGGCTAGATTTAGAGTTTTGTCGGTAACGACCCGAAAAGCTAACGCCGGCTTTTTTCTGGCCGCACCATAAAAATAACTCTGGTATTGAGAGTCCACATAAAGGCTGCGTTAGGCTCCAAAAAAGGAGCGTAGAGCATATTTAACGCAGCTTCAACTCTTGATACCAGAGTTGCTTACGGACGCGGCCAGCCTCAAAAACGTGCTCGTGCACGATTCCCCCATAGAAAACAATGGGGCTGTTTGAGCTGAAAAAAAACCTAACACCTGCAAAAAAGCCGCGTTCAGCTCCTAACGCAGCCCCATTGTTTGCTATGCGGAAACACTTCCTACGTCTGCACCTAACACCCTAACATGTACCCCGAGTCTAAACACCCCTAGCCTTACACTTATTAACCCCTAATCTGCCGCCCCCGCTATCGCTGACACCTGCATATTATTATTAACCCCTAATCTGCCGCTCCGTAAACCGCCGCTACTTACATTATCCCTATGTACCCCTAATCTGCTGCCCTAACATCGCCGACCCCTATATTATATTTATTAACCCCTAATCTGCCCCCCACAACGTCGCCTCCACCTGCCTACACTTATTAACCCCTAATCTGCCGAGCGGACCTGAGCGCTACTATAATAAAGTTATTAACCCCTAATCCGCCTCACTAACCCTATAATAAATAGTATTAACCCCTAATCTGCCCTCCCTAACATCGCCGACACCTAACTTCAATTATTAACCCCTAATCTGCCGACTGGAGCTCACCGCTATTCTAATAAATGTATTAACCCCTAAAGCTAAGTCTAACCCTAACACTAACACCCCCCTAAGTTAAATATAATTTACATCTAACGAAATTAATTATCTCTTATTAAATAAATTATTCCTATTTAAAGCTAAATACTTACCTGTAAAATAAATCCTAATATAGCTACACTATAAATTATAATTATATTATAGCTATTTTAGGATTAATATTTATATTACATTTAACTTTGTAATTATTTTAACCAGGTACAATAGCTATTAAATAGTTAAGAACTATTTAATAGTTACCTAGTTAAAATAATAACAAAATTACCTGTAAAATAAATCCTAACCTAAGTTACAATTAAACCTAACACTACACTATCATTAAATTAATTAAATAAAATATCTACAATTACCTACAATTAAACCTAACACTACACTATCAATACATTAATTAAATACAATATCTACAAATAACTACAATGAAATAAACTAACTAAAGTACAAAAAATAAAAAAGAACTAAGTTACAAAAAATAAAAAAATATTTACAAACATAAGGAAAATCTTACAACAATTTTAAACTAATTACACCTACTCTAAGCCCCCTAATAAAATAACAAAGACCCCCAAAATAAAAAATGCCCTACCCTATTCTAAATTACTAAAGTTCAAAGCTCTTTTACCTTACCAGCCCTGAACAGGGCCCTTTGCGGGGCATGCCCCAAGAAGTTCAGCTCTTTTGCCTGTAAAAAAAAACATACAATACCCCCCCCCCCAACATTACAACCCACCACCCACATACCCCTAATCTAACCCAAACCCCCCTTAAATAAACCTAACACTAAGCCCCTGAAGATCATCCTACCTTGTCTTCACCTCACCGGGTATCACACCGATCCGTCCTGGCTCCGATATCTTCATCCAACCCAAGCGGGGGCTAGACATCCACTGAAGAAGTCCAGAAGAGGGTCCAAAGTCTTCATCCTATCCGGGAAGAAGAGTAGATCCGGACCGGCAACCATCATCCTCCAAGCGGCATCTTCTATCTTCATCCGATGAGGACCGGCTCCATCCTGAAGACCTCCACCGCGGACCCATCTTCATCCGGCGACGTCCAACTGAAGAATGACGGTTCCTTTAAGGGACGTCATCCAAGATGGCGTCCCTCGAATTCCGATTGGCTGATAGGATTCTATCAGCCAATCGGAATTAAGGTAGGAATATTCTGATTGGCTGATGGAATCAGCCAATCAGAATCAAGTTCAATCCGATTGGCTGATCCAATCAGCCAATCAGATTGAGCTTGCATTCTATTGGCTGTTCCGATCAGCCAATTGGAATTCGAGGGACGCCATTCGGATGAAGATAGAAGATGCCGCTTGGAAGATGATGGTTGCCGGTCCGGATCTACTCTTCTTCCCGGATAGGATAAAGACTTTGGACCCTCTTCTGGACTTCTTCAGTGGATGTCTAGCCCCCGCTTGGGTTGGATGAAGATATCGGAGCCAGGACGGATCGGTGTGATACCCGGTGAGGTGAAGACAAGGTAGGATGATCTTCAGGGGCTTAGTGTTAGGTTTATTTAAGGGGGATTTGGGTTAGATTAGGGGTATGTGGGTGGTGGGTTGTAATGTTGGGGGGGGTATTGTATGTTTTTTTTTACAGGCAAAAGAGCTGAACTTCTTGGGGCATGCCCCGCAAAGGGCCCTGTTCAGGGCTGGTAAGGTAAAAGAGCTTTGAACTTTAGTAATTTAGAATAGGGTAGGGCATTTTTTTATTTTGGGGGGCTTTGTTATTTTATTAGGGGGCTTAGAGTAGGTGTAATTAGTTTAAAATTGTTGTAATATTTTTCTTATGTTTGTAAATATTTTTTTATTTTTTCTAACTTAGTTCTTTTTTATTTTTTGTACTTTAGTTAGTTTATTTCATTGTAGTTATTTGTAGGTATTGTATTTAATTTATTTATTGATAGTGTAGTGTTAGGTTTAATTGTAGGTAATTGTAGGTATTTTATTTAATTAATTTATTGATAGTGTAGTGTTAGGTTTAATTGTAACTTAGGTTAGGATTTATTTTACAGGTAAATTTGTAATTATTTTAACTATTTTAGCTATTAAATAGTTCTTAACTATTTAATAGCTATTGTACCTGGTTAAAATAAATACAAAGTTACCTGTAAAATAAATATTAATCCTAAAATAGCTATAATATAATTATAATTTATGTTGTAGCTATATTAGGATTTATTTTACAGGTAAGTATTTAGCTTTAAATAGGAATAATTTATTTAATAAGAGTTAATTAATTTCGTTAGATTAAAATTATATTTAATTTAGGGGGGTGTTAGTGTTAGGGTTAGACTTAGCTTTAGGGGTTAATACATTTATTAGAATAGCGGCGAGATTCGGTCGGCAGATTAGGGGTTAATAATTGAAGTTAGGTGTCGGCGATGTTAGGGAGGGCAGGTTAGGGGTTAATAAATATAATATAGGGGTCGGCGGTGTTAGGGGCAGCAGATTAGGGGTACATAGCTATAATGTAGCTGGCGGCTCTTTGCGGTCGGCAGATTAGGGGTTAATTATTGTAGGTAGGTGGCGGCGACGTTGTGGGGGGCAGGTTAGGGGTTAATAAATATAATATAGGGGTCGGCGATGTTAGGGCAGCAGATTAGGGGTACATAGGGATAATGTAGCTGGCGGCGTGCGGACGGCAGATTAGGGGTTAATAAGTGTAGGTAGCTGGCGGCGACGTTGTGGGGGGCAGATTAGGGGTTAATAAATATAATATAGGGGTCGGCGGTGTTAGGGGCAGCAGATTAGGGGTACATAAGGATAACGTAGGTGGCGGTCGGCAGATTAGGGGTTAAAAAAATGTAATCGAGTTGCGGCGATGTGGGGGGACCTCGGTTTAGGGGTACATAGGTAGTTTATGGGTGTTAGTGTACTTTAGAGTACAGTAGTTAAGAGCTTTATGAACCGGCGTTAGCCCAGAAAGCTCTTAACTACTGACTTTTTTCTGCGGCTGGAGTTTTGTCGTTAGAATTCTAACGCTCACTTCAGCCACGACTCTAAATACCGGAGTTAGAAAAATCCCATTGAAAAGATAGGATACGCAATTTACGTAAGGGGATCTGCTGTATGGAAAAGTCGCGGCTGAAAAGTGAGCGTTAGACCCTTTTTTGAGTGACTCCAAATACCGGAGGTAGCCTAAAACCAGCGTTAGGAGCCTCTAACGCTGGTTTTCACGGCTACCGCCAAACTCCAAATCTAGGCCTATGTTTTTTAGTTAAATCTATCATCACAATGCATGACATAAACTACGTTTGACAATTATAATAATACTGTAACATAACATCACATAATATAATTACCTAATAGCCATCCTTCAGGCATCTCTCCCTCCTCAAACTTCCGATATAACCCAGACTGACGCAAGATATACGAATCATGGCAGGATCCAGGGAAGTTGGAACGGACACTGATTATTTTCATGTTATGGTCACACACCATCTGAACATTGAGGGAATGGTACTGTTTTCTGTTCCGGAAAACTTCCTCACGTTCTCGGGATGGTTTGACTGCAACATGGGTGCAATCAATGGCTCCAAGTACATTGGGCATTCCGGCCATTCTATAAAAATTAGACTTCACAGATTGCCACTCTTCTGGAGTCGCTGGAAGGCACACGTACCTTGGAAAGACGACCATCAAAGCACCAATAACTTTGGTTAGGTGCCTCGAAAAAGCAGACTGGCTGATGCCAATTATAACGCTAGACACAGCTTGGAATGAACCGGTGGCAAAAAAGTGTAAGGCTGCCAACAGTTTTAATAGTCCGGGTATGGCTTGTGAACGCGCTGTCATAGGTTCCAGGTATTCTGCTATTTCATAGTAAAGTTCCATAATAGCTTCTCTGTCCAAACGGAATCTCTGGATAATCTCTCAATCAGAAATGCTTTCCAAACCCATACGTGGAAGGAAAACTCTAGGGACTCTGATTCTTCTACCTCTCCTTCTTTGCAAGTTGTCAATCGGTGCCTGTATAGCCCTTCTTCCTCGTAATTGAATTAATCGGAAAAGAAACATGTGTAAAAGTGTCTTCATCTTCATTCGGTGATCCAAAAACCAATAATGCTACAATAGTAGTCTAGTCCTTTCACTTAAGTACTTCTACCTGGCGTCAGGTTGAGACGCCCTATAGTTTTCTATAGTATTCGCTACCTAAATGGTCGCGAAGCAAATCACGCGAAGTTACAGTGAAAGTTGGAGCGGACGGATTAGTTGTAACATTCATAATTTCCGATTACAGCGAATTTACGTGCGATCGAACAGGTAGTAAGTGGAAAAAGGCTTCGGAACGATCAGTTGCGTAAAATTACGATCGCTGATGAAAATAGTGGTTTTTCGACCAGATCGCAGATTGGTACATACGAGAAGCAGATCGTGAGCGAATTTTGACGCGGAAATACAGACGGACGGTCACTTCGAAGCTTAGTACATGGCGCCCAGTGTTGCAAGCTTTAATTAGAGGGCTTTTCCTAGCAGGTGTTTACCCACAGTCTTTCCTTTTTTGTAGTTCCTTTAAAAGTTTCCACTTAGAGATGTCACACAGTACCTTTATGTATAAAAAACGCTCCTCCGTGTATTCTTACTTTTCCTGTCAGTGTTTGATATATCAGCTGTCCGGTTCGGCAATAGAGTCACATGGGTTCTTTGTGACTAATCAGAGGTTCTCCTTGTATAAATTAAGTGCGCGCACTTCATTCCTTTTAAATATTTTTCAGTATGTGGCTCCTCTCGCTGTACATTAACTAACAGGGATTTCTTATTTCAAACCTCCTGTTAGAGACAACGGTCCTGGGTGCCAAGTTTGTCTGTAGCTGTAGGGCGGATCAACGCGTATCGGCAACAGAGCCTTTTTCAAGATGCCCATCAGCTTACTGTGGTCGCCTTTTAAACTCTTGTTTCAGTGGGTGGAGCGTATTGTGGGAGGGAGTGTTAACTCCTATGTTGCCAGACATAATGTGATTCACCTCTGAAAGCTTGTATTTCTTAGTTAAAAAAAAACAAAAAAAAACATGGACTATGCAGAATAATATAGTATCGTACTGGAATTAGTATTGTTAAGGCTTCATTCTTTTGTGAGGTTATTAGATTACTGTCATTGTTAAAAGGTTCATTTCTGGTGTTAGCTTCCTCATAATGAAATTTCTCAAAGAAATAAAATAATTGAATACATTTGTATAAAACATTAAAAATGTATCCCAAAAAAATCGAATATTTAGAAATACATACATTCATGTTAAGAGTTAACTGTAATACATTAGGGTTATATCCCAATTTTAAAAAATTAAAAACCTGGACTAAGTTATAATTGTTCTCGCTTCATCCTTTGTTAAAGGATAATATACCATTCTTACTTAATCATCTGTACCGAGTGATAAAGTATCATACTAGATTTAATATTAATAGGACTTCATTCCTTTTGTTGGATGAAAGTCCAGCTAGTCCTTTGTTGAAAAATAACATACTATTCTCACTTTATCATTTGTTAAAAGACAGTATAAACTGTAGATAATTAATACTGTATGATGGGTTGGTTACTTTTACTTTAATAGAGATCTTATTTTATTATATGATGGGTTAGTTTCCTTTACTTAGTAAAGATCTTGTTTAGAGTTGTGTTTAGATTCCTAGACTTAATTGTCACTTAGTGAAAAAAAGAAAAAGATTGAATACATATTTATAAAGCAATAAAATGTATACTAAAATATTCAAATATGGAAATTACATACATTCATGTTAGGAGTTGACTATAATACATTAGGATTATATCCCCATTTTTAAAATATAAACCTGGACTAAGTCTGGTTATAGGGTCAGTTGTATCTGCATCAGTATAATAACACCCAGCACTATATAATGACACAGTAGTGACACTGGCACGTGGGTATAGCCAGAGGAGGGCTGGTTATAGGATCAGTTGTATCTGCATCAGTATAATAACACCCAGCACTATATAATAACACAGTAGTGACACTGGCACATGGGTATAGCCAGAGGAGGGCTGGTTATAGGATCAGTGGTATTTGCATCAGTATAATAACACCCAGCACTATATAATGACACAGTAGTGACACTGGCACTTGGGTATAGCCAGAGGAGGGCTGGTTATAGGATCAATGGTATCTGCATCAGTATAATAACACCCAGCACTATATAATGACACAGTAGTGACACTGGCACATGGGTATAGCCAGAGGAGGGCTGGTTATAGGATCAGTGGTATCTGCATCAGTATAATAACACCCAGCACTATATAATGATACAGTAATGACACTGGCACATGGGTATAGCCAGAGGAAGGCTGGTTATAGGATCAGTGGTATCTGCATCAGTATAATAACACCCAGCACTATATAATGATACAGTAGTGACACTGGCTCATGGGTATAGCCAGAGGAAGGCTGGTTACAGGATCAGTGGTATCTGCATCAGTATAATAACACCCAGCACTATATAATGACACAGTAGTGACACTGGCACATGGGTATAGCCAGAGGAGGGCTGGTTATAGGGTCAGTGGTATCTGCATCAGTATAATAACACCCAGCACTATATAATGACACAGTAGTGACACTGGCTCATGGGTATAGCTAGAGGAGGGCTGGTTATAGGATCAGTGGTATCTGCATCAGTATAATAACACCCAGCACTATATAATGACACAGTAGTGACACTGGCACGTGGGTATAGCCAGATGAGGGCTGGTTATAGGATTAATGGCATCTGCATCAGTATAATAACACCCAGCACTATAAAATAATGTTTTTAATTTCAAATGTACCTTGGTGCCCTTCACTAAGGTCTGTACTTTGGAAAATGTCCGTCACAGCCTTTGACTGTGCCTATCCCTGCTGCCAAAATGCGTTGTTCTTTTCTTATCCTGCCTCGGCTTCTGTAGCCGCAATGATCCTGTAAAGACTACACCTGGTATTGATACAAAGTAGTCCGACACGCTACATTGTGGCGTAACCGCTTGAAAGACTGCACACACGCCGACGGACTTTCGCTTTGAAATCTAGAACAAGCAACCACCTTACGGGACATTTACAAGGACACAAAGCACCTATTTGGTGTAAGTAATTAATAACACCTTATATTTGTGACCTTTATACTTGGTGACAAGGATCCCCCTGTCTCATCACAGGATGCCTGGATTCTTTCCTTCTGTGGCTATCTCGCAACTGGCCTCTTTGCAAACCTCCGCAGACACTGTTGCTCCTGGAAATTTTCCTCCCATTGTCTTTAGGTTTTGTAAATATACAAAATAGATTGTATATGCCAAATAGGGTTTAGCAGCAATTTATTGTTGCATTTTATATATTGTCATTTTTGCAATTTTGTGTAAACTGTCTATTTCTGATTTTTTAACTGGTTTATTTTAGACTTTGATCTTAACTCAGTCAAAAATAAATATTACCGTTTATATTAGACAATAGGAAACTGCACTTATTTAGCTCTGCATAGAGCACCATAGCTTTAAAGTCAGTTTGTACTATTACACACTCAATTTTAATAACAATCAAGTGTTTCTGAGGTAACCAACAGACGGTGGGGATCGCCTAGGCACCTGCAGACCGCCAATGACCCCGGTACAATTGTTTTACTCCACAAATGCAAATGGGCAGATTGTGTAGCGCAGAAAGGACTAATTATGCCAAAAATATTCATTAAATTATAAAAAAAACTGTCACAGCCTATCAAGGAGGGTAAGTGACATCTCTGAGTAACCAAACTAAAGCCCCCAAAACCCCACACAAATCTAACAGAATATAAATGTCATTATTCATTTAAATAATTATCAACTACATTTTTTTAAATAATATATAAGATGAAAAAAATAATAAAACAAGTTATTTTTATTAAAAAGATACAATTCTGGCACCCACCGAGAGGCAATCACAGTGCTATGAAGAGAAGAGCTAAACAATGAATGCAACACGGAACGACAGTGTCAGCTAAATAACTGGGGAATAACTTGTACGATACACTTATGGTGTCTACACTGCGCATGCGTAAAACATTGTGTGTGCGCTAAAAAACTTATTTACGCATAATGCTGATTGGACAAAACATAAAAATAACCAAATTACTAGCAAACGGTGGGCGGAGCCTGCAGATATTTTAGATTGCTGCATTAGAAAAAAAGTTAACGATTTAAAGGGACACTGAACCCAAATTTTTTTCTTTGGTGATTCAGATAGAGCATGAAATTTTTATTTTTAATATTTATTTATATCCAACAGAGTGTACAATCAAATGAATTCAACCTCTTTGTGCCACGCAGGGCCAGGTAAGACATATTATATTACAAAACAAAACAATTTGGTAAGAGAAAGAGCATGACATTTTAAGTAAATTTCTAATTTACTCCTATTATCAATTGTTCTTTGTTCTCTTGCTATCTTTATTTTAAAAGCAGGAATGTAAATCTTAGCAGCCAGCCCATTTTAGGTTCAGCACCATGGATAGCGCTTGCTTATTGGAGGATTACATTTACCCACCAATAAGCAAGCATAACCCAGGTTCTCAACCAAAAATAGGCCGGCTTCTATGCTTCACATTCCTGATTTTTATATAAAGATAGCAAGAGAACAAAGAAAAATTGATAATAAAATTAATAGAGTAAATTAGAAAGCTTAAAATTGCATGCTCTATCTGAATCATGAAAGAAAAAATTTGGGTTTAGTGTCCCTTTAAGCAACTTAGAGCAGCTGCAGAAGAATGGACCAAGTGCAGGAGAAATGATTTAAGAGTTAGCTCAGGTATGTACACATTATTGTGGGGTGCAGACTGTCTCTTTAAGAGTTAGCTCAGGTATGTACACATTATTGTGGGGTGCAGACTGTCTCTTTAAGAGTTAGCTCAGGTATGTACACATTATTGTGGGGTGCAGACTGTCCCTTTAAGAGTTAGCTCAGTTATGTACACATTATTGTGGGGTGCAGACTGTCTCTTTATTGCTGCTCTATCTGAGTCATTAAAGAAATAATTTGAGTTTAGTATCCCTTTAAGGAGTTAACACCCTGTGCATCTCACTCTGTTAATGAAGGGGTTAATACAAGCTACACAGCTCTCTGTGCTAGTGAAGGGGTTAATACTAACTGCAAAGATCTCTGTGCTGATGAAGTGGTTAATACACACTGTGCAGCTCTTTGTCTTAGTGAAGGGGTTAATACACTGTGTTGATCTGTGTTGAGGGGTTAATACAAGCATCTGTGCTACAGTGCTAGTGAAGGGTTAAAACAAAGTGCAGCTCTTCTCAGTGCTAGTGAAAGTGCTAATATATACAGGGAGTGCAGAATTGTTAGGCAAATGAGTATTTTCACCACATCATCCTCTTTATGCATGTTGTCTTACTCCAAGCTATATAGGCTCGAAAGCCTACTACCAATTAAGCATATTAGGTGATGTGCATCTCTGTAATGAGAAGGGGTGTGGTCTAATGACATCAACACCCTATATCAGGTGTGCATAATTATTAGGCAACTTCCTTTCCTTTGGCAAAATGGGTCAAAAGAAGGACTTGACAGGCTCAGAAAAGTAAAAAATAGTGAGATATCTTGCAGAGGGATGCAGCACTCTTAAAATTGCAAAGCTTCTGAAGCGTGATCATCGAACAATCAAGCGTTTCATTCAAAATAGTCAACAGGGTCGCAAGAAGCGTGTGGAAAAACCAAGGCGCAAAATAACTGCCCATGAACTGAGAAAAGTCAAGCGTGCAGCTGCCAAGATGCCACTTGCCACCAGTTTGGCCATATTTCAGAGCTGCAACATCACTGGAGTGCCCAAAAGCACAAGGTGTGCAATACTCAGAGACATGGCCAAGGTAAGAAAGGCTGAAAGACGACCACCACTGAACAAGACACACAAGCTGAAACGTCAAGACTGGGCCAAGAAATATCTCAAGACTGATTTTTCTAAGGTTTTATGGACTGATGAAATGAGAGGGAGTCTTGATGGGCCAGATGGATGGGCCCGTGGCTGGATTGGTAAAGGGCAGAGAGCTCCAGTCCGACTCAGACGCCAGCAAGGTGGAGGTGGAGTACTGGTTTGGGCTGGTATCATCAAAGATGAGCTTGTGGGGCCTTTTCGGGTTAAGGATGGAGTCAAGCTCAACTCCCAGTCCTACTGCCAGTTTCTGGAAGACACCTTCTTCAAGCAGTGGTACAGGAAGAAGTCTGCATCCTTCAAGAAAAACATGATTTTCATGCAGGACAATGCTCCATCACACGCGTCCAAGTACTCCACAGCGTGGCTGGCAAGAAAGGGTATAAAAGAAGAAAATCTAATGACATGGCCTCCTTGTTCACCTGATCTGAACCCCATTGAGAACCTGTGGTCCATCATCAAATGTGAGATTTACAAGGAGGGAAAACAGTACACCTCTCTGAACAGTGTCTGGGAGGCTGTGGTTGCTGCTGCACGCAATGTTGATGGTGAACAGATCAAAACACTGACAGAATCCATGGATGGCAGGCTTTTGAGTGTCCTTGCAAAGAAAGGTGGCTATATTGGTCACTGATTTGTTTTTGTTTTGTTTTTGAATGTCAGAAATGTATATTTGTGAATGTTGAGATGTTATATTGGTTTCACTGGTAAAAATAAATAATTGAAATGGGTATATATTTGTTTTTTGTTAAGTTGCCTAATAATTATGCACAGTAATAGTAACCTGCACACACAGATATCCCCCTAAAATAGCTATAACTAAAAACAAACTAAAAACTACTTCCAAAACTATTCAGCTTTGATATTAATGAGTTTTTTGGGTTCATTGAGAACATGGTTGTTGTTCAATAATAAAATTAATCCTCAAAAATACAACTTGCCTAATAATTCTGCACTCCTTGTATTGTGTAGCTTTATGTATATAGTGTAGCTGTAATGCACTAGTAGAGGATATGACAGTAACAATGTGCTCAGTGCCAGTGAAAGTGCTAATATATATTGTGTAGCTTTATGTATATAGTGTAGCTGTAATGTACTAGTAGAGGATATGACAGTGACAATGTGCTCAGTGCTAGTGAAAGTGCTAATATATATTGTGTAGCTTTATGTATATAGTGTATCTGTAATACACTAGTAGAGGATATGACAGTGACAATGTGCTCAGTGCTAGTGACAGTGCTAATATATATTGTGTAGCTTTATGTATATAGTGTAGCTTTATGTATATAGTGTAGCTGTAATGCACTAGTAGAGGATATGACAGTGACAATGTGCTCAGTGCTAGTGAAAGTGCTAATATATATTGTGCAGCTTTATGTATATAGTGTAGCTGTAATGCACTAGTAGAGGATATGACAGTGACAATGGGCTCAGTGCTAGTGAAAGTGCTAATATATATTGTGTAGCTTTATGTATATAGTGTAGCTGCAATGCACTAGTGGAGGATATGACAGTGACAATGGGCTCAGTGCTAGTGAAAGTGCTAATATATATTGTGTAGCTTTATGTATATAGTGTAACTGTAATGCACTAGTAGAGGATATGACAGTGACAATGTGCTCAGTGCTAGTGAAAGTGCTAATATATATTGTGTAGCTTTATGTATATAGTGTAGCTGTAATGCACTAGTAGAGGATATGACAGTGACAATGTGCTCAGTGCTAGTGAAAGTGCTAATATATATTGTGTAGCTTTATGTATATAGTGCGGCTGTAATGCACTAGTAGAGTATATGACAGTGACAATGTGCTCAGTGCTAGTGAAAGTGCTAATATATATTGTGTAGCTTTATGTATATAGTGTAGCTGTAATGCACTAGTAGAGGATATGACAGTGGCAATGTGCTCAGTGCTAGTGAAAGTGCTAATATATATTGTGTAGCTTTATGTATATAGTGTAGCTGTAATGCACTAGTAGATGATATGACAGTGACAATGGGCCCAGTGCTAGTGAAAGTGCTTATATTGTGTAGCTTTATGTATATAGTGTAGCTGTAATGCACTAGTAGAGGATATGACAGTGACAATGTACTCAGTGCCAGTGAAAGTGCTAATATATATTGTGCAGCTTTATGTATATAGTGTAGCTGTAATGCACTAGTAGAGGATATGACAGTGACAATGTGCTCAGTGCTAGTGAAAGTGCTAATATATATTGTGTAGCTTTATGTATATAGTGTAGCTTTATGTATATAGTGTAGCTGTAATGTACTAGTAGAGGATATGACAGTGACAATGTGCTCAGTGCTAGTGAAAGTGCTAATATATATTGTGTAGCTTTATGTATATAGTGTAGCTGTAATGTACTAGTAGAGGATATGACTGTGACAATGGGCTCAGTGCTAGTGAAAGTGCTAATATATATTGTGTAGCTTTATGTATATAGTGTAGCTGTAATGCACTAGTAGAGGATATGACAGTGACAATGTGCTCAGTGCTAGTGAAAGTGCTAATATATATTGTGTAGCTTTATGTATATAGTGTAGCTGTAATGCACTAGTAGAGGATATGACAGTGACAATGGGCTCAGTGCTAGTGAAAGTGCTAATATATATTGTGTAGCTTTATGTATATAGTGTAGCTGTAATGCACTAGTAGAGGATATGACAGTGACAATGGGCTCAGTGCTAGTGAAAGTGCTAATATATATTGTGTAGCTTTATGTATATAGTGTAGCTGTAATGCACTAGTAGAGGATATGACAGTGACAATGTGCTCAGTGCTAGTGAAAGTGCTAATATATATTGTGTAGCTTTATGTATATAGTGCAGCTGTAATGCACTAGTAGAGGATATGACAGTGACAATGTGCTCAGTGCTAGTGAAAGTGCTAATATATATTGTGTAGCTTTATGTATATAGTGTAGCTGTAATGCACTAGTAGAGGATATGACAGTGACAATGTGCTCAGTGCTAGTGACAGTGCTAATATATATTGTGTAGCTTTATGTATATAGTGTAGCTGTAATGCACTAGTAGAGGATATGACAGTGACAATGGGCTCAGTGCTAGTGAAAGTGCTAATATATATTGTGTAGCTTTATGTATATAGTGTAGAGGGTATGACAGTGACAATGTGCTCATTGCTAGTGAAAGTGCTAATATATATTGTGTAGCTTTATGTATATAGTGTAGCTGTAATGCACTAGTAGAGGATATGACAGTGACAATGTGCTCAGTGCTAGTGAAAGTGCTAATATATATTGTGTAGCTTTATGTATATAGTGTAGCTGTAATGCACTAGTAGAGGATATGACAGTGACAATGTGCTCAGTGCTAGTGAAAGTGCTAATATATATAGTGTAGCTTTATGTATATAGTGTAGCTGATGCACTAGTAGAGGACATGACAGTGACAATGTGCTCAGTGCTAGTGAAAGTGCTAATATATATTGTGTAGCTTTATGTATATAGTGTAGCTGTAATGCACTAGTAGAGGATATGACAGTGACAATGTGCTCAGTGCTAGTGAAAGTGCTAATATATATTGTGTAGCATTATGTATATAGTGTAGCTGTAATGCACTAGTAGAGGATATGACAGTGACAATGGGCTCAGTGCTAGTGAAAGTGCTAATATATATTGTGTAGCTTTATGTATATAGTGTAGCTGTAATGCACTAGTAGAGGATATGACAGTGACAATGTGCTCAGTGCTAGTGAAAGTGCTAATATATATAGTGTAGCTTTATGTATATAGTGTAGCTGATGCACTAGTAGAGGACATGACAGTGACAATGTGCTCAGTGCTAGTGAAAGTGCTAATATATATTGTGTAGCTTTATGTATATAGTGTAGCTGTAATGCACTAGTAGAGGATATGACAGTGACAATTGGCTCAGTTACTAATTTTATGAATTTGCAGCATTTAAACAACGTTACAAAGCATCCAATTAGTCTTTGAAATGTTTGCATATTTTATTTTGTCTGATTGGCTGTTGCTTAACATGTGACTTCTCTGCATGTATTCTGGGAGATGTAGTTCAGTATTGAACTGACCTTTGTTCCCCTCCCATTTACTTCCTGTGCAGCTGTTGCTGGGTGAGTGAGTCAGGCTGTGTGTATTGTGTGATCAAACGTTTTAGTCACTTTCTACTCTTCTTAAATAGTTTATAATTGTTATAAATGTTATTGTTATGTTAATGCATTTTATTCATCTGCTTGTGCCAGGCAATGGGATACTAAGTGCTGTTCAACTTACAGTGTGCAGCTCTCTGTGCTAGTGAAGGGTTAATACCCAGTACAGATTTCTGTGCTAGTGAAGGGTTAATACACACTATACTGCTCTCTGTGCTAGTGAAGGGTTAATACACACTGTGCTGCTCTCTGTGCTAGTGAAGGGTTAATACACACTGTGCAGCTCTGTGCTAGTGAAGGGTTAATACACACAGTGCTGCTCTCTGTGCTAGTGAAGGGTTAATACACACTGTACTGCTTTCTGTCCTAGTGAAGGGGTTAATACACACTGTGCTGCTCTCTGTGCTAGTGAAGGGTTAATACATACTGTGCTGCTCTCTGTGCTAGTGAAGGGTTAATAAACACTGTGCTGCTCTCTGTGCTAGTGAAGGGTTAATACACACTGTACTGCTTTCTGTCCTAGTGAAGGGGTTAATACACACTGTGCTGCTCTCTGTGCCAGTGAAGGGGTTAATACACACTATACTGCTCTCTGTGCTAGTGAAGGGTTAATACACACTGTGCTGCTCTCTGTTCTAGTGAAGAGGTTAATACACACTATACTGCTCTCTGTTCTAGTGAAGGGGTTAATACACACTGTGCTAGTGAAGGGTTAATACACACTGTAGATCTTTGTCTTAGTGAAGGGTTAATACACACTATATTGCTCTCTGTTCTAGTGAAGGGGTTAATACACACTGTAGATCTTTGTCTTAGTGAAGGGTTAATACACACTATACTGCTCTCTGTTCTAGTGAAGGGGTTAATACACACTGTGCTGCTCTCCGTTCTAGTGAAGGGTTAATACACACTGTAGATCTTTGTCTTAGTGAAGGGTTAATACACACTATACTGCTCTCTGTTCTAGTGAAGGGGTTAATACACACTGTGCTGCTCTCCGTTCTAGTGAAGGGTTAATATGCACTGTGCTAGTGAAGGGTTAATACAAACTGTGCTGCTCTCTGTGCTAGTGAAGGGTTAATACACACTGTTCTGCTCTGTGTGCTAGTGAAGGGTTAATACACACTGTGCTGCTCTCTGTGCTAGTGAAGGGGTTAATACACACTGTGCTGCTCTCTGTGCTAGTGAAGGGTTAATACACACTGTGCTGCTCTCTATGCTAGTGAAGGGTTAATACACACTGTGCTGCTCTCTATGCTAGTGAAGGGTTAATACACACTGTGCTGCTCTCTATGCTAGTGAAGGGTTAATACACACTGTGCTGCTGTCTGTGCTAGTAAATGGGATTAATACACATTGTAGTTTTTTTCTGTGCTAGTGAATGGGGGGATGCACTAAAAGGAATGACAAGGGTGAATGACATAATGGAATGCCCATAGACTATAATAGGATTATATTTAAAAGTGCTATAGCAACAAAACTATAAAACATATCAACTAGATATTTACCAGATATGTTCCCCAGGTACAGTCGCATATTCTGAATGTGAGATTATGTCAGATTATAGCTGCTTTCTATGGAATGACAAGGGTGAATGACAAAATGGAATGCCCATAGACTTTAATGGGATTGCATTTAAAAGTGCTATAGCAACAAAAAGATCAGACATATCAAATAGATATTTACTAAATATGTTCCCCAGGTACAGTAGCATATTCTGAAAGTGATATTAAGTGAGATTATTGCTGTTTTCTATGGAATGACAAGGGTGAATGACAAAATGGAATGCCCATAGACTATAATAGGATTATATTTAGTGCTATAGAAACACAAATATGAGACATATCAAGTAGATATTTACCAGATGTGTTCCCCAGGTACAGTTACATATTCTGAAAGTGAGATTACATCAGATTATATCTGCTTTCTATGGAATGACAAGGGTGAATGACAAAATAGAATGCCCATCCTATAATATATAAAAGGCCAAGTGTGTTTGTCCGAAGCTGTCATGTGCAATAGAGAGACAAAAAGAGATAGGGGGAGAGAGAGCAAAAGCTATCCTGTATATTGACTATGTTTACAGCGCTGTGGAATCTGTTGGCGCTCTACAAATTGATGATGATGATGATGATGGGGAAAGAGCAAATAGAGGGAATTGAGAGAAAAAGAGAGGGGGGAGAGAGAGCAATAGAGAGGGAGAGAGAGAGAGAGCAAAAGAGAGGGATGGAGAGAGAGCAAAAGAGAGGGATGGAGAGAGAGAGAGCAAAAGAGAGGGATGGAGAGAGAGCAAAAGAGAGGGATAGAGAGAGAGCAAAAGAGAGGGATGGAGAGAGAGAGCGAGCAAAAGAGAGGGATGGAGAGAGAGCGAGCAAAAGAGAGTGATGGAGAGAGAGCAAAAGAGAGGGATGGAGAGAGAGCAAAAGAGAGGGATGGAGAGAGAGAGAGAGAGAGAGCGAGCAAAAAAGAGAGGGAGAGAGAGAGAGAGAGAGCAAAAGAGAGGGATGGAGAGAGAGAGATCAAAAGAGAGGGATGGAGAGAGAGAGCAAAAGAGAGGGATGGAGAGAGAGAGCAAAAGAGAGGGATGGAGAGAGAGAGAGAAAAAGAGAGGGATGGAGAGAGAGAGCAAAAGGAAGGGATGGAGAGAGAGCAAAAGAGAGGGATGGAGAGAGAGAGAGCGCAAAAGAGGGGAGAGAACGCAGAAGAAAGGTGGAGAGAGGGAGAAAAAGAGAGGGGAGAGAGGGAGCAAAAGAGAGGGGGGGAGAGAGAGCAAAAGAGAGGGAGTAAAAGAGAGGGGGGAGAGAGGGAGCAAAAGAGAGTGGAGCGAGAGAGAGCACAAAAGAGAGTGGGAGAGAGAGCAAAAGAGAGGGGGGGAGAGAGAGCAAAAGAGAGGTGGAGCACAAAAGAGAGGGGGAGAGAGCACAAAAGAGAGGGGGATAGAGAGAGCAAGAGTGGGACCACTGTACTGCAAAAAATGGCCGTGTAAACAGGCTTTAGGACTAGTAGACTATAATAGGATTACATTTAAAGGTTCTATAGCAACAAAATATCAGACATATCAAATAGATATTTACCAGATATGTTCCCCAGGTACAGTAGCATATTCTAAAAGTGAGATTATAGCTGTTTTCTATGGAATGACAAGGGTGAATGACAAAATGGAATGCCCATAGACTATAATGGGATTACATTTAAAAGTGCTATCGTAATGAAAATACGAGACATATCAACTAGATATTTACCAAATATGTTCCCAATGTACAGTAGCATATTCTGAAAATGAGATTACATCAGATTATAGCTGCTTTCTATGGAATGACAAGGGTGAATGACAAAATGGAATGCCCATAGACTTTAATGGGATTGCATGAAACAAGTATATATAAACTGCGCTTTCCAGTTATCACATAAAGTATTTCACAACAGATATAGAACCAACATATTAAAATACCATAGAAAGTAAGTGGTATATAGTTGTACGTACACTATATAATACAGAGAATATAAGGTAAAACTTTAAAGTGACCTGTATACTTATAACCAGATCAGAAAAGTGTATATCACCCCTGTTGGTATGTAAGTTCCTGCATATGATGGAAGCAGAGGAAAAAGTATTTTACAATATGTAGAATCTGCTAACTTTTTAGTTACTATTTCCACACTAATATTACCTTTATCTTAGGAAATCAGGACGCTGCTTTAAGAAATTATCTTTTATTAGACAGAAAATAAGTATTTACATAGAAACAAGTTGCTAACTAATGTAAGGGGAGGAAAGGGAAGGTGGAAAAGGGGAGAGAGAGAGATGGAAGGGGAGAGGTGAGTGAGAAGAGAGCTTACCCTAGCCTACAATGGCAACTAACTTATATAGTCATTCTTTCTTTCACACAGCCCAGCCCACACCCAGCTATACATTTCTTCCGTCAGAGACCAGATGACATCATTAGATCAGGGGGGTAGAATGTGACGTCCTTAGGCTGTTGGTGATAGGAACTGAGATAAAATCAGGACCTTGTACACCATCTGTGATGAAAAGGCCATCTGTGATGAAGGGTTGTAAATTGCAAGGGTTGTAAAATGTCTTAGTGAATCCTGTGGTATCCTTTTGATCTATTATTTACATACAGTGGTTCATCAGATTTCCAACTGGGTTTCACTTATCTTTGTATTGTCACCTCTGAACTGGAAAAACTGGTAACTGTAGGTCAGTGTGCATTTAACCCTTTGTATCCTTGATTTTGTAAACCAATGGTCCTTAGCATTTCATTATTCAATAATGTCCGTGGAAATAACAGTCTGATATTAAAGATAGGTGTGTTCATAAAATACAACATTCCCCTCTTTGATCATTAAATCACTTATGATCTTAACGTTGTACTGCTCGCTTTATAGTTTCTTCTGTGAGTGGGGCAACCTGAAATGAAACCATTCATTCACATCCATACTAAATATTAAAATACAATTCCCTTACAATGTGTAGCACATTCTATCAATCACATCATGAATAGGATGATTAAATCAGTTTTACAAATACAATATTTTTTTTTTACCCGGTTAGAATTAACAATAATCTGAGATGTGTATATAACATCACATCAGCATATTCAGAATAATTATACATTAATTGTTACATATCACACACAATCTTTATGACTACTACTAGGAGTAGTGCTCAAACTTTGCAAATTATTTTCTGGCATATTGTGAGATTTGAATGTTATACATTTGTGACAGATTATAATTTATTAATACACAACGCCTGCTATCTGAGGTCATAAACAAAACGTAGCATATAGCTTTGCAAAACATGTATACTACTTTCTTTAACATTAAATCATAGTATCATTATCTGCTTCAAGGCATGCGCACAGTCTTATAATCTACTGGTCAGCACTTAGTAGACAATGTTATACTCTTTAACCCCTTAATGACAATAGACGTACCTGGTACGTCAGTTGTCTAAGAGAGTGCTGGAAGCGATCGCAATCGCTTCCAGCAGCTCTCAGGGTATTGCAGTGATGCCTCCATATGGAGGCATCCTGCAATACCTTTTTAGAAGACTCCGATGCAGAGAGAGCCACTCTGTGGCCCTCTCTGCACCGGTAGCGATGGTGCCGGTTCGTTGGTGGGTGGGAGCGTAACAGGGAGGCGGGTGGGCGGCCCATCGCTACCGGGAGCGTGCGGGGGGGCGCGCGTGCGCGTGCATGTGCGCGCGCATTACCTGGCACTGACACTGACACCAATGAGGAGGGAAGGGGGGGGGGGAAAGATTTTTTAATAAAATAATATAAAAGGATCTGGGAAGGGGAGGGGGATAGGGGTATTGTGGGGGGCTGCTACACTACAGAAAACATAAAAAAAAACAAAAGAACAAAAAACACTTTTGTTTTTGGGGCAAATTGGGTACTGGCAGACAGCTGCCAGTACCCAAGATGGCCGCAATTAGATAGGGGAGAGGGTTAGAGAGCTGGGGGGGGGGATCATGGAGGTTGGGGCTAAGGCAGGAGTCCATCACAGCTAAAATATTTTATTTTTTTTATAAAAAAAAAAAAAAAAACCTCCTTTTATTTAGTACTGGCAGACTTTCTGCCAGTACTTAAGATGGCGGGGACATTTGTGGGGTGGGGGAGGGAAGAGAGCTGTTTGGGAGGGATCAGGGGGTGGGATGTGTCAGGTGGGAGGCTGATCTCTACCCTAAAGCTAAAATTAACCCTGCAAGCTCCCTACAACCTACCTAATTAACCCCTTCACTGCTGGGCATAATTTACGTGTGGTGCGCAGCAGCATTTAGCGGCCTTCTAATTACCAAAAATCAATGCCAAAGCCATATAAGTCTGCTATTTCTGAACAAAGGGGATCCCAAAGAAGCTTTTACAACAATTTGTGCCATAATAGCACAAGCTGTTTGTAAATAATTTCAGTGAGAAACCTAAAATTGTGAAAAATGTAAAGTTTTTTTTTTTTTATTTGCTCGCATTTGGCGGTGAAATGGTGGCATAAAATATACCAAAATGTGCCTAGATCAATACTTTGGGTTGTCTTCTAACAAAAAATATATACATGTCAAGGGATATTCAGGTATTCCTGACAGATATCAGGGTTCCAATGTAACTAGCGCTAATTTTGAAAAAAAGTGGTTTGGAAATAGCGAAGTGCTACTTGTATTTATGGCCCTATAACTTGCAAAAAAAGCAAAAAACATGTAAACATTGGGTATTTCTAAACTCAGGACAAAATTTAGAAACTATTTAGCATGGGTGTTTTTTGGTGATTGTAGATGTGTAACAGATTTTGGGGGTCAAAGTTAGAAAAAGTGTGTTTTTTTCCATTTTTTCCTCATATTTTTTTTTTTTTGTAGTAAATTATAAGACATGATGAAAATAATGGTATCTTTAGAAAGTCCATTTAATGGCGAGAAAAACGGTATATAATATGTGTGGGTACAGAAAATTACAGCTAAACACAAACACCGCAGAAATGTAAAAATAGCCATTGTCATTAAGGGTAAGAAAATTGAAAAATGGTCCGGTCATTAAGGGGTTAAACATAACTGGCTTATAAAAAATTTTTTTTACTGAAAAACATTGCCCAGTGTGGCAAAACAGATTTAAAATTTAAAAAAAAACTAATATGGAAGCATTTAAAAAAAGTTACCTATTGTTAAAAAAAACCAAAAAGAGATAAAAAATAAAAATGTGCTTAAAAATACAAAAATGGTAGTGAATAAAAATGTCCTTAAAAATGTCCTTAAAATACAAAAATGGTAGTGAAGGGATCCCCCGTTTGGTTCCTTGATAGAAAAGGAACCATATTACAAAAAATAACAATAATTCATTTTACACATATAAAACAGAGACAACACAGAACAAACACAACATAAAAACAGTACGTCACACAAAACATGTTGCTGTTCTCTTTAAATATAACAGCGTTCTTAAATAACTAAATTTGGATTTTGCATTAAATTATCCAATTTAAAATATCTAGTCTTCTCAACAGAAAGGGATTTGTGCTTCTTTGGGTGATGGTATAGGTTGCTTCTGTAAGTAATCAGAATTGTTAGTTCATGACATTAATAACACAAACAAAATAACAGACATATAAAACAGTACTTGAAACCATGACTTTTAAAGTGAAGTTCAATTTTACCTCACTGCTCATCACCCCTTTAAACAGTAACCTCTCAATAGCACAGTCGCTAAGTTAGATTTTAAAAAAAAAGTATGAATTACGTGAAAATTGAATATAAATAATACCGATGTTTCTGACTGATACTCCTCCCCCGGTCCACTTCCTTATTTGTCTGCAATGACGTATCTAGCGTAAGAAGAAGCTGAAATAGTCTCTTCAAAGCTCGTGCACTACAAGGGCTTCGATATGCGCATGCGCATTATATATTCATTTGCGCATGCGTTTAAAATTTCAGTCCGTCGCTTATTTCTTTCAGGAGCATTGTTATATTGTATTTGTATCAGATTCCGCAATCCTGGCTAATACGCATGCGCTAAGCGTGAACGAGCATTGCGATTAGGACGACACGCAGTAATACGCATGCGCAATAGTGGGTGATGACGATGGTGAAAAGGGGCAGGACGCCACGGGGGAAGTAAAGTAATTGGTCATGAATGTGGGAAAAACTGTCAATCAAAAACGGATAAATGTCGGGCGGACAATTGCAGCAATACCGACGGTAAATATAGATTAAAAATTCAAACGACAAGCTTAGTTTTATGAAAAATGATGAATGAACATGATAATATTTTCGAAAGTAAATGTGTAAAATGTTAACTAGAGAGGCGGACTTGAACTTCACTTTAAAATAAACTGGTTATGATCAATTGTTTGCAAACAATTCATTGTGGCTATATTACATTTATGTAACTGATGAGCTCATCATAAAGTACCACGTGGTCTTTAAGAAAAAGAGGGGAATGCATTTCTTTATACTATAAACATTTTATTCATGAATAGCAACAACCTGTGAATAAAAATAAACAATTACAAAATTCTTAATTTCTTGAAGTAGACTGTACAAAGTTCACTTCTCTTCAAGTAATAGCCCTAAAAAAAAGAAACATAGCATTAATATAGACATATATACAAAGTAAATAAATGAAACAAAATAAATCTCTACTTGCCTAAAATTCTACCATCACTATACATGGAATACAGGGTAATAGAATGTAAAGAGTAGAGACAGATTTCTTCAATCAATTGGCAATATACACAGGCTGAGCTAAATTGAATATCAATAGATGCATTGCCAATTGTGTATAATTAAACAGTGCCCAAAATGGCCAGTTTATGTAAGGCATCTGAAATGTAACATTTGTCCCTTCTTTTTTAGATGGGGGCTCTTTGCAATTTTGCTGAGAGTCTTTTTTAGATGGGGGCTCTTTGCAAGTTTCCTCCCTAGTAGGTTCTACTATTATTTCTTTCTTTGTTAAAGAAGATATATTGTGTTCCTTTTCACCTACAAATATAGCACTGTATTTTCCTTCCTTACTTAAATATATTTTGTTCTGCCTCCTAAAGTAATTTTTATCCCTGGTATCTCTCATTGATGTCACACATTCCCTCATGATGTGCCCAAACTTTCCACATTTAAAACAGCGTCTCAAAAATCTCTGCTTTCCCTGACTCTCAGTTAGCATAGATATATTATTATGAGTAGCATTCTTATGCTTTGAGTCTTTAAGTATATTAACAAAGTTGGTATAGGAACTGGCATTTCTAAGAGTGATTCTTGTACTACTGTCGATTAATTTGCATTTATTTGCCATAGAATACAGAAAATCTGCATCATCTGGGGACATGTTAGGGCAGTCATAAGTTATCTTATACAGTGCAAGGTACTCAGTGCAAAACAAAATCGGGTCATCTCCTTCCTTTAAAATTGCATTTGCTATGGCACTGGTACCTCTGGCATCACAACAACACATAACATACTGTAATTCCTTTAATCTGTCCCATGAATTTCCCCAGTTTGCATCAATATAAGGAGACACTCCTTTATGGGTGCCTACTGGTGCCCTTAGCTGTGCAGCTACTTGTGATGGCAACCAGGCCCGAAGCAAAGCACAGGCATCTCTGTTGCCTATATTATACTGAGTAGTAACAGCCTCTAACTTATTAGAAAGGATTACAGGTGGTGTGGAGGTGTCAAAGTGACCTAAAATATGGCACAAATTATTACGGTCTTGTATTGTAAGGGGGGCAGAGTTACTATTATTATTTACTTTAGTCTGTAATTGAGGGTTACTTTGTCTGCATTCTTTTTGAGGAGTTAGAATAGAGGGGACTTGGTTTAAAGTTAACAAAGGACTGTCAGGAATGTTAGGGGTTTGTCCATCTAGTTTTATAGTTTGACTTTCATTACCATCTACTTCTAAAGGACACACATGTGCTAGACTACTCCTGTAACAGTTGCATTTGTCTTGTATCCCCTGTGCTTTAAGAGACAAGATACATTGTTCCTTATTTAAAAGTTGTGATTCAGACTCCCATAAGTCTGCCTTAAATGATGCAATAACATTTTCTCTCTGCATTTCCTTTTCTTCCATACATGTTACTAATTGCTCTCCCATTCCACATCTCACTTCACATTCATTAAGCCTCTCTTGTGTTCCTGGAAAGCGGTGTGGAAAATTCCAAGCGGTGGCCTCAGAAAATGCTGTCAATGGATGCTGCTCTTATTATACTTAGAGGACTGTGATTCTCCTCCCAAATGGAACTTGTAAAACAAAAACAGAGAGTGCAAACCACTCTAAGAGTAAGAGTATTTAATACAAATTGTAAAGTGCAAGTAAAAAATATATGTACAGGAATTAAAAACAACAAAGCATATAGTGCATATCACCACAGAAACTCTGTTGCAGGCCAGATGAGTGTTGACTTGTGCCACTCGGTCCTTCCTAGGAATAGTAAAATTGAAATCAGTTGATGGTAGAATAATTGAAGGAGATAAGCAGATTGCAGACTGTCTCAATGATTACTTCTGTTCTGTTTTCACTAAAGATTGTGAAGATACAATGTCTACATTAAGGGATGCTACGCAAAATAGAAACAAGCTTAACAGTAATCTTTTTACAGAGGATGAGGTTTTGTTAGCATTATCAAAAATAAATGTTACAAAGGCAGTGGGTCCTGATAATATTCATCCAAGGGTTTTAAAAGAACTTCGATCAGTGCTAACTGTCCCATTAACTGATCTGTTTAATCAGTCACTATTAACAGGAGCTGTCCCAGATGATTGGAAAATAGCAAATGTAATACCTCTTCATAAAAAGGGCAGTAGAGAAGAATCTGGCAACTACAGGCCAGTTAGTTTAACTTCAGTAGTAGGGAAATTAATGGAAAGCCTCTTAAAAGAAAGAATTATGACTTACATAAAGACAAACAAATTAGAGGACCAAAATCAGCATGGTTTTACTTCAGGGAGATCATGTCAGACTAATCTAATTGACTTCTTTGATTATGTAACAAAAGTATTAGACAAGGGAGGAGCAGTTGATGTAGCATATCTAGATTTCAGCAAAGCATTTGACACCGTCCCACACAATAAACTTATTCACAAACTATATCTCCTTGGTCTAGATTAAAAAATTGTGAACTGGGTGGAATGCTGGCTTAAGGACAGAAAACAAAGTGTCTTAGTAAATGGAGTTCATTCAGCAGAGGGGGCTGTTACTAGTGGTGTTCCTCAGGGGTCAGTTCTGGGGCCTGTTTTGTTTAACATATTTATCTGCGATATCAGCAAAGGGCTACAGGGGAAAGTATGTCTCTTTGCAGATGATACAAAAATTTGCAACAGAGTGGATGTTCCAGGGGGGGTAGACAAAATGAGAAGTGATATACAACAATTGGAGGATTGGACAAACGACTGGGATCTAAAGTTTAACACAGCAAAGTGTAAAATAATGCATTTAGGGAAGAAAAATCCAAATGTTAATTACAGACTCAATGACACTTTACTGACTGTTACAGACGAGGAACAGGACTTGGGAATTATTATTTCAGATGATTTAAAACTTAGTAAACAATGTAGTAATGCAGCGAGTAAGGCTAGCAGAATGCTTGGATGTATTGGTAGAGGTATTTGCAGCAGAAATAGTAAGGTTCTTATGCCACTTTATAGATCATTAGTTAGGCCTCATCTTGAGTATTGTGTGCAGTTCTGGAGGCCATATCTTCAGAAGGATATTAACAAACTTGAATCTGTGCAAAGGAGGGCTACCAAAATGGTACATGGTCTAAAAAATAAAACTTACCAGGATAGGCTCAATGACCTAAATATGTATAGCTTAGAGGAGAGAAGGGAAAGAGGTGATATGATAGCAACTTTCAAGTACATTAAAGGGTTTAGTAAAACTGAGGCTGTGGGTATTTTACATAAAATGGAAAATTCAAGAACAAGGGGTCATGAGCTCAAGCTAAAGGGTAGTAGATTCAGGAGTAATTTGAGGAAGCACTTCTTTACAGAAAGAGTGATTGATTTATGGAATAAACTTCCTCAAGAGGTAGTAGCAACAAACACTGTGGGGGACTTTAAAAATGCATGGGACAAGCATAGGGCTATCCTACGAACTAGATAAGTTTATACTGTTAGGTAAGGTCGGGCAGACTTGCTGGGCCTATGGCTCTTATCTGCCGTCAATATCTATGTTTCTATGTTTCTACAGTCTAAGCGCAACCGGAACAACGTAAAGTTGTAATAGCCTGTGTCTGGAGATCATGTGACTACGATATAGTTCCTCAACACGTTTCATCGTGATCCGACCCGGCTTTGTCAAGAGGTGATGTATCAACAAACCGCTTAGAACCTTTTGAATTCAGCGGGCTGTCAAAAGTCAGGTACGTTGCATCGTCTGATTGGCTGACTATGTGTCACTTAATGATTGGCTACTGAACGCCAATTAAATCTTCCCAAGCAGCTGTCATAGCGATATGTGATATAATACATATAGTGCTAAGAAGGCATATACCTAGCTATTGGACAATACTTATATAGCTATACACATACAAGCATGTATTAAGTAACACTGTTAAAAGGGTACAATGTAAAAAATTCAGTAATATAAAAACATTGCAATTCAAATAAAACGCTTATTGAAAACATTAGAACACGTAAAAGGCTGTTCCGGCAGACAAAATACAAACTATCAATAGTTAATGATGTAAGTAATTGTGTACTGTGATATGAGAAAATGATCCAGGATACTAAATTTGAAATCATATCTGTCCACAAGTCCACAAGTCAAATAACAAGCCAGGAATCGAAACCAGAGCTGGTAGTCAGACGAGCCGAGTCAGGAGCCAAAGCGAGTAGTCAGACGAGCCGGAATCAGGAACAAGGAGAACAGCAGAGTCAGGAACAAGCCAGGGATCAGGAACCAGGAGAGACGTCAGACAGCCAGGTAATACACAGGAGCTCTCACAAACAGGTCTGAGACAACGCAAGGGCAAAGCATACTGAACAATGGCCCTTTAAATAATAAGTGATGACATCACAATTCTGAGGCTGCATCCTGTCTCACATGGATGATGTACACCAGTCTGGTAATAAAAGGAAGTGCAGGAAATTAGCAGCATCACACAGAATGCACCAAAGTCAGCAAGAGAGGTGAGTAAAATGGCTGCAAGCAGCACATGGCAAACAAAGCAGGAAAACACACTAACAGTACACTCCCTCAACGACCCTTCCCCCATGGGAGGACAAAAGGCTTATTGGGGAAACGGGCATGAAAGGCACGGAGGAGGGCGGGAGCATGAACATCAGAGAAGGGAAGCCATGAACGCTCCCCCGGACCATAGCCCCTCCAGTGAACCAAATACTGTACGTGGCCCCTGGACAAACGAGAGTCAATAATGCAGCTGACCTCATACTCCTCATGGTTGTCAACAAAGATAAGACGGGGATGAGGCAACACAGTGGTAAACCGATTACAAACCAATGGTTTCAAGAGGGAGACATGAAAAACATTGGAGATGCGCATTGCAGGAGGAAGGTCAAGATCGTAGGCCACATAATTGACCCGTTGGAGTATTCGAAAAGGACCAACATAATGGGGAGCCAGTTTATTGGAAGGCACACAAAGGTTCAAGTTGCGAGTCACCAACCTGGTAGGAAGGTGCGGGCAGACGCCTACGATCAGCCTGGAACTTTTGGCGCTGCATAGAACGATTAAGGCAATCCTGAATGTTGGGGGGGGGGGGGTATTGTATGTTTTTTTTACAGGCAAAAGAGCAGAATTCTTTGGGGCATGCCCTGCAAAAGGCCCTTTTAAGGGCTGGTAAGGAAAAAGAGCTTTACAATTTTTATTTTAGAATATTGTAGGGCATTTTTTTATTTTGGGGGGCTTTGTTATTTTTTTAGGGGGCTTAGAGTAGGTGTAATTAGTTTAAAATTCTTGTAATCTTTTTTTATTTTTTGTAATTTAGTGTTTGTTTTTTTTGTAATTTAGTTTTGTTGCTATAATTGTAGATTATTGTAGATAGTTTATTAAATTTATTTATTGATAGTGTAGTGTTAGGTTTAATTGTAACTTAGGTTAGGATTTATTTTACAGGTAATTTTGTAATTATTTTAACTAGGTAACTATTAAATAGTTATTAACTATTTAATAGCTATTGTACCTGGTTAAAATAAATACAAAGTTGCCTTTAAAATAAATATTAATCCTAAAATAGCTACAATATAATTATTATTTATATTGTAGCTATATTAGGGTTTATTTTACAGGTAAGTAGTTAGCTTTAAATAGGAATAATTTAATTAATAAGATTTATTTTATTTTGTTAGATTTAAGTTATATTTAATTTAGGGGGGTGTTAGGGTTAGACTTAGCTGTAGGGGTTAATACATTTATTAGAGTAGCGATGAGGTCCGGTCGGCAGATTAGGGGTTAATAATTGTAGGTAGGTAGCGGCGACGTTGGGGGGGGCAGCTTAGGGGTTATGTAGGAGTCGGCGATGTTAGGGGCAGCAGATTAGGGGTACATAGGGATAATGTAGGTTGCAGCTGTGTGCGGTCAGCAGATTAGAGGTTAAAAAAATTTAATAGAGTGGTGGTGATGTGGGGGGCCTCGGTTTAGGGGTACATAGGTAGTTTATGGATGTTAGTGTACTTTAGAGCACAGTAGTTAAGAGATTTATGAACCGGCGTTAGCCCAGAAAGCTCTTAACTCCTGGCTTTTCTCTGCGGCTGGAGTCTTGTCATTAGATTTATAACGCTCACTTCAGCCAAGACTCTAAATACCGGTGTTAGAAAGATCCCATTGAAAAGATAGGATACGCAATTGGCGTAGGGGGATCTGCGGTATGGAAAAGTCGCGGCTGGAAAGTGAGCGTTATTATTATTATTATTATTATTATTATCGGTTATTTGTAGAGCGCCAACAGATTCCGCAGCACAACTTTACATACTTAGGTGCAAAGATCCAATTCTTCCAAGACCTCTCCATCAAAACATTGCAGAGAAGAAGAGGCTTTAACATCCAAACTACGCATCTAAGATCCTTGAAGGTTCCCTATAGATGGGGCTTCCCTGTATCCATCCAAACTATCAAAAAGTGGGAAACAAATCGAATGTACAGACCCATCCAGCACAGCTTCCTTCTGTGCTGCACTGGGAATAATAGCTCCAGATGTTCCTACAATGTCATCTCAAGCTTCCAAATCGGTTGTTGCAGTTTGACCCAAACCTCAAAGAAGCACCTGGTTAGAAGTAGCTAGTAAACTCAGCAAGAAGAAACTTACATCTGAAACCCACTCCGCATCAGATGTTACCTGAAATTCTGCTACTAAACAGAAATACATTCTAACATTAATCACCATCTATGACTCTAGGAGTATGTGAGCTCTTTCAATCTTAACGTTAATAACTTTTACCTACTATGATAATGAAGTATGTTTAATTATTCAGAGTTGCTTAACATTGTTCATGTTGTTATTAATGTTGATTTGACATACAGTAGCAATACAGTTTCCAATTGTGCTCTCAGACACATGTTTGTAGTCTTTACAATGTTTAAATGTCAGGATTTCTGAGGTTTTTGTATTTTATTTATCATTTGTCTCATGCTATGATATTCATTCATTAGAGTATAAATACCCTTCTCCCCCTTTTTTAAATTTTTCAATATACTTGAACTAGGTCACTAAACATCCTTGATGTACTATAACCTGTTTCCCCACCCAACTTTGTTACCATGCAATAATATCCACCAGTGGTGGGTTTCAACATACCATATCTAGCCCCCTTTTCTACAGTAAAGTAGACTACTAAACCTAATTCTCTTCTTTCTCCTCACCTTCTTTAACTTTATTCTAACACTTTTCCCCTTCCCTTCCCTTTAGCCAACTTCAATCTTTATCTGGTACATACTACACTTCTGCTTTGATAGAACCACACATATTACGGTTTTGCTCTCCGGTCATATCTGATCCCCATAGTAATACCTCCCAAACACTCAAATAAATGAGTAAACATGTAACGCTTAAAACTTTTACAATAGCAATGCAAAATGTTAAAGGGTTCTTATCCCCATTAAAGAGGTCAATTGCCTTCCATGACTTCTATAAAAAGCAAATTGACCTCCTTTTAACCCAAGAAATGCGCTTTAGAAAAATCAATGAACCCAAACTGTCTACATATTACTATGACCAGCACTTTCTTAGCTCAGACCCAGGTAAAAAAGAATGGTGTGGGTATCTCCATCAGAAAAGGCTCCTCCTTTGATCTACTAAATAAATATTCTGACACTGATGATAGAGTTTTAATAATCGTGGGCTTACTATATGGTATACCCCTCACAATAGCTAATATATACGCCCCCAACCGACCGACACCAACCTTTTTTTGTAAGGCACTTAACCAACTAATAGATAATGCTAAAGGCCCAACTATTATAGGAGGAGACTTTAATTTTCCACTCAACCCAGCAATAGATACATCCACAGGGAAATACTATATGGGAAATAGAAGAACAAAGGCTAACTGGCATGCTCTCCAAACCCTTCCACTATATGACACCTTGCAGATTACACATCCCACTTCTTGGGACTATACCTTCTCACATCCACAAAACTCCTACTCCCACCTTGACTACATACTTTGCGACCAAACCACACTCTCTAACGTAAAAGATTCTAAGATAACCCATACGGTATGGTCAGACCACAGCACAGTGATTAACACTTTCACTTGGTCCTCTATACCAGTGATTTTTAACCTTTTTTTTGCCGTGGCACACTTTTTTACATTAGAAAATCCCGTGGCACACCACCATCCCAAAAATTTTAAAAAATCACACATTGTAGCCTAATACAGCATATATATATATACATACACACAAACACACACATACTGTATGTATTGTGCTGTTATGCCATGCCTCCTACAAACTACCCCTGCACTGGGAGTAAAAAACAAGCAAAGTTTAAAAAATATGTCACACTGTTGTCAGTCTGCCGTGGCACACCTGAGGATCTCTCACGGCACACTAGTGTGCCACGGCACACTGGTTGAAAAACACTGCTCTATACCACTTAGCCGTGCAAGCTGGAGGCTCAATGATCTTATATTTTCTCATCCTTACTGACATCAAGGAGAGAACAGTTGAATTATTTTATTTTAATAATCCCCTAGACACTTCTAACTCCGACAATTGGGGAGCATACAAATGCTATATATGGGGGGAACTCATCAAACACACGAAGAGATAACATCAACAAAGAACTGCACAATATAATACTCTTACCTCTAAACTTATGCAATCCGAACTGGAACATAAAATGAATCCGACTTCCCCTCAAAAGCGGGATAGAGACACTTTAAATAATTATATAATTAAAAATGCGCATTTGCGCTCCCTCACTATGAAAGCAAAGTTTTTTGAAAGCAATAAAATGGGTCGCATGCTAGCTAGATCCCTCAAAAAAAGGAATTGCAAAACATTTATTAAAATCATTAAAAGCCATACGGAAAGCACCTCTTTCAATAGTAGAGCCATACTACAGGACATCAATATACAATTTAGAATCGTGCAATCCCAATTCTAAAACAAATCTGATTACAGATTATCTAGTGAAAAAGAAGCAGTCTTGCTTAGAATAAAAATTCCTTTATTAAACATCAACAACAGTCAGAGATTTGTTAACCTTGGGAAACAGGTAGATCTAATACCCAGGGATGCTCTCCTCCTTTATAAACCCAAGGACAGGGACAATACATTCAAAGGGGTTTATTGTGCCCAATACTCCAAAATTTGTGGAATAATTAAACAACATTTTCCCCTATTGGCAGCGGACGATAAATTGACTGACTTGGTACATCAGGGTAAGACGCTCTTGTAAGAAATGTCCAACTTTGGCATCCCTCCTTTCTCCTACGCAACTTAAACAGCAAACTAGACCACAAAGCTCTTGGCTTAGACATTTAGGTATGTTTCGCTGTGGTCACAGAAAATCTAAACCCTGTGACTATGTACAAGTCAGCGATACCTTTACATCTACTGCCAATGGTCTAACTTATCCCATTAAGACCTACTTAAATTGTACCTGTACTAATGTTATCTACCTTATTACATGTACTCTATGCAAAATACAATATGTAGGTCTTACATCTAGAGATATCAATTCATGTATTTGAGACTATACTGTATGTCCACTTTGGGGGAAATCTACTACCCCCCAAGTACAACATTTTGCCACCTCACATAATTGCGAATTACATACATTCAGATGGACAGCCATTGAGAAGGTTATGGTACCTAAGAGAGGAGGCGACATTAACACCCTCCTAGCTAAACGTGAGCTGTTCTGGATCTTCACTTTGAGGACCAGAATACCCCATGGTTTAAATTCTAAATACAACCTCATAAATTTTTGGGAGTAGTAGTATGTACCCCCTTATGCTTTTCATGGTTTTATACTTGGTTCCTCTTTTACATAACGCTATATTCATTTCTCTCCTTTGTTCCCTATGACTTTCCCTTCTCCCATATACTCAGGTATCATTTTGATGACTGTCTATATTGGATTTCCCTTACTCTTTGTACAGGTAGTATCTGTACAGGCAGTATTTATGTATTTATGTATTCTAGACTTGGCACTTATTTTGTGCACCTTCTGGATGGGCAGTCCATATGATATGTACAATGAATTATATTATATCATTAAATTAAGCTATATAAATAGATCCATTATGCTAGATTATTGTACACATATTGTTCCTCACCATTTCAATGATGGACAGTATGGTATTTAGTGACTTGTATCTTCTCATACTCCTGTATTATTCTACTCTAATTTATAGCATTTACTCTTTGTTACCTACTTTCCACGAGCACATCTTTGCTATTACTATATTGTCCTTTTTTACAGTACATTATAGGGCTGCAACAACTAATCGGTAAGTTTGATCATAAAAATAGTTGTCAACAAATCTCATTATCAATTAGGTGGTCAGCGATCAGTTGGTCAGTTGCACAGCACCAGCTGATTTAATCTGATGATCTACTGCAACTAAGATTGTGGAAAAAAAATTGAATGTATTTATTTTTTTAATCTTTTTTTCTATCCGATTAATCGGACAATAATCATCTGATTAATCGGATAGAAAAAAAATAATAAATAAAAATTAATTAACAATTAACCAACTAATCGCTGACCACCTAATTGATGAAGAGATTCTTTGACAACTATTTTTATGATCAATCTTACCGATTAGTTTTTAGTACATTATATTAACATTTTTATATCATATAACATGTACTATAGCACTATCTATATTGTTTCATTTTATATATATATATATATATATATATATATATATATATATACCCCGCACTTTGTACTTTTTTTTACATTTATGACGGTGTGTTTAATAGGTATTTGCCATTTCTTTTATATATATTTTGTATTTGCTTCATGAAATATTTCATATAGTTTTTGTGCTCCTGTTACGTGTTTTATGTATGTACCTACTTGTGTTCTCATCTTCTCATGCAGCATATTGGGTTAATCTCTTTCTTTGCACAGCATCTGAGGGTGTTTTAATCAATTAGTTTTAACCAATTAGAATGAGCCTTAACCCTTATATTCACCTGTAAGGTGGAGCACTGCAGGTTATGTTTACGGCCCATGTCCAAAACATGTCAACCGTCTAGTGCTCTCACCCTCTGTTTGCACTTTGAACCTGCATGGATTTTTTAATCTTGATATTTAATAAAACAACTTTTATTCTAAGCAAGACCGCTTCTTTTTAACTGTGATTACCATCAGCTGCTTGGTCCTTGGTGTATTACTCTTGCTGTGAGCACTGTACCGGGCGAAGAAAGTCTCCACCCCACCCCTCTTCTCATGCCGACACGCCTACTCTGACATCATCTCCTTACAGCTCAGTGCCGTACGCTGATTTCCAGACAGAAGCTCTAATCGAATGGGCAGAAGGGGAAACTTTGTGCTGAGTAAGTTCTCAGCCCCGTAAGGCATACGGATCCCTGGATGCTTTGCACAGCTTCAGAGGGTGTTTTAATCAATTAGTTTTAACCAATTAGAGGAAGCTCTATTCTAAACCATTCTGACGGCCAACTAGAGCTGCATGATAGGAGAAGTGACACCTTGCTGGCTATCCTGATATGGATGCTCTGAGATTTTGGACTTTCCAGGGGTGAGTAGGCTATAGTAAGACCTGGATACCTAAATAAGTGTATGTGCAGTTTTGCATTCTAACGGGTACTCACACTTTCTACTGGGTTTTTTGTGTGCATGCTGTGGGATATTTCATCTTTCTTTCACTATATAGATTATCTAGCCCATATTAACCTCCCATCCCTTACAGCAGAAGACTCCTCAACCTTAGACCAACCATTCCATATACAATAAATTCTAATGGCTATAAAATCCCTCCCACCTGGTAAAGCCCCAGGCCCAGATGGCTTCACCCCCAAATTCTACCATCTACTTAAAACACAATTAAGCCCACAACTCTTTACTCTATTCCAATCGATAGACCAGACTGGCTATCTCTCCCAACACCTCTTGGAGGCTACCATATCGGTGATCCCTAAACCAGGCAAATGCCCTGATCAAGTAGGTAACTATAGGCCAATATCCCTTTTGAACATAGATGTAAAACTACATGCTAAGATTCTAGCCACTTGTATAAATAAAGTCCTACCTACCTGATCCATTCTGACCAGGTGGGCTTTATCCCAGGCATAAAAGCCAAAGACAATTCCATTTGTGTACTTCAAACTCTACATTACTCCAATAATAGCAAAACCCCAATTATTTTGCTCTCTACGGATGCTGAGAAGGCTTCGACAGGGTGGACTGGGAGTTCACGTGGTCCACCTTGTCAAAATTCGGGTTCTCTACCAAATTAATTACAAGAATAAAGTTAGTTGTACACTAACCCTACTGCTGTAATCCACGCTAATGACTTAACTTCTGACAAATTTTCCATTAAAAACAGTACCCGACAGGGTTGCCCCCTATCACCCCTCCTATTTGCCCTTATGGTTGAGACTTTTGCTACACATATCCGATGTAATCCAAACATCACAGGACTGAAATTTGGCCCCATAGAACAAAAATGCATACTGTCCGCAGATGACATTATCTTCACCATAGGCTCCCCAAGCACATCCATCCCCACTCTCCTAAAAGAACTTGATACATATAAAGTGAACTCTAACTTTACAATCAACATGGACAAATCATCCCTCCTACCCATTAACCTGATGACAGACAAAACCACATATATAACTTCAAACACCCTATTCTCAATC
This sequence comes from Bombina bombina, assembly GCF_027579735.1. Taxonomy (NCBI): domain Eukaryota; kingdom Metazoa; phylum Chordata; class Amphibia; order Anura; family Bombinatoridae; genus Bombina; species Bombina bombina. Next base: position 40,440,339 of record NC_069503.1, read on the forward strand.
TCCAACTCTATACGCTATCTAGGCATCAATATTACACCAGACATAACAGAGCTATTCAGTTTAAATTATCTTCCATTGCAAACTGATACCCAGAAGCTTTTAGAATCATGGCATAAACAGGGCCATTTATTGTGGATCGGTTGTGTAAATGCTGTAAAAATGACAATCCTCCCAAAATACCTTTTATCTATTTCAAGTACTCCCACTTTATCTACCCTCTCACTATTTGACATCACAACAGAAACAAATAGAAACATTTATATGGTCATACCACCGACCAAGAGTAGAAAAACCGACTTTATACCTAAACAGGGAAGATGGCGTCCTAGGAATTCCCAAACTGACTGCTTTAGGGCTACCCATCTAGCACGTATTGCTGCATGGAATCATAACAACCCTTTTAACCCATGGGTCCAACTAGAAGCAGCGCTCCCCAATCTTCCTTCTTTGGGCGAGATGTGTTGGATCCCTAAAAGATACAGACCAATAACATGCACCACCAACTACTATGTAGCAAGCACACTCAAAACATGGGACAAAACCATCCAATTAAATCACACAATCTCATGCCAAAAATCCCCTCTCACCCCACTCTGGGGACACCCATTGTTCCTCCAGCCCGAATTGACACAAACAATCTCCATAATCGATCAATTACAACAACTACCAATATCTTCACTGTTTAACCCCTTAATGACCAACAACGTGCAGGGTACGTCCTCCAAAAAAATGTCCTTAACGACCAAGGACGTACCCTGCACGTCTTGGTCTTTGAAAGCAGTGGAAGCGATCCTGATCACTTCCAGCTGCTTTCATGTTATTGCAGTGATGCCTCGATATAGAGGCATCCTGCAATAACTTTTTTAAGCAGTCCGATGCAGAGAGAGCCACTCTGTGGCCCTCTCTGCATCGGCTATGATCGTTGGTGGGTGGGAGCGTGTCCAGGGAGGCGAGTGGGGCGGCTATCAGTAGAGTAGGGGGGCTGGATCGCGTGCGCGCGCGTGCACGGGAGCGCACGCGCGTGCACGTGTCAAACTGCCCAAAACTTAGAATTGAAGTGGAAGAGGCACAGGGTGGGAATCAGTGGGAGAGAGGGTGGGAATAAAAAATATTAATGATCTGGGAGAGGGTGGGGGGTTGGGTGTTAAGGGGGGGTAAGCTACACTACAGAAAATCTTAAAATAAACTTTTGATTTCAAACTGGGTACTGGCAGACAGCTGCCAGTACCCAATATGGTGCACAATAAGGCAGAGGAGGGGGCAGAGAGCTGTTTGGGGGGATAAGGGAGGTTGGGGCTAAGGGGGGGGGGTCCTACACAGCAGAATTTTTTTTTTTTTAAACAAAACAAAAAAAAACTTTTATTTTAGTACTGGCAGACTTTCTGTCAGTACTTAAGATGGCGGGGACAATTGTGGGGTGGGGGAGGGAAGACAGCTGTTTGGGAGGGATCAGGGGGTGTGATGTGTCAGGTGGGAGGCTGATCTCTACACTAAAGCTAAAATTAACCCTGCAAGCTCCTTATAAGCTACCTAATTAACCCCTTCACTGCTAGCCATAATACACGTGTGATGCGCAGCAGCATTTAGCGGCCTTCTAATTACCAAAAAGCAACGCCAAAGTCATATATGTCTGCTATTTCTGAACAAAGGGGATCCTAGAGAAGCATTTACAACCATGTGTGCCATAATTGCACAAGCTGTTAGTAAATAATTTCAGTGAGAAACATAAAATTGTGAAAAATGTAGCGTTTTTTTCAATTTGATCGCATTTGGCGGTGAAATGGTGGCATGAAATATACCAAAATGTGCCTAGATCAATACTTGGGGTTGTCTACTGCACTACACTAAAGCTAAAATTAACCCTACAAGCTCCCTACATGCTCCCTAACTAACCCCTTCAATGCTGGGCATAATACACGTGTGGTGCACAGTGGCATTTAGCGGCCTTCTAATTACCAAAAAGCAACGCCAAAGCCATATATGTCTGCTATTTCTGAACAAAGGGGATCCCAGAGAAGCATTTACAACCATTTATGCCATAATTGCACAAGTTGTTTGTAAATAATTTCAGTGAGAAACCTAAAGTTTGTGAAAAAATTTGTGAAAAAGTGAACGATTTTTTTTATTTGATGGCATTTGGCGGTGAAATGGTGGCATGAAATATACCAAAATGGGCCTAGATCAATACTTTGGGATGTCTTCTAAAAAAAAAAATATACATGTCAGGGGATATTCAGGGATTCCTGAAAGATATCAGTGTCCCAATGTAACTAGCGCTAATTTTGAAAAAAAGTGGTTTGGAAATAGCAAAGTGCTACATGTATTTATTGCCCTATAACTTGCAAAAAAAGCAAAGAACATGTAAACATTGGGTATTTCTAAACTCTGGACAAAATTTAGAAACTATTTAGCATGGGAGTTTTTTGGTGGTTGTAGATGTGTAACAGATTTTGGGGATCAATGTTAGAAAAAGTGTGTTTTTTCCATTTTTTTCCTCATATTTTATAATTTTTTTATAGTAAATTATAAGATATGATGAAAATAATGGTATCTTTAGAAAGTCCATTTAATGGCGAGAAATACGATATATAATATGTGTGGGTACAGTAAATAAGTAAGAGGAAAATTACAGCTAAACACAAACACCGCAAAAATGTAAAAATAGCCTTCGTCCCAAACGGACAGAAAATAGAAAAGTGCTGTGGTCATTAAGGGGTTAAAGACGGACATTTCAGAATGCAAAATGACTTACAACATATAGGAACACCTTTTCACAAATGGTTTGTATATCTTCAAATTCGTCACGCAATTCAAATAAATCCACATAAGCTAAATTTTGTTAGACCTAACACACCATTTGAATCCTTATGTATTAATTTATAGTATGCTTAGAGGCTGCTTTCCAACACATAAACCCCTAGACATAACTAAGTGGGAAAAAGAAATGCAAGAAATGTTTAAAGAAGAACAATGGAGCAAATTCTTTAAATTGACTAAAAGCATCAATCTCCCCAATCATTGTAGAACTTAACTACAAAATCCTATCAAGATGGTATCTCACACCCCACCGACTCCACAGTATCTTCACTGATGCCTCCTCACTGTGTTGGAGACACTGCGGTGAAAAAGGCACTGCCCTCAGATAAAAACATTTTGGGAGAACATCACCTTAAAGGGACATGAAACCCCAAAAATTTATTTTGTAATTCAGATAGAGAATATAATTTTAACAACTTTCTAATTTACCTATATTATCTAATTTGTTTCATTCTCTTGGTATGCTTTGTTGGAGTAGCAATGCACTAACGGTTTCTAACTAAACACATGGGTGAGCCAATAACTATCAGTATAAATATGCAGCCACCAATCAGCTGCAAGAGCCTAGGTTCTCTGCTGCTTCTGAATTTGCCTAGATAAACCTTTCAGCAAAGGATAACAAGAGAAGGAACCAAATTAAATAATAGAAGTAAATTGGAAAATTGTGTAAAATTGTATTCTTTATCTGAATCATGGAAGAAAATTTTGGGGTTTCATGTCCCTTTAAACATTAACTCAATATTAGGCACAACACTCGAACTTCGCCCTTCCATAATACTCCTCAATGACCTCCCCCAAATCCCCTGTCTGTATAATAGGAAATTGTTACAATGTATGATAAATTGCGCCAAGAGATTTAATACCTAGATTTTGGAAAAAAGCGACAACACCCACCTTACAAATGTGGCTAAAGGAAGGGATCATGTTCTCTCTTTGGAAAAACTCCACTACTGCTTTCAAGGTAAAGCTGATTTTATCTTAGACCTCATATTTATATGGGACCAGAAAACAACAATATACCCTAAAGTACCTGTGACACAAAACCTTCTCATTTCCCCCACCTCCCCCTCCTCCCCTTCTTTAACTTATTTCCTCTCCTACTTTTCCCCCTCTTTAGAAATATCCTTCATTTCTTTACGGTCACACGGCTACGCTGATTATAGTGCCTCTAATTTATGTTATCAACAGTGACTGTAATTTGTATTTATAGTTTACTTTATTCCACAACTATTATGTGCTAATGTTATTCATGTTGTGTTCATTTTTGTAAAATTCAATAAAAAACATTTTAATTAAAAAAAAACTGTTTGCTGTTTGTAATTTATTTTCATTATTAAATTGTACACAGCCTTTTAAATTACCTGAGGCTCCGGCTCCTACTTAGCATATGCAGGAGTTCACATTATATACAAATATGAGTCTGTTATTGGCAGAAAGCTGTCACATGGTACAGGAGTCTGTTATTGGCTGATAGCTGTCACATGGTACAGGTGCAAAACTACATTTATCAGAAAACAATCTACTATGACTTTAAAAAGAGAAGTAGGTTTTATTGCATTGTATTTTTATCATGCATTTGTTGATTTTGTAATTCTATATGTTATGGTTCTTTTAAATGGACTGAATTTGCCAAAAGAACATATCTCATTACAGGGAGTGCAGAATTATTAGGCAAATGAGTATTTTGACCACATCATCCTCTTTTTGCATGTTGTCTTACTCCAAGCTGTATAGGCTCGAAAGCTTACTACCAATTAAGCATATTAGGTGATGTGCATCTCTGTAATGAGAAGGGGTGTGGTCTAATGACATCAACACCCTATATCAGGTGTGCATAATTATTAGGCAACTTCCTTTCCTTTGGAAAAATGGGTCAAAAGAAGGACTTGACAGGCTCAGAAAAGTCAAAAATAGTGAGATATCTTGCAGAGGGATGCAGCACTCTTAAAATTGCAAAGCTTCTGAAGCGTGATCATCGAACAATCAAATAGTCAACAGGGTCGCAAGAAGCGTGTGGAAAAACCAAAGCGCAAAATAACTGCCCATGAACTGAGAAAAGTCAAGCGTGCATCTGCCAAGATGCCACTTGCCACCAGTTTGGCCATATTTCAGAGCTGCAACATCACTGGAGTGCCCAAAAGCACAAGGTGTGCAATACTCAGAGACATGGCCAAGGTAAGAAAGGCTGAAAGACGACCACCACTGAACAAGACACACAAGCTGAAATGTCAAGACTGGGCCAAGAAATAGCTCAAGACTGATTTTTCTAAGGTTTTATGGACTGATGAAATGAGAGTGAGTCTTGATGGGCCAGATGGATGGGCCCGTGGCTGGATTGGTAAAGGGCAGAGATCTCCAGTGCGACTCAGACGCCAGCAAGGTGGAGGTGGAGTACTGGTTTGGGCTGGTATCATCAAAGATGAGCTTGTGGGGCCTTTTCGGGTTGAGGATGGAGTCAAGCTCAACTCCCAGTCCTACTGCCAGTTTCTGGAAGACCCCTTCTTCAAGCAGTGGTACAGGAAGAAGTCTGCATCCTTCAAGAAAAACATGATTTTCATGCAGGACAATGCTCCATCACACGCGTCCAAGTACTCCACAGCGTGGCTGGCAAGAAAGGGTATAAAAGAAGAAAATCTAATGACATGGCCTCCTTGTTCACCTGATCTGAACCCCATTGAGAACCTGAGGTCCATCAAATGTGAGATTTACAAGGAGGGAAAACAGTACACCTCTCTGAACAGTGTCTGGGAGGCTGTGGTTGCTGCTGCACGCAATGTTGATGGTGAACAGATCAAAACACTGACAGAATCCATGGATGGCAGGCTTTTGAGTGTCCTTGCAAAGAAAGGTGGCTATATTGGTCACTGATTTGTTTTTGTTTTGTTTTTGAATGTCAGAAATGTATATTTGTGAATGTTGAGATGTTATATTGGTTTCATTGGTAAAAATAAATAATTGAAATGGGTATATATTTGTTTTTTGTTAAGTTGCCTAATAATTATGCACAGTAATAGTCACCTGCACACACAGATATCCCCCTAAAATAGCTATAACTAAAAACAAACTAAAAACTACTTCCAAAACTATTTAGCTTTGATATTAATGAGTTTTTTGGGTTCATTGAGAACATGGTTGTTGTTCAATAATAAAATTAATCCTCAAAAATACAACTTGCCTAATAATTCTGCACTCCCTGTATATTATCACTCCTTGTAAACAAAAAATCTTTCTTTTCTTAACTTTATCCAAGATAACAATTGAAATGAACATTTTAGTGCCTATCTTGCCAAGGGATTTAAGACAACTCAGTATTGACCAAGAGAAGTTAAAGGACTGGGGGTGGAGCACATGACAAAATGTCTGACAGTGAGAATTAGTAGGAAGTATAATACCAATACTGCTGTATCCAATTTAACTTATATTTAAACAACTGATTTTAAACATTTCTTTCAGGAGAAAATCTTGTTTCATATAAATGATAGAAAACAAAGATTATAATATATTTGTAAAGTTGTGATATGGCCCCACTTAAATAGATTTTCTACCATTATGTTGTGTAGATCTGGGAAGATTCATATTTAAGGGTAATTATAACACCCACAGAGCTAACTGTACTAAATGCTTGTGCTGAATCAATAGCACATATGTAATAACCTAAACAGCTGATCTGTATCACATGCAATGTAATTATAACACTCACAGAGCTAACTGTACTAAATGCTTGTGCTGAATCAATAGCACATATGTAATAACCTAAACAGCTGATCTGTATCACTTGCAATGTAATTATAACACCCACAGAGCTAACTGTACTAAATGCTTGTGCTGAATCAATAGCACATATGTAATAACCTAAGCAGCTGATCTGTATCACATGAATTGTTATGTGTGCCTTTAATGATACCATACGTACAGTTAATAAGAACCATTATTTATTATTATCTGTCTAAACCATTTACTATACTTTTTACAGACACGGCCAGAGCACTGAGAGGTATCAGGTATTGATGTAACTGGAGTGAATAAGGGAACCTTCTTCCTGAGCACAGACATTGGAGCCTGTTATCAGCATGAACTCATATGTGTTAGGTGAGTAAAATAGCTATTATACTGACTTTAATTACTGGGAAAATAGATGACTCATTAAACAAATATAAACTATTATATTTATATCTGCATCTTTTAAGTACATTTGTGTCAGTGACTGTTATAAAGAAGGAGCAACCCCCATTGAGCTGAGGGGGATGGTAAAAAATACTACTCCCCCCCCCCCCCTCTGTCCTTTTAGACAGACCATGTCCAACAACTGCCTAACTTCACCCCCTGACCTGGTTCATTACTCAGAACACCTGCAACTACACCTTCCCCCGTCCTGACTTCGCTCATAGAACATCCATAACTACACTTATGCCTACCTTGTTCCCATGTGTGTAACACCCATAACTCAGTCATTTAGTTTACTATGATGTAGTAATGTTTACATTCTATGTCATCCTTTTTTAATTTGTGATTTACATGTAAATACATTTAATAATACAAAACAGAAGGCATTTTTGAGTATAAAATCCAAATCCACTGTGTGATAGGATGTCAGGTCCTGGAGGCTCCAAAAAAAAGGGCAGTAGCTCTACAGGTAAATTTGAAAAATCTGTTTTTTCCAGGCTCTTCTCTGATCTATTGGTCAGCGATATTTGGAGATTAAGACATCCTACTGATAGGGATTTTACGTGTGTATCAAAGGCGAAGGCCTCAAGCTCACGCATAGATTTATTTTTAATTTCTGACGCTCTGATTCCTAACGTATACTCAGATAAAATACATAATGTTTTTCTATCAGACCATGCGCCGGTTGAACTTGCTCTTGCCTATGATGGCCCAATCTCGAATAGAAACACATTAAGATTTCCCGTACATTTATATAGATCTGATGCGTTTCGTGAATTCCTTTTGCATGCCTGGACGGATTTTATCACTGATAATAAAGAACATAGCTCATCCCCAGAGCTGTTCTGGGAGACTGCCAAAGCGGTGTTAACAGGTAACATAGTTTCCTATGTAGCACATGTCCACCGGAAAGCACAAAAAAGATTTATTGCTTTGAGTAAAGAGATAACGCACGCATACCAGAAGTTTTGTGAAACTAAATCTAGACCTCACATTAATCTCTATATAGAAGCTAAGATATCCTTAGATACATTTGTGAAACGTCAGGCAGCTCAGGGACTCCTTAAGAGAAACTCCATATATCTACGCTATGGAAATAAGGCAGGTAAGCTCATGGCCTCTCTAGTAAATAAAAGATCCATAAAAAAAAATATTGCTCTTATAGAGGGAAAACCTTTACAAAAACCCAGGATATTCTTACCTGCTTCGAAGATTATTATAAGCAATTATATACTAGACAGGTAGATATTGAGCATACCAGTAAGGTACCTTTCTGGGAAAATATTAAATTACCTCAACTATCACAAGAACAATTATCTAACTTAAATGCTCCCATCACTATAGAAGAATTAAATAATACAATATCTTCCCTCGCATTGGGGAAAACTCCTGGGCCTGACGGCCTTCCAATCGAATTTTATAAGATCTTACAATCACAGCTATCCGAAATCTTACTGAAATTGTTCAACACATACTTCATAGAAAAGGTTACCCCCTCGGTATTTTTCTCACTAGCTAATATCACTCTTATTCCTAAAAAAAATAAGGATCATACACTGACTGAAGCGTATCGACCGATATCACTTCTTAACTCAGACTACAAAATATATATACGAAAATATTAGCCTCTAGGTTACAACCACTCCTGCCAGATATCTTACACGCAGATCAGACGGGTTTTGTCACAGGCAGATCTTCGGTTGTGAATCTACGTAGAGTTCTACACATAATTAATCACTACTGGGCTAGTAGAAATGATTCAAATACGCAGGGAAAGGAGGCCTTCCTGCTATCCTTGGATGCAGAGAAGGCCTTCGTTCGTGTTGAATGGCAGCATCTTCTGAAGACCATGAGACTTTTCAATATACAGGGCCCTTTCTTACAGGCAGTTTCTAATATGTACACTGCACCAAAGGCACGAATAATGGCTAACGGTTTTTTTTCAGGTGCCTTTGGCTCATAAGCTACACCAAACATATGAAGGAATCAATATTAAAGACTCTTATCATCACCTAGCACTCTATGCAGACGATATGCTACTTTTCGTAAATGATCCGGCAAACTCTATTCCGAAAATTCTTAATATTATAGAAGAGTTTGGCACCTTTTCAGGTTACAAAATAAACATATCAAAATCTGAAATATTATGGTTAAGAAAGTGGTCATACAGTAGAACAATATATCCCTTTAAAGAGGTCACCTCATCTCTAACTTACTTAGGTATTCTCCTTCATCGGAACCCTAATCTTATTTACCAGCTTAATATTACCAGACAATGCATACAAAGTTCCCAGCAGCTTGATAGCTGGTCTCTGCTACCATTATCTCTATCAGGTCGTATTAACTTAATTAAAATGGTTATACTACCACAAATCTTATACACCTTATCCATGTTACCTTTTTTTATTGAACAGAGAAGATCTCATATTACTTAATCAAGCTATTAAACGCTTTCTCTGGAAAAATAAAAAACCACATATAGCAGTGGGAAAACTTTGTCTTCCATACTCTGATGGCGGACTGGGACTACCAGACTTTAGATTCTATAACTGGGCACTTCTTTTAAGACTGGTACTTGACTGGCAGCTGGATACTGCACATTTTTATCATAAAGACTTAGAACAAGCCGCTCTGGGGGATATTAACATATCTTTTCTCCCCTACACGGATAAGAGTAAACTACCCCTAGTGGTTAAAAACAATATCTTATATAATGACCCACTGCGAGTCTGGAAGCTATCTCTTAAACATTTGAGCATTTCCCAACCTGATCCTAAATACATATCCTTAATAGGAAATTTTGATTTCCCCACAGGCACAGAATCCTTGCCTTTTCGAGTATGGGAGACCAAGGGGATAAATGTGGTCGGTTGCCTCCTGGATCAGTCCACTCACACAGTGAAATCTTTCCAGGAATTAAATAAACAATTTAATATACCTCATACCCACTTTTTCGCCTACCTACAGGCAAGGCACTATATTAACAACCTTAAAGACAAAAATAAAAACTTTTGGTCTCCCTCACCCTTTGTGCCCATACATGCCGCATTTAAAAGTGCGGAAATATAACTACTCTAATTCTTAAAACAAGTCTAGAAAAGACTAAAAAAGCTACCCTATCCTCGCAACTGAGAGAATCTCAGGTTCGTATGCTGAATCAAGACTATCTTACTCCTAAACGTATCTCACATTGGAACTCGTCGATTGATAACCAGTGTGTTAAATGCTTAATACATGCCCCAGATTTATACCATTATTTCTATAACTGTCCTCGCATTAAGAATTTCTGGGGCAGGTTACAATACTGGCTATTAACAACCTTTAAGCTCAAACTCACTATTGGACTAGAGATGATTTGTTTTTTAAACTGGGATATTAGTCTTAATAGACTCTGTCCTATTCTACCTTTAATCTTCCTACTAGCCAGAAACTGTGTTCTGTCTCTGTGGATAGAGAGGAAATGCCCTATGGTAAAACATCTTATTCATAAATTGTGGATACATCTACTCATTGAGCAATACGATGCTCAATTGGACACAATACAACGTTCATTGACATTTCTTAAAAAATGGGAATGCTATATAAAAACTCTAGATACACAAAAGCAAAAACAGATACTGCTCCCCTTCTTACAAACAGAATACATGCTAAATGCCCATTTGAGAGGTGAATGGTCCTTGGTGTATAGAGATTAGGATTGGATGGGATAGCTTCTATATAGACTAGATGGGCGGGGGGGGGGGTCGAGGGGTTGAGGAGAGGAAAATCTGTATCTTCATGTTCCCTAATCTTTTTTTTTTTTGTGATCCCGGCAACAGAATCACTATTGGACAGGATAGTCCAATGCAAAAAAAAAAAACTCAACTAATTAGTATTACACATCTGAGAGGGCATAGGGGGAGGGGGGACGAAATAGAGGGGAAAAAAAATAAAACTGTTTATCACTTTGAATGTATCAACACCCAATGGAATGGGTTTATTTGTATCACCAACTTTGTTCGATAAAAAGAAATTTAAAAAAACAAAAAACAAAACAGAAGGCATTTTTGAGTATAAAAAATGTTTTTTTTTATTGAGATGGATTATATTATAATGAATAAAGTCTTATTTTTCTTTATTCCATTTCTTTTTATGTAGACAAACACGTGAATAGTTCATATCCCTCCTTCACTACAGAAAGCATAAGAATGATTCCACAAACTCAAATAGTCTTAGACACCAATGACTATTCACAAACATTGGGGATATCACAAAAGATATTAACAGACGATGGTGAATTGGCAGGAACTGGGCAGCAATCATTATGTACAGAGAGTAATTTAGTCATCAAACAAGAGGACAACATTTATGCCTTAACTAGTGAAATGATTATCCCAGAGGATAAACCACACACATTTACTGGGTTTTCAAAACATATTAAAGAAGGGAAAAGTCTTCAGTCTAACCAAATGATTCATGCAAAGGAGAAACCTTTCAAATCTACAGAATGTGAGAAAAGCTTTAGATGGAAGTCTCAGCTACTAGAACACCACAAAATTCACACAGGTGAGAAACCACACACATGTACTGAGTGCGGCAAGTGTTTTACAGAAAAACGTAATCTGAAAATTCATGAAAGGAGTCACACAGGAGAAAAGCCGTTCACATGTACAGAGTGTGGAAAATGTTTTACACATAAGAGTAATCTGAAAACTCATGAAAGGATTCACACAGGGGAAAAGCCTTTCAGATGTACAGAGTGTGGAAAATGTTTTACAGGAAAACGTAATCTGAAAATTCATGAAAGGAGTCACACAGGAGAAAAGCCGTTCACATGTACAGAGTGTGGAAAATGTTTTACAGTACAGAGTCATCTGAAAACTCATGAAAGGATTCACACAGGAGAAATGCCATTCACATGTACAGAGTGTGGAAAATGTTTTACAGAAAAAAGTAGTCTGAAAACTCATGAAAGGAGTCACACAGGAGAAAAGCTGTTCACATGTACAGAGTGTGGGAAATGTTTTACAGAAAAAAGTAATCTGAAAAAGCATGAAAGGAGTCACACAGGAGAAAAGCCGTTCAAATGTACAGAGTGTGGAAAAAGTTTTACAGAAAAAAGTAATCTGAAAAGTCACGAAAGGATTCACACAGGAGAAAAGCCGTTCACATGTACAGATTGTGGAAAAAGTTTTACAGTAAAAAGTAATCTGAAAAGTCATGAAAGGATTCACACAGGAGCAAAGCCGTTCACATGTACAGAGTGTGGAAATAGTTTTACAGAAAAAAGTAATCTGAAAAGGCATGAAAGGAGTCACACAGGGAAAAAAAACCTTTTCACATGTAGAGTGTGGAAAAAGTTGTATACATAAGAGTGAACTGAAAATTCATGAAAGGATTCACACAGGGGAAAAGCCTTTCACATGTACAGAGTGTGGGAAATGTTTTACAGAAAAAAAGTCATCTGAAAAAGCATGAAACTAGTCAAACAGGAGAAAAGTCTTTCTCATGTACAGAGTGTGGGAAATGTTTTACACATAAGAGTTATCTTAAAAGTCATGAAAGGATATACAAGGGAAGAAACATTTCACATATTTGGAAAGTGGAATTTTTTTTTTTATTTTAATCAGGTATCACAAAACACCAAATATTTACACACAAATAAACTTTATATATTTTACAGTGAGCAAACCTTTTTTATAATTATCCTAATGAGGACACACTTTCTAAATAGAAGCATCAAAAAGGATCCTATTGTAAATAATACTTTCTTAATCCCAGTTATAAAAACCCCAGATTGGAAGCGCTCTTCTGCTGTCCTTTGTTCCTCTATATATGTGCACCTCAGTTTCTCTCATTTCAATGTGATAGAATCCAAACACCACACAGGAATATACAGATCTGTCCTCATACTGACCAGTTTACACAACCATTCACCACCAAAGCACCCCCAGTGTTGTTTATTAATATGTCAGTGTTAGGAGTTGTACATTTGATTTACATAGGGGAGAAAATAATTACATTTACAGAATAAAGGAGTCTTTATATGAATAAAGTGTTAGATAATTATATCAACAAGAACATCAGTCTCAAATGATTGACATCTGGGAGATATATTTAATGTGCACATCATGTGGATAAACCTTTTCTTATAGCAATAGATGCTTAGCATTGTACAATTGTACATGTTATATACTAGAGGAATTACTGAGGAGAAACTGATTTTATTTCATGAGACACAATATCAGTTTCCGGTACATACGTGATCATAATCAGTTTAATTTAAATGGCAACTATAACCTACATGTATACTGGTTATGTAATATGTATGTCATGTTCTGTAACTTGATATTATGTCTAAATAAAAAGAGAGAAGCGCTCAACCTGGGAATGAACAATAGCATAATAGCTTGTTCTATGGCTAGTTACCACCCAAGAAGCATCCACTTTTTGCTCAACATGTGCCTTTCACAGAGAAGAACTTTCCTGAAGCATATCAGTCTGATCCTGACTTAACAGTACAGTCCAGCCCCAAAATACCAGGCAATCCCTCTCTGAACGAGAGAAACAGTAAAACCCCAGGCGTACAATTTGGCCTCATCAGTGAGGAGCAGCCATATCCCTCTAGGCACACTGAGAAACGAGTCCACGTCTGGATTCCCGCAGAACACTTAGGGAGACTTCCATAAATGTCATAATTTGCATAAATAAAAAGAGATGCGCTCAACCTGGGAATGAACAATAGCATAATAGCCTGTTCTATGGCTAGTTACCACCCTAGAAGCAGCCTATTTTCGCTCAAAAAGAGGCTGCTTCTTGGGTGGTAACTAGCCATAGAACAAGCTATTATGCTATTGTTCGTTCCCAGGTTGAGCGCTTCTTTCTTTTTATTTATGCAAATTATTACACTCGGGGAAGTCTCCCTAAGTGTGATGCGGGAGTTTGGTAACTGGTTTTAGGAGGGGGGGTTTCTTTTTTCTTTCTTTCTCTCTTTCTCTCTTTCTTTCTTTCTCTTTCTTTCTTTCTCTCGTTCTCCTGCCTCTTCTTGTCATAAAGGTATCTTTGGGCACCATTTTGTGACTAGAAATTGTGTTTGTAGAGTGAATAGAAATAATTTAAAATGAGTGAACAAATTAAATTTGTATCATGGAATGTAGGGGGGATCACGTCACTGTGGAAAAGGAAAAATATTCTTAAACAATTAAAAAAACAAGCTATATATATAGCAATGCTACAAGAAACACATCTCAAAGAACAAGAGATCAATAAACTCAAAACAGGATGGGTGGGAGAGGTAGTTGCAACACCATGTGCGGCTAGGAAAAAGGGAGTGGCAATACTACTCAATAAAGCTCTGGAATATAAAATTATAACAAAAGAATTAGACACAGAAGGAAGATTTATAATCTTGCAGATTAAAATAAAAGAAAGAATTTTAATATTATGCAATATCTATGACCCTAATAAACTAGATAAAGTTTTTTGGAACGAAATACGAGTCAAATTAATGAATTTTAATACTGAGAATATAATCTTGGCAGGAGACTTAAATATGGTAATGTATCCGACGCTAGATAGGCTAAAAACATCAGAAGCTAAAATCTTAAAGGATTTATGTAAAAATGTAAGACTTAAAGATATCTGGAGGATACAAAACCCAGACACACAATGTTTTACGTGCATATCATATAGCCATAAAACTATGTCTAGAATAGACACTTTTTTAATATATCTGAAAATCTTCTGGGTACTGATATTCTGGTGGATATTAATGACATTATAATATCTGATCATGCCATCATCTCCCTTAAATTTCAGTTTGCCAAATTTAAAAGAGATCCTGCAAAATTATTTTTCCCAACATATCTCTGTTCTAGTGTAAAATTCAGGGGATGGATTAAAAGAAAATGGAATGATTACTGCTATTTTAATAAAAAATATGAAAACAAACTTGAAATATTATGGGAGGCGTTTAAAGCTGTTATTAGAGGGGAAGTATAGGCATATTTAGTCAAAAATAAAAGAATTGCACAATAGAAGGACCTCCAACTAGCAGCACAAGTTCGAAATTGTTATAATGCTTATTTAAGCGACACCTCTAGAGACCTATGGGACAAATATATAAAAGCCAAACAGATAAGGGAAATTTTTCTCATCCAAAAATTAAGACAAGAAGAACTTAGAACAAGAGCGTTCTTCTACAGATATAGTGGAAGAGCAGGAATTTTTTAGCAAATTTGGTTAAATTAAAGAAGAAAAAACGTGCTATAGAAGCAATCAAAGGGGGAAAAGGGAGATTGACAAAAATGGAAGAAATAAATAGAAGCATACATGAGCATTTTAAAAAGTTCTATACTGCTGATAGCATTAACTATGAAGATAAATTAGAATTCTGGGATAAAATTAGACTGCCGGTGATATATAACGAAGGATTAGAAGAATTAAACAAACCAGTAACGCAAGAAGAAATAAAAAAAAAACCAATAGAACAGCAACAAATAAATCACCAGGTCCTAACCAGTTACCAATAGAATTATATATAATAAGTGAAGAAATAACCCCTACATTGGAAAGACTTTTCAACATGATATTTATAAAGAATGAAATGCACTCTAAATACTTTACAGCATCATTAATTTCATTAGTTCTTAAAAAAGAGAAGGATCCAGAAGAGATGGGATCATACAGACCCATCTCATTATTAAATAATAACTATACAATATTTATGAGTGTTATTGCACAGAGATTGAAGAAAGTGATGGGTTCTTTAATACACAGAGACCAAGTGGGCTTTATGCCTAATAGGAGTTCAACAACTAATCTGAGGAAGTTACAATTAATAATTGATTATTATTGGAACCAAATATTAAAAATTAATCAAAGATATTCAAAATACTTGACTATAAGGGGAAATCCAGACTTTATACCGGCATTAGATTTTAAAGCATTTAAGAACTGGGAAGCTAAGGGCTTAATATACGTATATCAATTAAGAGATAATGAAACCAAAGGCTGTATTACTTTTCAGGATTTAAAAAATGAATTTGGAATTCCCAATCAAGAATTTTCTGCGTATCTGCAAATAAGACATTTATTGGATGGAATAAATACAGATGATATAGAGGATAAATGGGGAAATTTAAATTCAGTAATAAACCTTTATAAACAAGGTAACCACTCCATCTCTTTTTTTTATAAAACAATTCAAAAGTTTCAAGAGGTGACAAGAATAGGAGCATTAGCGTCTAGCTGGAATCAATCAGTAGGGAGACTGCAAAAAAGTTTTGATCTGGTGGAAAGAGCGACGCTATCAGTCACCTGGAGAGAATCGCATATTAAATTAGTGAATAAAGCTTATATCACGCCAGCAATGAAAGCAAAATGGGATAAATCGGCAATCAATAAATGTAGTAGGCCATTGGCAGGTTTAGACCATTGTATGTGGAGCTGTCCAAAAATTAATACATTTTGGTGCAAAATGAATTATTGGTTAAATAAAATGAATCAAGAAGAGATCAAGCTGGATAGAGAGGAGGATATTGTCTTTATGTATAAAACACCCGGACATCAGGTTCATTTTACATTTGTAAATACAGTTATATTGATTGGGAGATCATTAATTCTGAAGCAATGGAAAGCAAAAAAAGGCCCCAACCTGACGGAATGTATCAATAAGCTTAAACGACAACTGATAGTGGAACAATATGATACGTCGGTTGATTCAGAAACCCAGGTTAAGCGTTTTATTAGTAAATGGAAAAAGTTTATTCAGGCATTATCTGAAGAGGAACAAATTAGAGTGCTCTATCATCTAAGAGAATCAGATAATAATTAATGCAATTGCAAGAAATGAATTTCCTAATTTTGATATAAGCCATGGGGCTTCGAGGAATGCAAACACAGGAGTGGAGGGAGAGGAGCGAGAGAGAGGGTGCTTTTTTTGTTGTTGTTGCTATTTCTTTTAAGGTGTGGTTCAAACTGGGGAATCCAATGCAACCTAGAACGTAGATTAGTTAATCAAGAAAAAGTAATATAAGAATATATGCAAATGTTACATACAAATGTAAGTCCAATAAAGTAACAACTCTAAGTTAAATTTTTTGTGATGTAACAAATGTTTTGGTAGGATTTTTTCTTTTTTTTGATAATCTGTATATTGTATATTGTTTTATTGCCAGGCAGCCGGCCTACAGTGGACCATGTGTTGTTTTTTATCTGTATTTTCTCCTTCTGGTTGTTTTCTTTTTTGTGTTGGTTGTATTGGAATCAAATAAAAAGATAAATTTAATAATAAAAGTGTGATGCAGGAATTCAGACGTGGACCCGTTGCTCAGTGTACCTAGAGGGTTATGGCTGCACCTCACTGACAAGGCCCACAATAGGCCGAAATGTACGTCTGGGGTTTTGCTGTTTCTCTCGTTCAGAGAGGGATTGCCTGGTATTTTGGGGCTGGACTGTACTGTGAAGTCAGGATCAGACTGATATGCTTCAGGAAAGTTCTTCTCTGTGAAAGGCACATGTTGAGCAAAAAGAGGATGCTTCTTGTGTGGTAACTAGCCATAGAACAAGCTATTATGCTATTGTTCGTTCCCAGGTTGAGCGTTTCTCTCTTTATTTATTGATATTATGTCTGTTAGATGTTTTCATGTTAGTTAGAAGCCACAAGAACTGATAATAGCACATACTGTATATATAAAGGGAACATTATATGTCTGATAAATCCCTTTGTACCAAGAGCACAAGTGTTAGGTATATTTATACCATTGTGTGCATATATCATGTAATGCTGCTGTTTACTATATAATTATATACAATGGTTTTTCATGCAAATAAAAAGTGATTGTAATCCAGACCAGTATTTTGTGTTTTTTTGTATAATTAAAAACACAATATCTGAGGTTGGAAACTTTAATGGCAGGATACAACCACTCAGAGGATATATTATGGGAACACCCGAAAGATATACTTAAACTAACCAAGGCTTCGAAAATAACAGGGGAAATGATGACTATGTGGCATTCGATATCTTCTAACCTACAGCTCTTACCATCTGACTCATTAGTGAGGCCATTAAGGACATTGATGGGCCCAGATTTTCAAAGACTGATTGATAAATGGGCAAACAAGGGGCTCTATAGACTAGCAGATTTTCTCCACAAAGGGAAACTAGCGACTCACCAACAGATACAAGAAAAAATATTGCCAGATAAATTACATTGGTTCCTATACCTACAGATTGCATCTACTATAACTGGGGTTTTACCCCAACACCCCAGACAACAATTAACAACACTAGAAAAACTCTGAAGCACTGATTCTCGTCATAAAGGATTGATCTCTACCCTATACATAACTTTACAGGCAGCCAAGCATAGATCTAAATCTCTTCTAATGGAAAAGTGGGAGAGAGATATTAATATAACATATTCTAAAGAGGAATGGGAAGTAATCTTCAAAGGTTCAGGCAGGGGTATGATCAGTGCAGATTTGAAAGAGAACTGCATTAAGACTGTTTTTAGGTGGTATCTTACTCCAATGATTACATCACATTTCACTCAAACGGGCAATAAAAATTGTTATAGAGGCTGTAAGGAGATGGGAACATACATCCACATGTGGTGGGAATGTCCTCAGGTACAAAAATTGTGGGCTAAATTGTCTAAGTTGCTGAGTGAGGTGCTTTTGGAAAGCATCACCCTAACTGCGACTCAAGCTTTGTTAAATGAATGTATTAAACCCTTCAACTCAGCCACGAACACATTCATACACATTTTATGCACAGCTACTAGGATATGCGTGGCACGTTACTGGAAGGTAGGGGTACCCTCATGGGGAGAGGTTATGGAAAAAATCAAGACAATACACAAACTATCTGAATCAGCCTCATTTATACAAGCCAATCATGAACAATTTTTAAAGATCTGGAATTACTGGATTTTAAGCGGACACTAACCAGATACAGCTCGGGAGGATGGGTACATAGAACTGGGGCAAGACAGAAACTACATAGAGGGTTAAGAGACGACAATTGATAAATGACTGTTGACGACTATAACCAACCAGAGGAGGCGGGGCTTTCTCCCCGGATCGGCGGCAGATGATATAGTTGAACAGGCAAGTTGATGTTTGATGATACATTGAGTGAGGGAAGAGGGGGGAGTTATTTGTTTATTGTTGCAGTTTAATGAGCGGGTGGGATAAGAGGAAAAGTTTTAAGAAAACAGGATAAAGCAACAGGGAGAGTAAGGGGATGCCACGAAAAATTACATATCTTCTGATATTGATCTGTTACATTCCCGAATCCTTGTTGTTACCAATGAATGTATGTTAAATCACACAAACTATTAGAATTTACTGGTCTACATAACAACCTGTCAGCTACTTCATTGGCAGACCTTGCTACCTTCAAACTTCGAATGTGCAATCATAACATCTATCATAGACTCTTAAATGATGGACCTTTAGCGAAAAGGATATGAGATGATGTTAACTGTATGTAAATTGAACAAGGTGTGATATATTTTTTTCTATGTTTTGCAATAAAAATTATTTCACCTAAAAACACAATATCACAGAATAATTAGGAAAACATCATCAAAGACAGAAGCCAAATCTGACAGTGAAAGTGAAAGGGCCACTGTAAGTAAATATTTTCTATGCCTGTTACTAACTAACTACCCCAAATACGCTTTTTATCAATAGCATTTAATTAACATATCTCTACCGTATATCAGAAATCTTGTCTGCAAATTTAATTGTTTTCCAAACCCACTCCGTGGGTATCCTTTGCTCTGTACCAATCCGTTTACAATACCTAGGTTTCAAAATGGCGCTTTAAACACAAAGTTATTATTTTAAGTATTTTGAACACGCAGTGCTGAAAATAGTGGGCAGGATAACGTGACATTATCGGTGAATAAAATAAATAACTTTTAGAACGTTATGAAACTTTGTTTTGGAGAAAATATAGGTCAGTAGGTTTTAATTAATGTTTATTAACTTTAATATGTTAGTTGTTTAGCTTAAAAATTATAACAGAAAGTAATCCTTTAAACGCTGATAATTCAGCAATTTTACCTAACTTTCCAATTCCCTTCTATTATTTAATTTGCTTTGTTCTTTTGGTATCCTTTGTTAAAGAGTAAACATAGGAGGCTGATATTATATAAGAATAACATATATAAATCAGTGCGCCATTAACAAAAATACTAATCTAAAATCAAAAAAATCACATAAATTATTCGAATAATGATATCCTAGATAAGCGGTAAATACCAATACATATAAGTGAAGAGGATATACTGTATCAAAAAAATACAATAAAATTAAAGATATTGGAAAACAAACCACACCACTGTATAGTAAGTGAAGAGAGTGAATAGGACAGTTCTATTAGTCCAAAATCCAAGTTCTGAAATCAGGAACTGATGGCAAGCTGCTTCTTCAAATTTCTTGTTGGACTCCCAAGATGTTAAGATCTGCAGATATAAATGATAAGAAAGAAGGCGCCACCATAGTGCACAATTCAGATTATTATAGCCTATGGTGAATAAATAATCTTGATTTTATTAAAGACAGGAGGCGAATATTTTGCATCAAATCTTTACTGAATCCAAACAGCAGCAAAGAAAACATACAGAGAAAAAAATAATAATAGCATAGTAACAAGACTGCACCAATCAGCACACAGCAGTCTAATAAACTGTAATGAACAAGTCCAGCACTTCCTCTTTTCTTTGATCATAAGACAGCGGAACCAATCATGAAGAAAACAAACTCCAAAATATCCATCCTAGACCAAAATGGAACAGCGATACCCAGGAATGGAGAAACAACAGATGACCTGGTCCGTAGATAAGGGAGAACATAAAATCCACAGAGTCACTGAAAAGAGAAAAAACGCAAAGTAACAACAATCCCAGTAAAGGAAAATCAACAGTGTTACAGAAGCATTAGTTATTTTGTTGTGAAGAGCTTATTTCCCAGCAGCAATGCCTGAACCAGCAAGCCAGCGCCTAAGAAGGGCTCCAAGAAAACCGTAACAAGTATCATTTCATAAAGAGTTAACTTTTTTCAGCTTTTAGAAACTATTGCCTAAATACACATTTGCTGGCTTCAGCTCTAAGTTTAGAGATAACCAATCCCATTGTCTAATCACCTCCGGAGCCAGACTGCTAATTGATAAGATGAACTTGTAAACTTGTTATCTTAAGTACTGTAATCCTATTGTGGCCTGTCAAAGGACAGTGCTCTCTATCTAAATGTGTGATGGGGGATTTTGTGCTTCCCCCCCTCTCCCCCTGGGAGTGCCCTGTGTGCATGTAACCTTAATAAAAAGCAGGCTGGGCATCCCAGTCCTGAGTTCTTGTTTGACCCTCAATCGCAGCGTTGACTCGTTTTTGTGGGCAGAAGGGTATCCTAGCTGTACTGCAGCTAAGGGAGATTATTCTATATTTGCGAGACTCATATAGAATACTATGGAAAGCAGCTTCTCCCCTCTTTAGCAATAGGGATCCAGGCTACTAAGCGGTCCATCTCTCAGCGAGACTAAGGGTAACCGTAACATTTGGCGGCAGCGGCGGGATTTTCCTGGATTTCCTAGGAGAGGTACAGAACGGATGGAGAGCGCTTACGAAAAATTGAAGCGTACAACCCTAAAGGATTTACTTGAAAGCAGAGGGGGGTACGCCAGCAACCGGCCGAGGAGAGAGCTGATCACAGAATTGACCGAACTGGATCAGAGCTTCACAATGGCGGAAACACCGACCACGATTAGTGACGAAAAAACCAGGATTGTTCGGGAAAGGCTCTCATTATACGGGCCGAACCCCTCCATGGAATTGGTACAGCAGTTGATGGCGGAGGCGGATGAGGATATACGAGAGACTCGAGCCCACGAACTCAACCTAGCGAATGCACACCGCAATGCTGAAGCCCCGCAGGTAATCATCCCTGTCGAAAATGCTGGGAGGCCCAAGATACCCTATGCAGCATTTCGACCCTTCCTAGAGAGCGAGACAGGGATTGATGAATATTTGTCGGACTTCGAAAGGCAATGTGCCCTGCACCAGATTCCCAACAGAGAGTGGCCCACGATATTGTCTGGGAAACTATCCGGGCGAGCCCTGGAAGCCTTTCGTACTCTGGGTGCTGAGGAAGTGACACAGTATGAGCTAGTTAAGGAGACACTGTTGCGACGATACGCTGTAACTCCGGACACATATCGCCGACAGTTTCGGGGCATGAAAAAGAAGCCTAACGATACCCATATGGAATGGGCGCACCAAATGCGGAGAGCGGCAAATCACTGGCTGAGCGGAAGTAAAGCGGTGACTGGTGAGGAAATTTTACAATTGTTTCTCTTAGAACATTTTTATAATGGCATGGAACAGCAAGGGAAGGAATGGCTGCTAGACAGGCGGCCTTCTACCTTAGAAGAAGCAGCCAAATTGGCCGATGAACATTATGACTCCCGTCTTCACGAACCCATGAACTACCGAGCTCCAGCACGGGTCGAACCCAGAGAGGTTTACCGTGCACCCCCTCGTGCTGAATTTCGAGCCCCAGTGCCCACAGGGCCCGTCCGACACTCAGGACCACCCAATAACAGCTCTGAGCGTCCCAGACCGACTTGCCACCGATGCAAGCAACCAGGGCATTTCATGGCTAGCTGCCCCCTTAATACGCACCAGACACCCAGGAATTACAATTACCCCTCTGGGTCCTATCGTCCGGCCCGGGCCCTCTGTGTTAACCAAGAGGCCCCTATGGAGGGATATGTGGGGCCGCTTCACGAGGCAGACCCTGTATATGCTGCCTCAGATAACCGCCAGCACCATCGGCAGAGGGTATGGCTCGAGGGGCGATCTACCGAGGGATTGCGAGACACAGGGGCTACTATCACGCTGGTACAGAGTCATTTGGTGCCAGAGCACAAGCGATCCGGACAGACTGTGGCCGTTAGAGTGGCGGGGGGGGATGTGTACAAAATTCCAACAGCTAAAGTGCATCTTGATTGGGGAGCGGGAAAGGGGGCTGTGAACGTGGGCCTAATGGATAATTTACCTGCCGAAGTACTACTGGGCAACGATTTGGGCCCCATGACTTCTGCCTATGCTCCAGTATGCAACAACGAGGCGGACCCAGTGACTACACGGGCCCAAGCCCGGACGGAGCGAGAGCTCTCACCAGTGCGGGAGACACAGGTAAGACCTACCCCGACCTTGCCTGACAGGTTAGGCCCCATACCCTGGGACACCCCAGATGCTTTTGAGGCAGAGTCTAAGACTGACCCGACCTTACAAAAGTACCGGGAACGAGCAGAGACCGGAGGGGGCGGGGCAGATAACGAAACATTCTTATGGGAAAAAGGGAAACTATACCGCTGGACAGAGAAAAGGGGACAGCGTAGGCGACAGCTGGTAGTGCCCCACAAATACCGTCAAGAAATCCTCAAAATAGGCCACGACATCCCCTTAGCAGGCCACCTAGCCGTAACCCGTACCCTACACCGCATTACTCACACGTTCTTTTGGCCAGGGGTGCACGCTGACGTTAGAACTTACTGTAACACCTGCGATGTGTGTCAACGAGTAGGAAGGCGAGGCGATCACCCTAAAGCCCATCTAGTAAATATGCCCATTGTAGAGGAACCCTTCAGCCGGGTTGCTATTGACCTAGTGGGACCACTGGCTACCCCTAGTCCCTCCGGTAAGCGCTACATTCTTACCGTAGTGGACTACGCTACCAGGTACCCAGAGGCTGTCGCCCTATCCAACATACAAGCGGATACGGTAGCGAATGCACTAGTACAGGTGTTCTCCCGGGTAGGATTTCCAAAAGAAATCCTATCCGACCGAGGCACCCAATTTACAGCTGAATTGACCCAACAACTCTGGCAGGTTTGCAAAATTAAGTCCCTCCTGAGCTCCCCATACCACCCCCAGACGAACGGGCTGTGTGAGAGGTTCAATGGGACCCTCAAGCAAATGCTCAAGACGTTCACTCAGGAATACCGAGACTGGGAACGCTTCCTGCCGCACCTCCTATTTGCTTATCGGGAGGTGCCCCAGGAAACGACAGGGTTCTCTCCCTTCGAGTTGCTCTACGGAAGAAAGGTACGGGGACCCCTCAACCTGATCCGGGAGCACTGGGAGGGAGAGATGGAGGCTGACGGTGTCCCCATTGTGCCATACGTGCTGGAACTCAGGGACCGAATGGAGCAATTAGCCAAATCCGTGCGGGCTAATCTCCAGTTGGCCCAGAGAAGACAGAAAGTATGGTACGATCGTGGGGCCCGAAAGAGAATCTTCACCATAGGACAAAAGGTGCTAGTACTTAAGCCAGTGAAGACAGACAAATTGCAGGCGTCCTGGCAGGGTCCCTACCAGATCGTAGAGAAAAGGGGAGACACCACTTATGTGATAGCTAGCTGCCATGACAACAATCTTAGAAAGACATTCCATGTAAACATGCTCAAGGAATATTTTGAGCGACCAGAGAACGTGACGGCCGTATGTTGTTCCCCTCAGGAAGACCCAGACAGTCTACCCATTCCAGACCTATTAGAAAAGAGTCTCCCCACCGGAATAGTGGCTCAGGTTCAGATAGGAGACCGACTTAGCCCCACTGAAAGGGAGCAGCTCAGCCAACTCCTCCAGTCCAAACACCTCACCTTCTCCCCGAAGCCAGGGTACACTACTTTAACCACCCACCAGGTAGATACTCCGGGACAAGCTCCCTTGCGCCAGGCTCCGTACCGAATCCCCGAAGCAGTTAGGACAGGAATGAAGAAGGAGATCGATGAGATGCTCCAGCTCAGGGTAATTGAGCCCTCCGATAGTCCCTGGGCCTCCCCAGTTGTCTTGGTGCCCAAGAAAGATGGGACCACCCGGTTCTGCATAGACTATCGGAGGCTCAATGAAAAAACCGTGACGGACGCTTACCCTATGCCCAGGGTAGACGAGCTACTCGATCGTATAGCCAGGGGAAATTACCTGACCACTATTGACCTCTGCAAAGGTTACTGGCAGATTCCCCTGGCCCCGGAGGCTATCCCCAAGTCGGCATTCGTCACCCCATTCGGCTTATATCAGTTTAGGGTAATGCCGTTTGGAATGAAGAATGCCCCAGCTACATTCCAGCGCTTGGTGGATAGGCTCCTGGATGGCTTCCAGAGTTTTGCTTGCGCCTACCTGGACGACATAGCGATCCACAGTGAGTCCTGGGAGGACCACTTAGCTCATGTAGGAATGGTTCTGGATCAGATCCGGGCTGCTGGCCTGACTCTGAAGCCAGAAAAATGTCACTTTGGGATGGCCGAGGTACAGTACCTGGGTCACCGGGTGGGGTGTGGAAAGCAGCGACCAGAGCCGGCCAAGATAGAAGCTGTCGCCAATTGGCCCACCCCCATCACTAAGACTCAGGTCCTAGCCTTCCTGGGCACGGCAGGGTACTATAGACGGTTCGTACCAGACTACAGCACACTTGCCAAACCCCTGACTGACTTGACCAAGAAGAACTTACCTCGACAGGTCCTGTGGTCTCCCCACTGTGAAACGGCTTTCCAGGCTCTCAAAAATGCTCTAATTAACGCTCCTGTCTTGGCGGCCCCAGCCCTTAACAAACGTTTTATCGTCCATACAGATGCTTCCATGTTTGGGCTGGGAGCCGTCCTCAGCCAAGTAGGCGAAGATGGAGGGGAGCATCCAGTTGCCTACATCAGCCGGAAGCTCCTGCCCCGCGAAGTCAGCTATGCAGCGGTCGAAAAGGAGTGTTTGGCTTTGGTGTGGGCATTAAAGAAATTGACTCCCTATTTATATGGGCAGGAGTTCACTCTGGTCACCGACCATAACCCGTTGGTGTGGCTGAACCGGGTCTCTGGAGATAACGGCAGGCTATTACGTTGGAGCTTATCGTTGCAACCCTTCAATTTCACCATTACTTACAGACCTGGGAAACAGAATGGCAACGCCGACGGGTTGTCCAGACAAACCGACCTCAGCCCCGCATAACCAGCGGTCTGGACAGCCTTAGTCTGCCCCGAAAAGGGGTCAGACCGTGTCTGCCAGAGTGTTCCACAGAAAGGGAGCACTGTTACAGAAGCATTAGTTATTTTGTTGTGAAGAGCTTATTTCCCAGCAGCAATGCCTGAACCAGCAAGCCAGCGCCTAAGAAGGGCTCCAAGAAAACCGTAACAAGTATCATTTCATAAAGAGTTAACTTTTTTCAGCTTTTAGAAACTATTGCCTAAATACACATTTGCTGGCTTCAGCTCTAAGTTTAGAGATAACCAATCCCATTGTCTAATCACCTCCGGAGCCAGACTGCTAATTGATAAGATGAACTTGTAAACTTGTTATCTTAAGTACTGTAATCCTATTGTGGCCTGTCAAAGGACAGTGCTCTCTATCTAAATGTGTGATGGGGGATTTTGTGCTTCCCCCCCTCTCCCCCTGGGAGTGCCCTGTGTGCATGTAACCTTAATAAAAAGCAGGCTGGGCATCCCAGTCCTGAGTTCTTGTTTGACCCTCAATCGCAGCGTTGACTCGTTTTTGTGGGCAGAAGGGTATCCTAGCTGTACTGCAGCTAAGGGAGATTATTCTATATTTGCGAGACTCATATAGAATACTATGGAAAGCAGCTTCTCCCCTCTTTAGCAATAGGGATCCAGGCTACTAAGCGGTCCATCTCTCAGCGAGACTAAGGGTAACCGTAACAAACAGCAATAACATCATTTAGATAAAATTTCCACAAAACAAAATCATTAACATAATTTAGATAAAATTTCCACAAAACAAAATCTTATTAATATATATTGGGAGGGAAAAGAGGGGTGGGAAAATATTCGCCTCCTGCCTTTAATAAAATCAAGATTATTTATTCACCATAGGCTATAATAATCTGAATTTTATGGCAAGACAGGAGGCTTCATATTTTGCATTTTTAAAGCACTTACATAAAAAAAATTCAAAACAAAATGAACAAATTCAAAAAACTTTCAGAGTCGAAGTTCTGATGTCCCTCTTGAAAACCCTGGGGAAGGAGGGTTCTTTAAACCCCATTTTGCCTCTGGGGAGGAGGTTCTATCACCCCTATGTGAAAAGCCCGGGGAAGCGGCTAACAGCCTTCGAGCTGGCGTTATGCCTCTATGTGAGACTGGGAGATATAGGGTCTTCCCAAACCAATTGCGAGGATACAAGAGATTCTGATATTGAGCTACAGAGTTTAGAACAAGTCTCATAGGAATCAAGGGATACCTCTGAAAAGGGCTTAATGATGATTTAATACATTGGCCATGGCTGATACAAACTTTCAAAGGCAAAAAACTACTTAGAAGAAGGAAGAGGATAGAAAAGAGAAATATACAAGGAAAATACATTTTCAAAGGAAGAATAAAACTAGGAAAGTAAAGTAAATAAAACCACAATGAGAAACCAGTGTCGCGCTGAGCAGCGGCTCGCATGACCGACCGGAGCTAGTCACTGGTCAGGCACGCGTCCGCATGGACTCTCAGCACAGCACCGGAGGAGATAGACAAAATACATTAAAGAGATAGTATAGCCAAAACCAATCCAATATTCACCTTCGACTAGACTATCCCTGCAAGGGAAAGAATAGGTAAAAGGATTAGAGGAGTACTAATAAAGAAGCTGGTTAGTACAGAACAGATTAAACAATACTCCTAAGTGAGATGCCCAGGAGAGGGGCGTGAGGCCTTCCAAAGCCGCTTGAGGGCGAAAGTGACATTGATACTGGGCTGAAAGAGACTGAAGCATGGGAGACAGTTCTGGAGTGTGTTGAGAGGGTTTATGATCCACCTCAAAAGAGGGGGAAAGGATTTACTTATTGGGCGACAGCAAAGGTAAAAAAACGTAAGCAAAAAAGACCTCTTTGGAAGAAGGAAAAATTTAACAGGCTAAAATTTGAATTTAGAATGGCCTAAACGCAGGCTAAATAAAGTTATATTTAATAGAAATAAAATAGTTACAGAATATAGCCTTAATAGATGAATTAATAGAGCCTTATTTTTATTATTATTATTATCGGATATTTAAATAGCGGTAAACAGATACCGCCGTACAAATTAATACAGGCTTAATATAGCTAGATTTAAAATAGCCTAAAACAGGCTTAAAATATAGTTATATAGAAAAGCCTAAGAAGGGTTAATATATATATTTGAAAAAACCTAATACAAACTATTATATCATATAGCTTAAAGGGACATTAAACACTACATAAATGCTAAATAAAATGATGCATTCATAGAAAATATTAGTCTGAGAATAACATATAGATGTATTTTTAAAAGTTTAAATAGATGTTTAAACATTGACAAAATAAGTGTAATGTTTTAGTGCCTATAAAACAATGGAAGCTGCCATGTTGTAACTTAGGTTACATTCTCTGCTGTGCCCAATCAGGGACAGTTTTAAATAGGTCACTAGAGTGTGCAGCCAATGACTGTGTGGAATATAACAGTGTGTTGCAGGAAAGGGGGACAAAATAAACAATTAAAGTATATAGCAGACTTTTTTATTTATAAATGATTTATCATTTTATATTATTATCTCAATGTGTTCAATGTCCCTTTAAAGGGACACTGAACTCAAAAAACAAAGTTCGAAAAATAGATAAAATGTTTAAAATTAAGACACTTATTAATGTCACATACTTTGTAATAACTTACTGTTTGCCTGCAATTGATTCACAAAGTAATCCTGATTTCCAAACCCACTCCGTGGGTACCTGATCACCTAGCCCTATCTTGCATGAGAACCCAGGTACCAATATGACAGACATTATCCGCTAGGCGCCTGCGCAAGGTTTTGACACGTCAGAGAATACGTCACCTTGTGTTTCTCTGTATTGAAATTGCAGAGCGGGTGACGGAGCTGCGCTAATAATGTGAGCGCTGTTCGCATATAGAATCTCCCTAGCATTAATGAGTAACTTATTATTGTGTGGGCATAAGAAATAAATAATTTTTTTATAGCTCGGATCAGATTGCGCATGCGCGAGATGCCGACTAAACATTTTAATTCGATTCATAAAAGCTGAATATTATTGGTTTAATATACGGACAATTGTACAGCTCATATTTGTGGGCTGTCTTAGCCTACGTCATTAGAAGATTTTAAAACTAAATGTTATATATATTAGAAGGATCGTTTGAAACTGCAAGTAGGTGCAAATTATTTCTTTTAACATTATAACCCGATTTATATAATTGTTATATATGCCAAGAATAAAACTACAGTAATCCTTCAATACAGGCCAAAATACTAAAAAACAAAATAACCTAATAGCGGTTAAAATATATATATATATATACACACACAAATATTCACCTACATACAGATTCCTGCAGGCTTTTAAAAGGTTAATACTGGATCCTTAGATCAGCATCTGAGTCTATAATACTTTATAGTCTATAACAAGAAATACTTTTTAATTCTGTCAGAAAGGGCTTAGATTAAAACAGTCTAAAAATCCCCCATATGGAAGGCAAGGAATAAAGGATTTCATATCATTAAGTAAGAGAGATTTTTATATAAATAGATAGGTCACTCAGATGGGGCTGCTAGAAAAGGAGTAAAACGGCCCTAAAATGACTATATATAATCTTAGACCATAAGGCTGACATCATACTAAGATAATACAACACACAAGGAAAAACCTATTAATTGTAGGCAAGCTAGAAAACAAGTTTAGCAAATACAGACTTGTCTAAATTTAATATAATGTGCAGTAGAAATAAAGGGGGTCCTAAGCATGGCATCTGATGGAAAGAAGTTCTAGGAAATAATGAGGCCTGGCTACTGGCCACACACACTCTGCACACTGAACTAAATAAAGCTTTGCAAGCAAAGAAATAAGGCCTGGAAACCGGCCTAATATACAAACATCATGCAGGCAAGCAGGCTGTAAACCTATTGCCTGTTCCAATATAACACAATTACATATAGGATAAGAATATGAAAAATAAAGGGATAAGAATATAAAACAAACAATTACATATAGGATAAGAATATGAAACAAACAATTACATATAGGATAAGAATATAAAACAAACAATTACATATAGGATAAGAATATGAAACAAACAATTACATATAGGATTAGAATATAAAACAAACAATTACATATAGGATAAGAATATGAAACAAACAATTACATATAGGATAAGAATATGAAACAAACAATTACATATAGGATAAGAATATGAAACAAACAATTACATATAGGATAAGAATATGAAACAAACAATTACATATAGGATAAGAATATAAAACAAACAATTACATATAGGATAAGAATATGAAATAAACAATTACATATAGGATAAGAATATGAAACAAACAATTACATATAGGATAAGAATATGAAACAAACAATTACATATAGGATAAGAATATGAAACAATTACATATAGGATAAGAATATAAAACAAACAATTACATATAGGATAAGAATATGAAACAAACAATTACATATAGGATAAGAATATGAAACAAACAATTACATATAGGATAAGAATATGAAACAAACAATTACATATAGGATAAGAATATAAAATAAACAATTACATATAGGATAAGAATATGAAACAAACAATTACATATAGGATAAGAATATGAAACAAACAATTACATATAGGATAAGAATATAAAACAAACAATTACATATAGGATAAGAATATGAAACAAACAATTACATATAGGATAAGAATATAAAACAAACAATTACATATAGGATAAGAATATAAAACAAACAATTACATATAGGATAAGAATATGAAACAAACAATTACATATAGGGTAAGAATATGAAACAATTACATATAGGATAAGAATATGAAACAATTACATATAGGATAAGAATATAAAACAAACAATTACATATAGGATAAGAATATGAAACAAACAATTACATATAGGATAAGAATATAAAACAAACAATTACATATAGGATAAGAATATAAAACAAACAATTACATATAGGATAAGAATATGAAACAAACAATTACATATAGGATAAGAATATAAAACAAACAATTACATATAGGATAAGAATATAAAACAAACAATTACATATAGGATAAGAATATGAAACAAACAATTACATATAGGATAAGAATATAAAACAAACAATTACATATAGGATAAGAATATGAAACAATTACATATAGGATAAGAATATGAAACAATTACATATAGGATAAGAATATAAAACAAACAATTACATATAGGATAAGAATATGAAACAAACAATTACATATAGGATAAGAATATGAAACAAACAATTACATATAGGATAAGAATATAAAACAAACAATTACATATAGGATAAGAATATGAAATAAACAATTACATATAGGATAAGAATATGAAACAAACAATTACATATAGGATAAGAATATGAAACAATTACATATAGGATAAGAATATGAAACAATTACATATAGGATAAGAATATAAAACAAACAATTACATATAGGATAAGAATATGAAACAAACAATTACATATAGGATAAGAATATGAAACAAACAATTACATATAGGATAAGAATATAAAACAAACAATTACATATAGGATAAGAATATGAAACAAACAATTACATATAGGATAAGAATATAAAACAAACAATTACATATAGGATAAGAATATGAAACAAACAATTACATATAGGATAAGAATATGAAACAAACAATTACATATAGGATAAGAATATAAAACAAACAATTACATATAGGATAAGAATATGAAACAAACAATTACATATAGGATAAGAATATAAAACAAACAATTACATATAGGATAAGAATATAAAACAAACAATTACATATAGGATAAGAATATGAAACAAACAATTACATATAGGGTAAGAATATGAAACAATTACATATAGGATAAGAATATGAAACAATTACATATAGGATAAGAATATAAAACAAACAATTACATATAGGATAAGAATATAAAACAAACAATTAAATATAGGATAAGAATATGAAACAAACAATTACATATAGGATAAGAATATAAAACAAACAATTACATATAGGATAAGAATATGAAACAAACAATTACATATAGGATAAGAATATAAAACAAACAATTACATATAGGATAAGAATATAAAACAAACAATTACATATAGGATAAGAATATGAAACAAACAATTACATATAGGATAAGAATATAAAACAAACAATTACATATAGGATAAGAATATGAAACAATTACATATAGGATAAGAATATGAAACAATTACATATAGGATAAGAATATAAAACAAACAATTACATATAGGATAAGAATATGAAACAAACAATTACATATAGGATAAGAATATGAAACAAACAATTACATATAGGGTAAGAATATGAAACATAAAGGGATAAGAATATAAAACAAACAATTACATATAGGATAAGAATATGAAACAAACAATTACATATAGGATAAGAATATGAAACAAACAATTACATATAGGATAAGAATATAAAACAAACAATTACATATAGGATAAGAATATAAAACAAACAATTACATATAGGATAAGAATATGAAACAAACAATTACATATAGGATAAGAATATGAAACAAACAATTACATATAGGATAAGAATATGAAACAAACAATTACATATAGGATAAGAATATGAAACAAACAATTACATATAGGATAAGAATATAAAACAAACAATTACATATAGGATAAGAATATGAAACAAACAATTACATATAGGGTAAGAATATGAAACAAACAATTACATATAGGATAAGAATTAAAACAAACAATTACATATAGGATAAGAATATAAAACAAACAATTACATATAGGATAAGAATATGAAACAATTACATATAGGATAAGAATATGAAACAAACAATTACATATAGGATAAGAATATAAAACAAACAATTACATATAGGATAAGAATATGAAACATAAAGGGATAAGAATATAAAGAACTTAGGAAAGAAACCATATATAATAGTTTTACAGAAAAGTCTTAAACAAGATAAACAGAATAGAGACTAAATAACTTAGGAAAGAAACAATATATATAGGTTTATACTAAAACACAGATAAACAGATTATTGATCTTAAGCAAATATAATCACAATACATTCAAATTTGAGGAGAAAAATGAATACATGACTTGCTGTCTGGTAGCAGCAAAGAAAAGAGGAAGTGCTGGACTTGTTCATTACAGTTTATTAGACTGCTGTGTGCTGATTGGTACAGTCTTGTTACTATGCTATTATTATTTTTTTCTCTGTATGTTTTCTTTGCTGCTGTTTGGATTCAGTAAAGATTTGATGCAAAATATGAAGCCTCCTGTCTTGCCATAAAATCAGATGTGTATAACACGCCAATAGAACAAGTAAAACCGTACTTACAAGATAGATGACACTTGAGAAGTGTCACAACCGCCTTCTGGACTATTAAAGAGTCGTTCAGCTAACTCCCACTGATGGAATCCTGACCATCGTCTTTATGTGAGAGCGGCGAAGAAACTGTTTCCAGCATCTGGCATACACAGCAGGCTCGTCCTGTAGTAGCATAAACTTCTTGGGATACAAAGTACTAAAGGAGATGGTAATAAAAGATAGTTTGTGGCAAAGTCTTATAAAAGTAAAAAATACTTTATTGTAAAGCACATAAGCACAACGTTTCCTCAGGTGCAATCTATATATTCATCTAAACCACGAACTTTTATTGCCGAATTCTCAGCGTCTACTAAAATGGACAGCGCATGCGTGAAGGTGTAACAACTGTGCAGAGCTTCCATTGGTAGCATCATAGCCAATAGTAAGAGCGTAAATGCTCCGGCCTCTAAGTACATTAAAATCGTATGCGCTATCGCAACTTAAAATAATTTAAAAAAAAATTGTTAACATAAATGGAACACCATAATTGGCGCGGAATATATATATATATATATATATATATATATATATATATATATATATATATATATATATATATATATATATGCAAAGATTTAAAATAGTAGTGATATTGATCTGATTTATTTTACCGAGGGGTCGCTCTTAGTGATACACCTACACCTCCAGTTAAACCCTTGTCACAACGTTAGGGTAAAATGGAGTGCCCCCACTGCTAGTAGGACTGCCTACAAAATATAAACAACTGTTTAACTAACATGGTAAAATGAACCTACTACAAATCATAACTTGCCTAACAAAATCTATATCGATGGATAAAAATACATAATAAATAATAATACATTATTATACCTCAAACATATCTGTCAAAAATACATATATATAAAATCAATAGGGCATAATTTGCTGGATGCCTTAGGATATATATTAGACTATTGGGAAAATACTGTTCACCTATTCGTGGAATACCTCACCTATATAGAAGGTGATGTCGTCCCACTGGTATTAATAATCATAATAATAAAACAGTCAACAATCAACTCAATCATTAAAAGAATAGTACATAAACATAAAACTATACAATACAAATGCAAAATAAATAAGAAATAAAAAGGTGTATACACCTAGACCCACATATATAAAATCAAACTCATGAATCCCCTGTGTGATGTAATGAGGTCTATGTGAGTATATATATGAGTACATCAATTTATAAAAATCATAATGATAGAAATGGAAAAGGGGAAAAAAGCAAAAAAAGAAAAAGTGTCTCCTAAAATGACATAAATCTAATTGAAAGCTGCCATGTCAATATTGACATTCAGACCACAAGGAGACAGACTTTGGAGTTTCCATATCCAGAATGTCTCCCTTTGTCTCAAATGTAGAAACCTATTTATACCCCACTTGGGTAAAATCTATTCTAGTGGGAAAATAGAAAAAGAGTCAATAGATCTTATGTGACATTGGCTAGCATGTCTGGGAACACTGTGATTATGTTCCCCCCACCTCTTTTTGAGAGGTCTGGAGGTCCTACCTACATATTGGACCCCACAGACACACTCCAACATATATATCACAAATGATAAGTCACATGTGAAATGTGAATTAATACTAAATTTTTCCTTTGTGATAAATGAAATTAATTCAGTTCTACTATGATTTGTGAAAACATAAAGACCACAGTTAGAACAATTGCATTTGAAAAATCCTGGTTTACCTAGAACTTTGAAATCCCTATTTCCAGATTTATGGCAATAATTTCTAATTTTCGGCTGGTGAACCTTCATGACTACTTTACTTGGAGCCAACTTGTTTTTTAGTGTTGGGGCTCTTCTGAAAGTGCATATTGGGTATTTACCTATCGAACTTTTGAGTAACGGATCACTCCCCAAAATGTACCAATACTTGTAAATGGTGGTTGCTTTTGAAATTTAAATAACTGTTGGCATCTACTGATTTTCAAAAGCAACCACCATTTACCATGGAAAAAGAATATACCCTATAATCAGTTTTGCAGGTTGCGGAGAAACTGTACTGATTTGAAAACGTTTGATATTCAGGCTACTCTTTTGAAAGTAAGATTTTTGGAAAAGAATTACCCTAGTGACTTAATTGAGAAAAGTTTCCTTGAAGCAAGAAAGAAATGTAGGGAGGATTTTTTTATTAAATACACAGGGGAAAACAAAAAGGTGGACAGAGTGGAGAAGTCAGATTCTACCACGGATAAAGAAAATAATGGGGTTAGATTCATAACACAGTACAATAATAATCATAAGAAAATCGAAAGCATTTTGGACAAGTATTGGTACATTTTGGGGAGTGATCCGTTACTCAAAAGTTCGATAGGTAAATACTCAATATGCACTTTCAGAAGAGCCCCAACACTAAAAAACAAGTTGGCTCCGAGTAAAGTAGTCATGAAGGTTCACCAGCCGAAAATTAGAAATTATTGACATAAATCTGGAAATAGGGATTTCAAAGTTCTAGGTAAACCAGGATTTTTCAAATGCAATTGTTCTAACTGTGGTCTTTGTGTTTTCACAAATCATAGTAGAACTGAATTCATTTCATTTGTCACAAAGGAAAAATTTTGTATTAATTCACATTTCACATGTGACTCATCATTTGTGATATATATGTTGGAGTGTGTCTGTGGGGTCCAATATGTAGGTAGGACCTCCAGACCTCTCAAAAAGAGGTGGGGGGAACATAAGAGAAATATAGAAAAGAGCATACTTAATCACAGTGTTCCCAGACATGCTAGCCAATGTCACATAAGATCTACTGACTCTTTTTCTATTTTCCCACTAGAACAGATTTTACCCAAGTGGGGTAGAAATAGGTTTCTACATTTGAGACAAAGGGAGACATTCTGGATATGGAAACTCCAAAGTCTGTCTCCTTGTGGTCTGAATGTCAATATTGACATGGCAGCTTTCAATTAGATTTATGTCATTTTAGGAGACACTTTTTCTTTTTTTGCTTTTTTCCCCTTTTCCATTTCTATCATTATGATTTTTATAAATTGATGTACTCATATATATACTCAAATAGACCTCATTACATCACACAGGGGATTCATTAGTTATAACAATTTTATACATGTGGGTCTAGGTGTATACCCCTTTTTATTTTTATGTACTATTCTTTTAATGATTGAGTTGATTGTTGACTGTTTTATTATTATGATTATTAATACCAGTGGGACGACATCACCTTCTATATAGGTGAGGTATTCCACGAATAGGTGAACAGTATTTTCCCAATAGTCTAATATATATCCTAAGGCATCCAGCAAATTATGCCCTATTGATTTTATATATATGTATTTTTGACAGATATGTTATAGGTATAATAATGTATTATTATTTATTATGTATTTTTATCCATAGATATAGATTTTGTTAGGCAAGTTATGATTTGTAGTTGGTTCATTTTACCATGTTAGTTAAACAGGTATATATATTTTGTAGGCAGTCCTACTAGCAGTGGGGGCACTCCATTTTACCCTAACGTTGTGACTGAAGTTGTAGGTGTATCACTAAGAGCGACCCCTCGGTAAAATAAATCAGATCAATATCACTACTATTTTAAATCTTTGCATATATATATATATATATATTCCGCGCCAATTATGGTGTTCAATTTATGTTAACAAAATTTTTTTTAATTATTTTAAGTTGAGATAGCGCATACAATTTTAAGGTACTTAGAGGCCGGAGCATTTACGCTCTTACTATTGGCTATGATGCTACCAATGGAAGCTCTGCACAGTTGTTACACCTTCACGCATGCGCTGTCCATTTTAGTAGACGCTGAGAATTCGGCAATAAAAGTTTGTGGTTTAGATGAATATGTAGATTGCACTTGAGGAAACGGTCAGGAGAGACCGTGAAACGTTGTGCTTATGTGCAATAAAGTCTTTTTTTACTTTTATAAGACTTTGCCATGAACTATCTTTTATTACCATCTCCTTTGGTACTTTGTATCCCGAGAAGTTTGTGCTACTACAGGACAAGCCTGCTGTGTATGCCAGATGCTGGAAACAGTTTCTTCGCCGCTCTCACATAAAGACGATGGTCAGGATTCCATCAGTGGGAGTTAGCTGGACGACTCTTTAATAGTCCAGAAGGCGGTTGTGACACTTCTCAAGTGTCATCTATCTTGTAAGTACGATCTTACTTGTTCTATTGGCGTGTTATACACATCTGATTGTGCACTATGGTGGCGCCTTCTTTCTTATCATTTCTTATCATTTATATCTGCTGATATTATATGAGCTAAGGGGAGTGCACGTGTATTTACCACTCTGTGCAGCAGTGTTTGTAATTATGTATAACATTGCTATAAATGTTCTTTCAAACTCTGCTCTCTGAAGATACGTGCACGCTCCTGAGTTCACCTAGGATTACTCTTTAACAGCAGTGGGTCTGCTGTATTGATTCTCTGTTAAAGTAAGATTATCTGTTTAAGTATTATAGTTAGCTAACCAATCTAATTTATAAATATTTTGGTTTTCAAGGGTTGCATTTTTAAAAAAAGAAAAACATTTTATTTCTTCCATTCCATTTTTTGTTTGTTTCCTGTGTGGGTAATAAGGGGAGGGGTTATTTTCACCTGTGTGGGCCTTGCAAGCCTATAAATTTAGCACATTAACTCAGTTGAGCTTGCTCTAAGTGGGTCTGCTGTATTTATTCTCAGTTAAAGTAAGATTATCTGTTTAAGTATTATAGTTAGCTAACCTTTATAAATATTTTGTTTTTCAAGGGCTGCATTTTAAAAAAAAAGAAAAACATTTTATTTCTTCCATTCCATTTTTTTGTTGTTTCCTGTGTGGGTAATTAGGGGAGGGGTTATTTTCACCTGTGTGGGCCTTGCAAGCCTATAAATTTAGCACATTAACTCAGTTGAGCTTCCTTTCAGTGGGTCTGCTGTATTGATTCTCTGTTGAAGTAAGATTATCTGTTTAAGTATTATAGCTAGCTAACCAATCTAATTGATAAATATTTTGTTTTTCAAGGGTTGCATTTTAAAAAAAAGAAAAACATTTTATTTCTTCCAATCCATTTTTTTTTTGGTTTCCTGTGTGGGTAATTAGGGGAGGGGTTATTTTCACCTGTGTGGGCCTTGCAAGCCTATAAATTTAGCACATTAACTCAGTTGAGCTTGCTCTAAGTGGGTCTGCTGTATTGATTCTCTGTTAAAGGGACATTAAACACTTTGAGATGGTAATATAAAATGATAAATTGTATATAATAAAACAACTCTGCAATATACTTTCATTATTTATTTTGTCCTCTTTGCCTGTAATTCCATTCTGAAATTGTGAGCTTTTTAGTTCCTGTTAGAAATGGAAGTGCAGAACACTGTTAAATCCAGCACAACCATTGGCTGCACACTCTAGTGATCCATGTATAACTGACCCTAATTGGCCACAGCAGAATGTAACACAAGTTTCAACATGGCAGCTCCCAGTGTTTTATAGACACTAAAACTTTACACTTATTTTGTCACTTTTTAAACAACTAATGAAAAAAAATACATCTACATGTTAGTCATGGACTAATCTTTTCTTTGAATGTATAATTCTATCTAGCATGCATTTAGTGTTTAATGTCCCTTTAAAGTAACATTATCTGTTTAAGTATTATAGTTAGCTAACCAATCTAATTTATAAATATTTTGGTTTTCAAGGGTTGCATTTTTAAAAAAAGAAAAACATTTTATTTCTTCCATTCCATTTTTTGTTTTGTTTCCTGTGTGGGTAATTAGGGGAGGGGTTATTTTCACTTGTGTGGGCCTTGCAAGCCTATAAATTTAGCACATTAACTCAGTTGAGCTTGCTCTAAGTGGGTCTGCTGTATTGATTCTCTGTTAAAGTAAGATTATCTGTTTAAGTATTATAGTTAGCTAACTAATCTAATTTATAAATATTTTGTTTTTCAAGGGTTGCATTTTTTAAAAAATAAAAACATTTTATTCCATTCCATTTTTTTGTTTGTTTCCTGTGTGGGTAAATAGGGGAGGGGTTATTTTCACCTGTGTGGGCCTTGCAAGCCTATAAATTTAGCACATTAACTCAGTTGAGCTTGCTCTAAGTGGGTCTGCTGTATTGATTCTCTGTTAAAGTAAGATTATCTGTTTAAGTATTATAGTTAGCTAACCAAGGTAGTTAGGCAAACAAGGGTTTGTAGTAACCAAGGGAAATATAATTATTTTATACTTTTAAGTTAAATATTTCAGCAAGAATGTGTGAGAATCTTATTCAGCGTACAGCTTGCCATATGTTTGCATCACTGGAGCAGCCACTTCAGGGATTATATGTTTGTGGTAAATGTGAGCATATTGTCTCTTTAGAAACTCATATTGGAGTTCTAGAGGAACGAATTGCAACACTGCATGAAATTCAGACACTTGAAAGGGAAATGGATAGGACTGAGCTAATTGTTAATGGTTCCAGCAGTAGGAATGGGGAGGATTCAGATGAGGAGACTCCAGGATCTAGCTGGGTCACAGTCAGAGGGCAAGGTAAAGGTAAGCGGAAGAGACAGGCCAGTTCTGAGCTGGTACAACCCAACAGATTTGCCAGATTAAGTGAAGATGTTGGGGATATCAGTTCAGGGGTGACAGTGTCAGAAAGGGCTGTTTTGCCTAGTATAGTGAACAGTCCTTTAGTTGTGGAAGAGCAGCATACTATGGTGGGCAGTCCTTCAGACATTGTAGAGGGGCATACTATAGTTAACAGTCCTTCAGTAATGGAAGAGGGGCATACAAGTCAGGGCCTGAGACAGATGCTGGGGGTAGGAGACTCTATTATTAGGAAGGTTGATAGGGTAATTTGTCATCCAGACCCTTTAAATAGAACAGTTTGCTGTCTTCCAGGGGCTCGTGTTAGGCATATTGTGGAGCGTATTGATAGATTGTTAGATGGATGTGGGTCTGATCCTGCAGTCATGGTGCATATTGGTACTAATGAAGGAATCGGCGGGAGATGGAGAGTCCTAAAAAATGACTTCAGGGAGTTAGGTAGTAAGCTTAAACCAAGGACCTCCAAAGTAATATTTTCTGAGATATTACCAGTGCAGTGTGCTAATTCAGTAAGGCAGAATGAGCTAAGGTCTGTTAATTCATGGTTAAAAACATGGTGTAAAAATGAGGGGTTTGACTTTTTAGAGCACTGGGCTGACTTTTCACTTGGGTACAATTTGTACAGTAAGGATGTATTGCATCTGAATGACATGGGTGCAGGTGTGTTGGGGGAAAGGATGGTAGCACGTTTAGAGAACCTTTTAAACTAGGCAAAGGGGGGAGGGTCAGTTAGAACACAATAGAATAGAGAGATCAGTCTGTGAATCTGTCAGTCCTTTAATATCTCAAGGAAGAGATTACTTAAGAAATGTCACATTAGAAAGTATGGAGGAAAGCACACCAAGTATCAGCAGAAAGCACATGAAAATTAAATGTATGACAACAAATGCAAGAAGCATGACAGGTAAAATGGGGGAGCTGACGCTCTTAGTTGCAGAAGAGGACTATGATGTTATCAGTATAACTGAAACTTGGTGGGATGATTCACATGACTGGGCAGTTAACTTAGAGGGGTATACTTTATTTAGGAGGGACAGAAATATGAAAAGGGGTGGAGGAATCTGCATGTATATTAAACCTAACCTTAAACTTACAATAAGGGAAGATATTTCTGATACAGGCGACAATGTAGAGACCCTGTAGGTGGAAATAAAGAGTGGGGGGAAAAATCCTAAAAAAATATTACTAGGAACATGCTACAAGCCCCCCCCCCCCCCCCACATTAGCGACCTGGAGGAAACTCAAATACTAATGCAAATAGGTAAAGCTGCTAATAACAGTGCTGTAATTATGGGAGATTTTAACTACCCTGATATAAACTGGGCCGATGAAACTAGTAATTCAGCTAAGGGGGATAGATTTTTAAATGTTCTCAGGGATAACTTCTTGTCACAATTAATAGAGGAGCCAACTAGGAGTAACGCTATATTGGATTTAGTGCTATCAAATAATACAGATATAATATCAAACATAGAAGTCAAAGAACATTTGGGTAACGGTGATCATAACATGGTCACATTTGAAATTTCTTTTCATAAGCAGTGTCTTAAAGGTTTAACCAAGACTTTTAATTTTAAGAAAGCAAAATTCAACGATTTAAGGAAATCATTAAATAATATAAATTGGGACAAAGTATTCTCTAATAAAAATACAGAGGATAAATGGATAACATTTAAAACTTTGTTAAATAAATATACATATCAACAAATACCATATGGTTATAAAAATAAAAATAAAAAATCCAAGCCAATGTGGCTGAATAATAATGTGTTAAGAGAAATTAGGAAAAAACGTAGGGCATTTAAATTATTCAAAGAAAATAGTACAGACTCTAAATTCCATATTTATAAGGAATGTAACAAAGCATGCAAAAAAGCAATCAAATTAGCCAAAATTGAAAATGAAAACTTAATTGCAAAGGATTCTAAATCTAACCCTAAAAGGTTCTTTAAGTACATAAATAGCAAAAAATCTAAAAAGGACAATATAGGTACATTAAAATGCGGGGAGGGTAGCATGATTAACAGTGACAGGGAGAAGGCTGAGATACTAAACCAGTTTTTTTCTTCAGTATACACAAGAGAGGAACCATTGGATGATACTTTGGAACAAAATAGAACATGCCAGCCCATACCATTAATTGGTTTATGTATAGAGGATATCAGGAACAAATTGGATAATATTAAGGTAAATAAAACTCCAGGCCCAGACGGAAAACACCCAAGGGTGTTAAGGGAACTTAGCACTGTTATAGACAAACCTCTACTCTTAATTTTTTCAAGACTCATCCTCAGGCATGGTACCCAAGGATTGGCATAAAGCTGATGTGGTGCCACTCTTCAAAAAGGGAAGTAGGGATGATCCAGGAAACTATAGACCAGTTAGTCTGACATCAATAGTGGGGAAGATATTTGAAGGGATTATAAGGGATTATATTGATGAGCATATTCGTGTAAACAAGATTATGAGTT
Source organism: Bombina bombina (assembly GCF_027579735.1). Classification (NCBI taxonomy): domain Eukaryota; kingdom Metazoa; phylum Chordata; class Amphibia; order Anura; family Bombinatoridae; genus Bombina; species Bombina bombina. Next base: position 40,482,785 of record NC_069503.1, read on the forward strand.
CTAATCAACATGGTTTTAGGAGAAATAGATCATGTCAAACTAATCTAATTAGATTCTATGAGGAAGTGAGTAAAAATATAGATAAAGGGGAATAAGTTGATGTGATATACTTAGATTTTGCAAAGGCGTTTGATACAGTGCCACATGAGAGATTAATGCACAAAATTAGGAGACTGGGAATAGCTGAAAATGTTAGTTTGTGGATAAATAACTGGATAAAAGATAGGGAGCAACGAGTAGTAGTAAATGGATCATACTCAGATTGGACAAAGGTAATCAGTGGAGTACCCCAGGGATCAGTGCTAGGCCCTATTCTTTTTAATATTTTTATAAATGACTTGGAGCTAGGATTAAATAGCAACATCTCTATTTTTGCAGATGAGACTAAGTTAAGTAAGGTTATTAGGTCAGAGCAGGATGAACTTTCGTTACATAGGGACCTGCAAAAATTAGAAGTATGGGCAGGTAAATGGAAAATGAGATTTAATACGGGAAAATGCAAGCTTCTACATTTTGGAAGTAAAAATAAGCAGGCAACATATTATTTAAATGGGACAAGACTTAGCCAAACACAGGAGGAAAGGGATTTGGGGGTAGTAATAGATAACAAGCTAAAGATGGGTGCACAATGCAGGGCAGCAGCTTCAAAGGCTAATAAGATACTAGCATGTATTAAAAGAGGCATTGACTCAAGGGAGGAAAGCATAATTCTGTCACTATATAAAGCCCTGGTAAGACCTCACCTTGAGTATGGAGTGCAGTTCTGGGGACCAATCGCAAAAAAAGATATTGCAGAACTAGAAAAAGTCTAGAGAAGGGCCACAAAGCTAATAAGGGGATTGGAGAATTTAACCTATGAGGAGAGGCTAGCCAAACTGGGTCTGTTTTCTTTAGAAAAAAGGCGTTTAAGAGGTGACATGATTACTTTATATAAATATATTCAAGGCTCATATACAGAGATGGCAGAAGCTCTGTTTATTCCAAGAAAATTGTTTGTGACCAGAGGTCACAATTTAAGGTTGAAGGAAAGGAGATTTAATCTCCTGCAACGAAAACGTTTTTTCACTGTAAGAGCAATAAAAGTGTGGAACTCATTACCAAAGGAGGTAGTGAATGCCAATACCCTAGATACATTTAAAAATTATTTGGATACATTTCTGTCTATAAACAAAATTATTGGATATGATTGCTAGTTTTAAATGGGTCACCTTTTAGTGGGATTATTTAAGCTTAACTGGAGCTTTTTGTATATATTTTAGATTTGTATAGGTTGAACTCGATAGACTTCGGCTGTGTGCCGGGATATTATCTGTGTGTCACAAACGTACAGTGACTAATAATGCAATAAACACATAGAAAAGGAAATTTATGCTTACCTGATAAATTAATATTTTTTACGATATGCCGAGTCCACGGGTTTCATCCTTACTTGTGGGATAAGAACCTCCTGCTAACAGGAAGTGGCAAAGAGCACCACAGCAGAGCTGTTACATAGCTCCCCCTCTAACTCCTCCCCCCAGTCATTCAACCGGAGACATAGGAAGAGATGTAACAGCTCTGCTGTGGTGCTCTTTGCCACTTCCTGTTAGTAGGAGGTTAATATCCCACAAGTAAGGATGAAACCCGTGGACTCGGCATATCTTGTAAAATAAATAACTTAACTCACTCACTATTTAATGTCTAATAGTATTGTTATATCAGCTGTGTGCCGGGATATTATCTGTGTGTCACAAGCATACAGTGACTAATAATGCAATAAACACATAGAGGTAACTTCACTCACTCACTATTTAATGTCTAATAGTATTGTTATATCAGCTGTATGCCGGGATATTATCTGTGTGTCAGAAATGTACAGTGACTAATAATGCAATAAACACATAGAGGTAACTTCACTCACTCACTATTTAATGTCTAATAGTATTGTTATATCAGCTGTGTGCCGGGATATTATCTGTGTGTCACAGACCTACAGTGACTAATTATGCAATAAACACATAGAGATAACGTCACTCACTATTTAATGTCTAATAGTATTGTTATATCAGCTGTGTGCCGGGATATTATCTGTGTGTCACAGACGTACAGTGACTAATAATGCAATAAACACATAGAGGTAACTTCACTCACTCACTATTTAATGTCTAATAGTATTGTTATATCAGCTGTGTGCCGGGATATTATCTGTGTGTCACAGACGTACAGTTACTAATAATGCAATAAACACATAGAAATAACTTCACTCACTATTTAATGTCTAATAGTATTGTTATATCAGCGGTGTGCCGGGATATTATCTGTGTGTCACAGACGTACAGTGACTAATAATGCAATAAACACATAGAAATAACTTTACTCACTCACTATTTAATGTCTAATAGTATTGTTATATCAGCTGTGTGCCGGATATTATCTTTGTGTCACAGACGTACAGTGACTAATAATGCAATAAACACATAGAAATAACTTCACTCACTCACTATTACCTTTTGCCTCCGGTTGAATTATAGATCCGTATGCAGAAAGAGCATCCCACTTGCTTGCGCTACTGGTCACTTCCGGTCATGGCGAGTTTCCTGTGTAGCTTTAGGTTTCCTATGGCAGCTGCACGCCAACACTTCAGTGGTACAAAGGGTCCCCATTGCCACTGTTACAGTGATTCCTCTATTCACTACATATAAACTGTAATAAACAAACAGCAGGGAACAGTCCTATGGATTATGGCGGCTTTATTAGAAAGATGCAGTATTATCGTGACCTCTTATTGTGACTTCATCAGAGACGTCTGACAAAGCACTTGATGAGCGAAACGCGTAAGAATGGTCCTGATAATGCTGCCTTCTTTCTAATAAAGTAGCCGTAACCCATAGGACTGTTCTCTGACATTTGCTTTATTTATTATATTTACCTTCATTATTTATTTTCCTAATTTTCCTGTAATTTAAGTCTCAAAATGTTGTATTTCTCAGTCCTGAAAACTAAAAGTGCACATAGCAGCATCATATACCTGCCCAGTAGTGGCTTGTTTTTGATCCAGGAGTTATATCTTACTGTAAGGTATAATGTCAAGTTGCTATGAATACTTTCCTTTCCTTACCTACTTCATCTTTTCAGTCCATGGAAAAAGAGGTTATGTATTACAATCACTATGTATACTATATCTGTAAGTGTTTGTTTAGTTATAAATATTCTGTCTTATTTATAAATAATATTCACCCAGATTACGAGTTTTGCATTATGGCTGCTCGCTAATATCGTTTACATTATTTTCATTGCACACTTTTTATAACGTAGGTATTACGAGTTTGAAAACAACCTTGTAACACATCGCGGTAACACGAGTACCGCGTTTATTTACCAAGCGTAATCACGGGCGAGTTAGAGATTCTCCCATAGAGATCAATGCTAAATGAACAGAACACGGATTTTTCAACTAACACTCGATCTCGCAAGAAATACACACTGCTCTGTCAGATTACGTATACCACATAATGCACAACAAAAACACTATGATCAAATGTACAAACAACAATCGCTCACGCAACATACCACATACGCATTCAACATTCACAATCCTCATCAAAAATTATACACAACATTTACACTAAACAAGGAATCGCTAAATTCGGTGAGATCTTGCAACACGGAACAAAACAACAGGAAAAAAGAATTGCACAAACAAAACATTTGCATTAAAGGTTACGAAACATTAGTACAAATAAACATTTACAGCACTTAACAAATACGAGACCAACACAAATCAGCATTTACATTTACACATACTACTTCTGGAGAATGTTATGCAAAATGATCACTATGACATCATCGCATTATACACATTCCACAAATACATATGTGCAGTTACAAACTCAATATGAGCATGCGCAAATTAAAACAACTACTCCACATTGCACACACAATAATTACAAACAAAGCACACCTGAACCTCGTTTACTTTGCAAACCGGTACATCATTAAACATTTACATAGGGTATATAAGCATTCTCTAAGCATGGCTTGTTTGACTGTATTGCTTTTTCCAGTTAGGTGCAGGTCTAGGTGTTGGAGGGTTGAGAGAGATTAGAGAGAGATTAGAGGGAGTTAGTGGGAGTTAGATAGTGTGAGTGAGAGTTAGTTAGTGAGCGAGTGTTTATTTGGGTGAGTGTGCGAGTGTTTCTTTTTCATATACGAACTGTCCACAGCACCAATGAAGTAAAAGGAATTTTCTTTATTTAAATGTTTAAAAGCATACAAGACAGGTATGCGACGTTTCGAGACGTCGCATACCTGTCTTGTATGCTTTTAAACATTTAAATAAAGAAAATTCCTTTTACTTCATTGGTGCTGTGGACAGTTCGTTTGTTTTACATTGTGGAGCTGGAGGTCGTCAGCTTGACCAATTTGCATCAAAGCCTAGAAAGGCATTGCCCTGTGCCGGTCTCATCTTACAGTGCTGTATCTTTTTCATATACATTACTTATATAAACACATTTACACGCAAACACATTCAATACATACACACACTTATCACTAACACTACATACACTCCATACACCATTCCCTTTCATCCCATACCCCATTGCCTTTCATCCCATTCCCCTTCATCCCATACCCATCCCATAGTTTTTTTTGTTTTTTTAATTAAAAATTCTTGTTTACATATCCGCATTATCGTCTTTTTCAACATATACGTTTGTCTGTTTAATACCCCTTACCCTCTTTTATTTATATCCCATTCACACTTTGAGCACTTTTTACTTTTGGTTCATTAGTTTGACCCCCTTTCATTTGTGCACATTCACATTTTGGTTGAGTATGTCGGGAGGGTTTGTTTAGGGGGCAGATTACTCTGGAGCTATTACAGTTCATTACGCGGGAGGTTAGTGCTGAGCTTAGGGATGAGCTTGTAGAGGAGGTTAGGCAGCTGTTTATGCAGGAGAGAGGGAGGGGGAGAGGAACTGGAGAGGAAGGGGGACTGGAAGGGGTGGGTGGACACGGCCACATTGTGGAAGATTCACAAGTGGCTGGGCCCAGTGGTCTTCAGCTTAAACAGCGTAGACAGGGAGCTTCACAGTCCGGGAAACAGAGGCTCACATCGCAGGGGAAGCCCAGGCAGAGGGAGGAGAGATACACCATGGATGAGAAGGAGGCCCTTATAGAGTCTTATATGGAGAGGGCTAGGAGGATGCAGGCACGGAGGGCCACCCCTGCGGATAAGAGGAAGTTATGGCTGGAGATCAGGGATGCTGTAAATGCAGTGGGGGTCTATAACAGGGATGTAAAGTTGATTCAGCACCATTACAGAGACTGCAGGGCTAAACTGAAAAAGAAAGATCTCGAGGGAGAAGAAATACGTAGCAGGGACGGGTGGTGGTCCAGAAATCAAATTTGAGTATTCCCGCTGAGAGGAAATGCTGCATTCCAACATCTCCGAGGTGGACATAGTCGGTATCGGAGGAGTTGATACTGGGAACCTGCCCCTCTCATCTGCCGGTAAGTTCATTTACTGTCATATATTTATTTACCATGTACTGCACCTTTAAGAAACAAACCTCTTAATTCATTTACTACAGCTTTAAGAAAACAAACCTCTTTAATTTTGTACTACAGCTTTAAGAAAACAAACCTCCTCAATCCAACACCTGTATAAATCAGAAGCACTTCCTTTCCTCAGTGCTTGGTAATTCTCATTCACTTCAGGAGATGCAGGATCTGAGAAGCTCAGTCTGTTCTAAAACAACTTATTTTCCTCTAATAACTTTGTTTGCAGGATCTACACTTTAATTGCACAGATTAAATCTCCTTTTGGATTCTCTTACAGCATTTCCTTGCCGTTCTGTTTAAGCTCTGCCTTCAGCTGTGACTTCACACTCCAACTTAAAGGGACAGTATACACTCATTTTCATATAACTGCATGTAATAGACACTACTATAAATAATAAGATGCACATATACTGATATACAAATCCAGTATAAAACTGTTTAAAAACTTAGAAGCTGTCAGTTTGACTCTGTTGAAAAGGTAGCTGGAAAGCCCACTGCAAGTGGCAAATAAGACGCTCCCCCACTCCCCCACCTTTTGCATATGAAAAGACCCTTTACACAAACAGGAGAAAGCTGGAGAAGGTAGCTGACGGTATTCTCATAAAACTTTGGGGCTTGGTTAGGAGTCTGAAAATCAGAGCAATGTTATTTAAAAATAAGCAAAACTATACATTTATTTTTTAAAAAAAACTTTATGGGCTATATAAATAGATCATCTACAAAACATGTATGCAAAGAAAAAATGAGTGTATAATGTCCCTTTAATCTGTTTCTCAGTTTGCACTGCACAGGTTTCAACTACCAATTTCTGGATAAGGTTTGGGCTTCATTTCAAAATATCTGCAGTGTTTCTCATCATTTACTGATTCAGGTAGAACCTTTCATGTCATTACTTTTGCTTAAATATAAAAGTAACTCTTTAACTTGTCATATGCTAAACATTATACATAAATATATACTCCTTTAACTTAAACTCCTGTATGCATACAATACTATTCATCTGTGCACATATTTGCTATCATATTTATAACTATAGCAAATTATACAAAGGTTGTGATTTGATGTTTGCTCTGTTGCGCTTCCCATTACAACCATAATGCAACATTAGAGTTAAACTAAAATCTTTACCTAATAATTAAGTAGAATCTTTGCTCAATGTTGTGAATTATTTACAACAACCTGTTGCAATCCTATTTGTTTTATATTTTCACTTTGCAAGATTTCTGCTACATAAAATGTATTACTATCTGCAGTTGTGGTTCAAATAAAATATTATACAATATAAAACCTCTTAAAGGAATTAAAGTCCGTTACATTTACTAATCTCTTTACATCCACCTCATAACCCATTCACACGCAAAAAAAAATTAAGGATATGACTAACGCAATTACGCGTTTTCAACATTATTATGTAAATGCATTCAGAATTAACTTTATAAAGTTGCAAGTGAAGAAAAGCCATCACATAAGTATCTAGTCTACAGATTAGGTGAGCATTTAAACAGATTTTAGACAAATGCAAAAACACATTCATATTGACCATATAGATCAGAAAGATGGATTTGCAAATGCGGAAATCGTATTGATTGATTTTGCTTACAAATGAATTACGAAGTCAGCATTTAATAAACTTTCAAATTGAACATCAACATCTTTATTTTCAACTGTACTAATTTTGCAATTTCTTTATTTTTCAAATATACAGAGTCTGAGGCCGGGGAGGAGGAAGCACAGCACCCACAGGTTCCTCCTTCACCCAGGCATGAGAGTGGTGCAGATGACTTGCCACCTCTGGGAGACTTGGAAGATAGCCCTGCACCATCCCCCCCTGAAGCACCCCCTGAAGAAGCCCCCACTGCAGAAGAGATCCCTGCAGCAGCAGCCCTTCGTGCAGCAGCTCCTCCTCAGGAGGACATCCCCAAAGAGATAGCCGAGGTGCAGATCTTGCATGATTATCTTGAGGAGATGCGTGCCTCCCGGAGGGAACAGGCAGAATTCAGAGTGTACCTGAGAGGAGTACTGACTGCAATTCAAGAAGAGACAATAATAATATTCTAAATAATATGTTGCAAGTCCTCCGGGAGATGCAAAACACCCCATCTGCTCCTGCCCCATCTGTTCCTGGACTATCTGCTCCTGGGCCTCCTCCATCTTCTCCTCTGCCTCAATCTTCTCAGCCTGGTGATCCCTTAACCACTCACACTCCTCCTCCTCTTACACAAACATCTTCTATGAGAACTTGTCAGAGGGGGCAGTTGCCCCCCCCCCTGAGCCTCAGTCTCGTGGGAAGAGGGGAAGGAAGAGGAAGTAATATTTTATATATTTTTTTTAAATCTATTTAATGTGTAAAGGATAGGTATGTGATGATGTTGTCTTCTTACACTTGTGGAGCACACCCTGTATTTAATAGGCTTCTATGGGACCAGGTCAATAGAGGCAGATTGTTTGCAGAGTGTGTTTTACAAATGTGTGGAGACAACAGCATCGCATGCTGTCCTTGTTGATTACATTGATTGGTTTTTGCGATGTGATGTCCAGACATTTCCTAATCCCAAACAAAATGACCATTACAATTAGACATTATGGCATATCAATGTTTTGATGACTACAACACAGCTTAAAGGGACAGTCATAACATTAATTATTTTTGGTTAAAAAGCAAACACTTTATTACGCATTTTCAAGTCTTTTACAACAAGACTGTTATAGAAATACACGTTTTACTTCTGTGATTAACCTTGTTTCTATGCCTCTGCAAAATGACCCCTTATTTCAGTTCCTTTCACAGACCTGCAATTCAGCCAGTGATCACTCCAGGGTAACTATACTGCAAGAGCTCAATGTTTTCTATATGAAACACATTAACTAATGCCCTCTAGTGGTCAAAATGCATTTAGATTAGATGCACTCTTGAAGGTCTAAGAAATTAGCAGATGAACCTCCTAGGTTTAGCTTTCAACTAAGAACACCAAGAGAACAAAGATAAATTGGTGATAAAAGTTAAATTGAAAGTTTGTGAAAATAGAATTTTATATTTAATCATTAATGTTTTGTTTGACTTGACTGTCCATTTAAACAAAAACATATGCTAACATATACTAATAATTAGCGTTTTTTGGTATATCTACACAAACTTGTTAAAAAAATAAAATATTGGAATTGTATACTAAGCATGGATGCCATATTTATATAGATGTGTTAAATAAAGTGTATTTTTTTAAAGCTACATTAGTGTATTTGAATTTTTAAATAAAGACATTTCAGTTTAAAGGTGTCTGAAAGCAGAACATTCATGTCAGGGTGCCAGGAATCAGACTGAGACAAGAAGTGCAAAAATAATCACACCTTTATTAATAGCAAAAAATAATAAAAAGTCCACAAGTCAAATAACAAGCCAGGAATCAAAACCAGAACTGGTAGTCAGATGAGCCGAGTCAGGAGCCAAAGCAAATAGTCAGACAAGCCGGAATCAGGAACAAGGAGAACAGCAGAGTCAGGAACAAGCCAGGGATCAGAAACCAGGAGGGACGTCAGACAGCCAGGTAATACACAGGAGCTCTCACAAACAGGTCTGAGACAACGCAAGGGAAAAGCATACTGAACAGAGGCCCTTCAAATAATAAGTGATGACATCACAATTCTGAGACTGCATCCTGTCTCACACGGATGATGTACACCAGTCTGGCCATAAAAGGAAGTGCAGGAAATGAGCAGCTTCACATAGTATGGACCAGAGTCAGGAAGAGAGGTGAGTAAAATGGCTGCCAGATCAGGGAAAAAACCCTGACAGTACCCTCCCCTCAACGACCCCTCCCCCGCGGGAGGACAAAAGGCTTATTTGGGATACGGGCATGAAAGGCACGGAGGAGTGAGGGAGCATGAACATCAGAGGAGGGAACCCATGAATGCTCCTCCGGACCATAGCCCCTCCAGTGAACCAAATACTGAATGCGGCCCCTGGACATACGAGGGTCAATAATGCTGCTGATCTCATACTCCTCATGGTTGTCAACAAAGATAGGGCTGGGACAAGGCAACACAGTGGTAAACCGATTACAAACCAATGGTTTCAAGAGGGAGACATGAAAAACATTGGAGATGCGCATTGCAGTAGGAAGGTCAAGAGCATAGGCCACAGGATTGACCCGTCGGAGTATTCGAAAAAGACCAACATAACGGGGAGCCAGTTTATTGGAAGGCACATGAAGGTTCAAGTTGCAGGAGGACAGCCAAACTCTCTCACCAACCTGGTAGGAAGGCGCGGGCAGACGCTTACGATCAGTCTGGAACTTTTTGCGCTGCATAGAACGATGAAGGCAATCCTGAATCTGTACCCACGTGGAACAGAGATGCCGGAGATGCTCCTCCAAAGTCGGAATACCCTGAGACATGAATGAATCAGGCAACAAGGATGGTTGAAACCCATAATTCGCCATGAACGGGGATAACTTGGAGGAAGCATTAATAGCACTATTACGAGCAAACTCTGCCCAAGGTAACAGTTCAGACCAATTATTGTGGTGATCTGAGACATAGCAATGGAGGAACTGTTAGAGAGCTTGATTAGACCGTTCCGCAGGCCCATTGGATTGAGGGTGATATGCCGAGGAGAAGGAAATCTGAATCTCCATTTGAGCACAAAAGGAACGCCAAAATCCAGAGACAAACTGGCTACCCCGATCCGACACTATCTCCTTGGGTAACCCATGTAAACAAAAGACCTCTCGGGCAAAAATTGAACCATGCTCCTGAGCGGTAGGCAACTACTTCAAGGGAATGCAATGTGACATTTAAGAAAAACGGTCAGGATAACGGTATTGCCAATGGAAACAGGGAGCTCGACAATGAAGTCCATGGAAAGATGTGTCCAAGGACGCTCACCATTAGCAATAGGTTGAAGAAGACCCACAGGAAGACCTCGAGGAGTCTTATTCTATGCACAAACTAAAAAAGGAGGCAACATACGCAGCAACATCAGAACGAAGACCTGGCAACCAGAATTGTCGAGTGACAGACCAAATCATTTGGTTCTTGCCTGGGTGACCTGTGGCTTTAGGATAGAGGTAAGTGTGCAAAAAATTTGTTCGAAGATTCTCAGGAACAAAACACTTACCACTAGGTTTCTCAGGAGGTGCATTGGTTTGTGCAGCCAGAATCTCCTCCCCCAAGGGAGAAGTCAAATTAGTACGTATGGTAGCCAAAATATGGTCAGTAGGTATAACAGGAGTAGGTACAGGCTCCTCCTTGGACAGAGGCGAAAATTGTCGAGAGAGGGCATCAGCCCTAACATTCTTATTACCAGGCAGGTAGGAGACCACATAATTAAACCGAGACAAAAATAGCGCCAATCTGTCCTGTCGGGGCGACAAACGTTTTGTTTCAGATAGATAAGTTAAATTCTTGTGGTCAGTAAGAATGATCACTGGCACTCTAGTACCCTCGAGAAGATGCCTCCATTCCTTGAGTGCCAAAATTATGGCCAGTAATTCCCTGTCGCCAATTTCATAATTGCACTCCGCTGGAGACAATTTCTTAGAGAAGAAACCGCACGGATGCAAGGAACCATCAGGCGTAGGACGTTGAGACAAAAGGGCACCTACCCCAGTTTCAGATGCATCGACCTCAAGAACGAAAGGCAGGACAGGGTTAGGATGAGCCAGAACTGGAGCGGCAGCAAAGGCAGTCTTAAGACTATCAAAGACCTTAATGGCAGTAGGCAACCAATGGAGTGGATCATTCTTTTTACATGTCTGTGATAGGTTTGACCAAGGAAGAAAAGTTTTTAATAAACTTTCTACAGGCAGTGCAGAATTATTAGGCAAATGAGTATTTTGACCACATCATCCTCTTTATGCATGTTGTCTTACTCCAAGCTGTATAGGCTCGAAAGCCTACTACCAATTAAGCATATTAGGTGATGTGCATCTCTGTAATGAGAAGGGGTGTGGTCTAATGACATCAACACCCTATATCAGGTGTGCATAATTATTAGGTAACTTCCTTTCCTTTGGCAAAATGGGTCAAAAGAAGGACTTGACTGGCTCAGAAAAGTCAAAAATAGTGAGATATCTTGCAGAGGGATACAGCACTCTTAAAATTGCAAAGCTTCTGAAGCGTGATCATCGAACAATCAAGCGTTTCATTCAAAATAGTCAACAGGATCGCAAGAAGCGTGTGGAAAAACCAAGGTGCAAAATAACTGCCCATGAACTGAGAAAAGTCAAGCGTGCAGCTGCCAAGATGCCACTTGCCACCAGTTTGGCCATATTTCAGAGCTGCAACATCACTGGAGTGCCCAAAAGCACAAGGTGTGCAATACTCAGAGACATGGCCAAGGTAAGAAAGGCTGAAAGACGACCACCACTGAACAAGACACACAAGCTGAAACGTCAAGACTGGGCCAAGAAATATCTCAAGACTGATTTTTCTAAGGTTTTATGGACTGATGAAATGAGAGTGAGTCTTGATGGGCCAGATGGATGGGCCCGTGGCTGGATTGGTAAAGGGCAGAGAGCTCCAGTGCGACTCAGACGCCAGCAAGGTGGAGATGGAGTACTGGTTTGGGCTGGTATCATCAAAGATGAGCTTGTGGGGCCTTTTCGGGTTGAGGATGGAGTCAAGCTCAACTCCCAGTCCTACTGCCAGTTTCTGGAAGACACCTTCTTCAAGCAGTGGTACAGGAAGAAGTCTGCATCCTTCAAGAAAAACATGATTTTCATGCAGGACAATGCTCCATCACACGCGTCCAAGTACTCCACAGCGTGGCTGGCAATAAAGGGTATAAAAGAAGAAAATCTAATGACATGGCCTCCTTGTTCACCTGATCTGAACCCCATTGAGAACCTGTGGTCCATCATCAAATGTGAGATTTACAAGGAGGGAAAACAGTACACCTCTCTGAACAGTGTCTGGGAGGCTGTGGTTGCTGTTGCACGCAATGTTGATGGTGAACAGATCAAAACACTGACAGAATCCATGGATGGCAGGCTTTTGAGTGTCCTTGCAAAGAAAGGTGGCTATATTGGTCACTGATTTGTTTTTGTTTTGTTTTTGAATGTCAGAAATGTATATTTGTGAATGTTGAGATGTTATATTGGTTTCACTGGTAAAAATAAATAATTGAAATGGGTATATATTTGTTTTTTGTTAAGTTGCCTAATAATTATGCACAGTAATAGTCACCTGCACACACAGATATCCCCCTAAAATAGCTATAACTAAAAACAAACTAAAAACTACTTCCAAAACTATTCAGCTTTGATATTAATTAGTTTTTTGGGTTAATTGAGAACATGGTTGTTGTTCAATAATAAAATTAATCCTCAAAAATACAACTTGCCTAATAATTCTGCACTCCCTGTATAGTAATTGGCGAACCCCAAAAAACGTTGAATAGACCGAAGACCAACTGGGCGAGGCCACTGCAGAACTGCAGATAACTTGTCAGGATCCATGGAGAACCCTGCAACAGAGATAACATAACCTAAGAAGGTTACTTCAGTCTGATGGAACTCACATTTCTCGAGTTTACAAAACAGGACGTTCTCAGGTAGTCTCTGAAGAACCCCTGTAACATCAGAATGATGAGCCTCAAGTGTGGGTGAGTGTATGTACACCACAACACACTGTTGCAACATATCTCGTAGGACATCATTTATAAATTCCTAAAAAAACAGCAGGAGCATTACATAGGCCAAAGGGCATTACAAGATACTCATAATGCCCGCTCCTAGTGTTAAATGCTGTTTTCCATTTGTGGCCCTCCTTAATCCTATTGAGATTGTACGCTCCTCTGAAATCAAGTTTAGTAAAGACCGTAGTTCCCTTGAGGCGGTCAAAGAGTTCCGTAATGAGCGGAATAGGGTAAGCATTCTTAATGGTAAGATGATTAAAGGACCAGTCAATACAGTAGATTTGCATAATCAACAAATGCATGATATGAAAACAATGCAATAGCACTTAGTCTGAACTTCAAATGAGTAGTAGATTTTTGTTAAATAAATTGCAAAATTATGTCTATTTCCACTCCCCCTGTATCATGTGACAGCCATCAGCCAATCACAAATGCATATACGTATATATGCAGTGAATTCTTGCACATGCTCAATAGGAGTCGGTGACTCAAAAAGTGTAAGTATAAAAAGACTGTGCACATTTTGTTAATTAAAGTAAATTGGAAAGTTGTTTAAAATTGCATGCTCTATCTGAATCTTGTAGTTTAATTTTGACTTGAGTGTCCCTTTAAGACCCCTATAATCGATGCATGGTCTTAACTCGCCACCCTTTTTCTTCACAAAGAAGAAGCCAGCCCCTGCAGGAGAGCAGGATTTGTGGATGATCCCCCGCGACAGAGCATCGGCAACATACTCCTCCATAGCACAATTCTCTGCAACAGACAGAGGATAAACCCGGCCCCGAGGAGGAATAGCTCCGGGTTGCAGGTCTATGGCACAATCGTAAGACCGGTGAGGAGGCAACGTACCGGCACGCACCTTGTCAAAAACATCTAGTAACTCTCGGTACTCCTCTGGCAATTGAGATACCGAAGAAGTGCACAAGATTTTATCTGGTTTCCGAAGACAAGTGGAAATACATTGCGGGGACCACAACAAAATTTCGGACCTGCGCCATTCGAGACTGGGATTGTGCTTTTGGAGCCAGGGATAACCCAGACCAACCGGAAAATGCGGAGAGTTTATCAATATATAAAAAAAACACGGAAGGGGGACTGCACTCCAAAACCAGACCAGGTACACATCCCATGACCCAACAACATGCCAGCCCTGGGTTCTAAATAACACTCACAAAAAGCTGTGCCGTCACCAGAGTCATAGGCAGTTAACCCCAGACAGGAGTGGGTGCAAGAAAAAAACAAATACAACACATAAAGGAAACCCAGCACTCACCAGCTAGCTCACAACTAAGATTTAAAATGGAAAGGTTAGTCACAGCATCTGGCCAAATGGAATAAGCTCAGGCACCACATCAAGGTCCTTTCCAACACCTGAGTCCCTAACACAGCCACACAATGCAGGCTCTCAAAGCCAGACAAACTGGGAACAAGGGAGGGGTGCACAGGTATATGTAATCACCCAGCAACATACAAAACATGGAAGGGGGACTGCACTCCAAAACCGGACCAGGTACACATCCCATGACCCAGCAACATGCCAGCCCTGGGTGCTAAATAGCACTCACAAAAAGCTGTGCCATCACCAGAGTCATAGGCAGTTAACCCCAGACAGTAGTGGGTGCAAGAACCATGGGGGATTACAAAACAAATACAACACATAAAGGAAACCCAGCACTCACCAGCTAGCTCACAGCTAAGATTTAAAATGGAAAGGTTAGTCACCGCATCTGGCCAAATGGAATAAGCTCAGGCACCACGTCAAGGTCCTTTCCAACACCTGAGTCCCTAACAGAGCCACACAATGCAGACTCTCAAAGCCAGACAAACTGGGAACAAGGGAGGGGTGCACAGGTATATATAATCACCCAGCAACATACAAAATATGGACTCCAAAACTGGACCAGGTACACATCCCATGACCCAGCAACATGCCAGCCCTGGGTGCTAAATAGCACTCACATGGATGATGTACACCAGTCTGGCCATAAAAGGAAGTGTAGCAATTGAGCAGCATCCCCCACAATGCACCATAGTCAGGAAGAGAGGTGAGTAAAATAGCTGCCAGCAACCCATGGCAAACAACAGGGAAAAAACCCTGACAGTACCCTCTCCTCAATGACCCCTCCCCCACGGGAGGACAAAAGGCTTATTGGGGAAACGGGCATGGAAGGCACGGAGGAGGGGGGAAGCGTGAACATCAGGGGAGGGAACCCAAGAACGCTCCTCCGGACCGTAGCCCCTCCAGTGAACCAAATACTGTACACGGACCCTGGACATACGAGAGTCAATAATGCTGCTGACCTCATACTCCTCATGGTTGTCAACAAAGATAAGACGGGGACGAGGCAACACAGTGGTAAACCGATTACAAACCAATGGTTTCAAGAGGGAGACATGAAAAACATTGGAGATGCGCTTAGCAGGAGGAAGGTCAAGAGCCTAGGCCACAGGATTAACCCGATGGAGTATTTGAAAAGGACCAACATAACGGGGAGCCAATTTATTGGAAGGCACACAAAGGTTCAAGTTGCGGGAGGACAGCAAAACTCTCTCACCAACCTGGTAGGAAGGTGCGGCAGACGCTTCCGATCAGCCTGGAACTTTTGGCGCTGCATAGAATGATGAAGGCAATCCTGAATCTGCACCCACGTGGAACGGAGTTGCCGGAGATGCTCCTCCAAAGCCGGAATACCCTGAGACATGAATGAATCGGGCAACAAGGATGGTTGAAACCCATAATTCGCCATGAACGGGGATAACTTGGAGGAAGCATTAATAGCACTATTATGAGCAAACTCTGCCCAAGGTAACAGTTCAGACCAATTATTGTGGTGATCTGAGACATAGCAATGGAGGAACTGTTCCAGAGCTTGATTAGACCGTTCCGCAGCCCCATTGGTTTGAGGGTGTTATGCCAAGGACAAAATCCGGAGACAAACTGGCTACCCCAGTCCGACACTATCTTTTTGGATAACCCATGTAAATGGAAGACCTCCCGGGCAAAAATCGAAGCAAGCTCCTGAGCGGTAGACATTTTAGAAAACAGTCAACCACCATAAGGATAACAGTATTGCCATTGGAAACAGGGAGCTCGACAATGAAGTCATGGAGAACCCCTGCAACAGAGATAACATAACCTAGGAAGGTTACTTGAGTCTGATGGAACTCACATTTCTCGAGTTTACAAAACAGGCCATTCTCACATAGTCTCTGAAGAACCTGTGTAACATCAAAACGATGAGCCTCAAGTGTGGGTGAGTGTATGAGGATGTAGTCTAAGTACACCACAACACACTGTTGCAACATATCTCATAGGACATCATTAATAAATTCCTGATAAACAGCAGGAGCATTACATAGACCAAAGGGCATTACAAGATACTCATAATGCCCACTCCTGGTGTTAAATGCTGTTTTCCATTCGTGACCCTCCTTAATCCTAACGAGATTGTACGCTTCTCTCAAATCAAGTTTAGTAAAGACCATAGCTCCCTTGAGGCGGTCAAAAAGTTCCGTAATGAGCGGAATAGGGTAAGCATTCTTAATGGTAAGACGATTAAGACCCCTATAATCGATACATGGTCTTAACTCGCCATTCTTTTTCTTCACAAAGAAGAAGCCAGCCCCTGCAGGAGAGCAGGATTTGCGGATGATTCCCCACGACAGAGCATCGGCAACATACTCCTCCATAGCACAATTCTCTGCAACAGACAGAGGGTACACCCGGCCCCGAGGAGGAATGGCTCCGGGTTGCAGGTCGATGGCACAATCGTAAGACCGGTGAGGAGGCAACATACCGGCACGCACCTTGTCAAACATGTCTAGGAACTCTCTGTACTCCTCTGGCAGTTGAGATACCGAAGAAGTGCACAAGACTTTAACTGGTTTCCGAAGACAAGTGGAAATACATTGCGGGGACCACAACAAAATTTCGGACCTGCGCCAGTCGAGACTGGGATTGTGCTTTTGGAGCCAGGGATAACCCAGAACAACCATAAAATGTGGAGAGTTTATCGCCTGGAACTGGAGGGTTTCAAAATGGAGAGCCCCAACAGCCACGGACAAATGAGCAGTTTCGTGAGTAACGAGTGCGGGCTGAAGGGGCCTGCCATCAATGGCCTCAATAGCAAGCGGAAAGGACCGAGGCAAAACAGGAATGGAGTGCTTTGATACAAAAGCACTGTCAATGAAATAGCCTGCAGCACCGGAATCAACAAGAGCCTGAGTGACTATGGAGGAGTCCACCCAGGAAAGGACAACCGTGACAAAAGGTTTCTCCTTAAGCCACCCATGGTCTGCCCCCGACAGGACCTTAGGTGTGAGCGCTTCCCGACTGTGTAGGACAAGACTTCAAAAGGTGACCCTGTAACCCACAATAGAGGCAGAGCCCCTCCCTCCTCCTAAAGGCCCTCTCCGTCGTGGAGAGATGCGTGTATCCCAACTGCATTGGCTCAGCAGTACCTGGTGACTCGGGACCAGGAGGCATGGGAGGAGAGGGAGGCATGGGTGGGAACGAACACGTAGGAGACAACGGAACAGGAGGCTTCCGCAAGCGCTCCATGAAAGAGGGCCTCTCTCTGAGTCTGATGTCAATTAGGATCAAAAAAGACACCAATGCCTTGAGATCCTCTGGTGAATCTCTGGCAGCAACTTTGTCTTTAATCACATCAGAGAGCCCATGAAAGAAGGCGACAACAAGGGCTTCATTGTTCCAACCTACCTCTGCGGCAAGCGTACGGAAATCAATAGCATACTGAGCAACAGATCTTGTACCGGAACATCAAATACCCTTCAAAAGGAGGCCACAAATTCAGGGTAATTTGAAATCACAGGTTTATTAGTCTCCCACAAGGGATTTTGCCCAGGCAAGAGCTGTGTCAGAGAGTAACGAGATGAGAAATCCCACCTTAGCTCTGTCAGAGGGAAACGCCTGAGGTAACATGTCAAAGTAAATGCCCACCTGGTTCAAAAACCCTCTGCACTGAATAGGATCGCCTCCATATCGCTGAGGTAGAGATGCAGAACCGGGCATGCTCCTGGTAGGCATAGGTGCAGCAGCGGATACAGGAGCAGCCATAACTTGCAAGCCACTTTAGTCCAAATGTGCAGTGCGAATCAGCAGGGTTTGCAGGGCTAGTGCAAATTGATCCAAGCGGTGATCCTGTTCATCCATCCTGGAAATGATGGCAGGTTAAGGTGGATTATTAGCACCATCAGGATTCATTAGACATGTACGATTCGTTTCGGATCGATTCGGAAAATTCGGTAAATTCGGAGATTTGGATCGATTCGAATTTCCGAATTAAAATACTGCCGAATCTACCGAATACATCCGAATTAGCTGCTGAATCTACCGAATAAATCCGAATTAGCTCGGTAAATTCGGGATTCCCCCATAGGAAACAATGGGGCAGTTTTGGCTGCAAAAAAGCAGCGTTCAGCTCTTAACGCAGCCCCATTGTTTCCTATGGGGAAACACTTTCTATTTCTAAGTCTACACCTAACACCCTAACATGAACCCCAAGTCTAAACACCCCTAATCTAACACTTATTAACCCCTAATCTGCCGCCCCCGCTATCGCTGACACCTGCATTATACTATTAACCCCCTAATCTTCCGCTCTGGACACCGCCGCGAACCTACATTATCCCTATGAACCCCTAATCTGCTGCCCCCAACATCGCCGACACCTACATTATATTTATTAACCCCTAATCTGCCCCCCAACTTCGCTGCAACCTAACTACACTTATTAACCCCTAATCTGCCGACCGGACATCGCAGCCACTATAATAAATGTATTAACCCCTAAACTGCCGCACTCCCGCCTTGCAAAAACGATAAGAAATTTTTATTAACCCCTAATCTGACCCCCCCAACGTCACCTCAACCTAACTACAAGTATTATCCCCTAATCTGCCGACCGTACATCGCCGCCACTATAATAAATGTATTAACCCCTAAACCGCCGCACTCCCGCTTCACAAACACTATAATAAATTTTATTAACCCCTAATATGCCCTCCCTAACATCGCCGCCACCTACCTACAATTATTAACCCCTAATCTCCCGCCCCCAACGTTGCCGCTACTATAATAAAGTTATTAACCCCTAAACCTAAGTCTAACCCTAACACCCCCCTAACATAAATATATTTTAAATAAAACAAAATAATATTCCTAAAATTAAATAAATTATTCCTATTTAAAATTAAATACTTACCTATAAAATAAACCCTACAATAGCTACAATATAACTAATAGTTACATTGTAGCTATTTTAGGATTTATATTTATTTTACAGGCAACTTTGTATTTATTTTAACTAGGTACTTTTTTTATTAAATAGTTATTAACTATTTAATAACTACCTAGATAAAATAAATACAAATATACCTGTAAAATAAACCCTAACCTAAATTACAATTACACCTAACACTACACTATAATTAAATAAATTAATCCTATTTAAAACTAAATACTTACCTGTAAAATAAACCCTAATATAGCTACAATATAACTAATAGTTACATTGTAGCTATTTTAGGATTTATATTTATTTTACAGGCAACTTTGTATTTATTTTATTTTATTATTTTAACTAGGTACAAACTATTTAATAACTACCTAGCTAAAATAAAGACAAAATTAACTGTAAAATAAACCCTAACCTAAGTTACAATTACACCTAACACTACTCTATAATTAAAATCATTAACTAAACTACCTACAATTAAATACATTTAAATTAAATAAACTTAATTACAGAAAATAAAAAATAAATTACAAGAAGTTTAAACTAATTACACCTAAACTAACCCCCCTAATAAAATAAAACGCCCCCCAAAATAATAAAAGTCCCTACCCTATCCTAAATTACAAAGTAATCAGCTCTTTTACCAGACCTTAAAAGGGCTTTTTGCAGGCCATTGCCCCAAAGTAATCAGCTCTTTTACCTGTAAAGAAAAATACAATACCCCCCCAACATTAAAACCCGCCACCCACATACCCCTACTCTAAAACCCACCCAAACCCCCCTTAAAAAAACCTAACACTAAGCCCCTGAAGATCTCCCTACCTTGAGTCGTCTTCACTCAGCCGAGCCGAATTCTTCATCCATGCGGGGCAGAAGAGGTCCTCCATCCGGTAGAAGTCTTCATCCAAGCAGGGCAAGAAGAGGTCTTCGATCCATCTTCTATCTTCATCCATCTGGAGCGGAGCGGCAGCATCCTGAAGACCTCCGACGCGGAACATCCATCCTGGCCGACGACTGAACGACGAATGACTGTTCGTTTAAATGACGTCATCCAAGATGACGTCCTGCAAATTCTGATTGGCTGATAGGATTCTATCAGCCAATCGGAATTAAGGTAGAAAAAATCTGATTGGCTGATTCAATCAGCCAATCAGATTGAAGTTCAATCCGATTGGCTGATCCAATCAGCCAATCAGATTGACCTTGCATTCTATTGGCTGTTCTGATAAGTCTTATTTAAAGGGCCTCTGTTCAGTATGCTTTGCCTTTGCATTGTCTCAGACCTGTTTGTGAGAGTTCCTGTGTTTTACCTAGCTGCCTGACGTCCTTCCTGGTTCCTGATTCCTGGCTTGTTCCTGACTCTGCTGTTTTCCTTGTTCCTGATTCTGGCTCGTCTGACTATTCGCTTTGGCTCCTGACTTGGCTCGTCTGACTACCAGCTCTGGTTTTGACTCCTAGCTTGTTATTTGACTTGTGGACTTTTTATTATTTTTTTGCTATGAATAAAGGTGTGATTATTTTTGCACTTCTTGTCTCAGTCTGATTCCTGGCACCCTGATATTACGCAAAGGCCATGAATCCTAGATATGTGCATGATTGAAAAATTTGTTTCGGTTCGGATCGATTCGGATTTTTTCGAATTTCTGTTTGGATCGATTCGAATTCGGAAAAATTTGAATGAATTTGTTTCGGATTTATTCGGATTCCAATAAATTCGGCTGAATTCGGTTCGATTCGGTTTGGTACCGAAATTCGGAATTTCGGTATGTGTTAGGTGGGATATGCTGTGTATTAGACTAGTATTATGTACTGTATATTAGGTGTAACCCATTGCAGAGAGATATAACCTAATATACTGTACAATACTAGTGTAATACACGGCCATCCAAATCTAGCGAATAAAAACAGTCACTCAGTAGTTAAGAGCTTTATGGGCTAACGCCGGAACATAAAGCTCTTAACTACAGTGCTACAAAGCACACTAACACCCATAAACTACCTATTAACCCCTAAACCGAGGCCCCCCCACATCGCAAACCCTATAATAAAATTATTTAACCCCAGTTCTGAGACTGCATCCTTTCTCACATGGATGATGCACACCAGTCTGGCCATAAAAAGAAGTGTAGGAAATGAGCAGCATCCCCCACAATGCACCATAGTCAGGAAGAGAGGTGAGTAAAATGGCTGCCAGCAGCACATGGCAAACAACAGGGGAAAAAACTTGACAGTCATGGGATGTGTACCTGGTCCGGTTTTGGAGTGCAGTCCCCCTTCCGTGTTTTGTATGTTGCTGGGTGATTACATATACCTGTGCACCCCTCCCTTGTTTCCAGTTTGTCTGGCTTTGAGAGCCTGCATTGTGTGGCTGTGTTAGGGACTCAGGTGTTGGAAAGGACCTTGACGTGGTGCCTGAGCTTATTCCATTTGGCCAGATGCGGTGACTAACCTTTCCATTTTAAATCTTAGCTGTGAGCTATCTGGTGAGTGCTGGGTTTCCTTTATGTGTTGTATTTGTTTTGTAATCCCCCATGGTTCTTGCACCCACTCCTGTCTGGGGTTAACTGCCTATGACTCTGGTGACGGCACAGCTTTTTGTGAGTGCTATTTAGCACCCAGGGCACACCAGTCTGGCCATAAAAGGAAGTGTAGGAAATGAGCAGCATCCCCCACAATGCACCATAGTCAGGAAGAGAGGTGAGTAAAATGGCTGCCAGCAGCACATGGCAAACAACAGGGGAAAAAACT
Organism: Bombina bombina; assembly: GCF_027579735.1. Taxonomy (NCBI): domain Eukaryota; kingdom Metazoa; phylum Chordata; class Amphibia; order Anura; family Bombinatoridae; genus Bombina; species Bombina bombina. Next base: position 40,504,967 of record NC_069503.1, read on the forward strand.
TGACAGTCATGGGATGTGTACCTGGTCCGGTTTTGGAGTGCAGTCCCCCTTCCGTGTTTTGTATGTTGCTGGGTGATTACATATACCTGTGCACCCTCCCTTGTTCCCAGTTTGTCTGGCTTTGAGAGCCTGCATTGTGTGGCTGTGTTAGGGACTCAGGTGTTGGAAAGGACCTTGACGTGGTGCCTGAGCTTATTCCATTTGGCCAGATGCGGTGACTAACCTTTCCATTTTAAATCTTAGCTGTGAGCTAGCTGGTGAGTGCTGGGTTTCCTTTATGTGTTGTATTTGTTTTGTAATCCCCCATGGTTCTTGCACCCACTCCTGTCTGGGGTTAACTGCCTATGACTCTGGTGACGGCACAGCTTTTTGTGAGTGCTATTTAGCACCCAGGGCTGGCATGTTGCTGGGTAATGGGATGTGTACCTGGTCCGGTTTTGGAGTGCAGTCCCCCTTCCGTGTTTTGTATGTTGCTAGGTGATTACATATACCTGTGCACCCTCCCTTGTTCCCAGTTTGTCTGGCTTTGAGAGCCTGCATTGTGTGGCTGTGTTAGGGACTCAGGTGTTGGAAAGGACCTTGACGTGGTGCCTGAGCTTATTCCATTTGGCCAGATGGGGTGACTAACCTTTACATTTTAAATCTTAGCTGTGAGCTAGCTGGTGAGTGCTGGGTTTTCTTTATGTGTTTTATGTGTTTTATATATATATATATATATATATATATATATATATATATATATATATATATATATATATATATATATATATATATATATATATATAAAGAGCACTCTCACCACAATAGCAACTGCCAGGGTGCCAACCGTTAAATATAATAGGTAAAAGGCGGCACTCACTGGTCTTTTCCAAAGTGTACTTTAATTGAACAAAGTGACGTTTCGGGGACACACTCCCCTTCTTTCTCACAGTCCTTTGCAGCTGTTCCTGTCATATATACCTGGAGAGAGTTCACCGGAAAACTCAGAGGATCCGGTCTGCCTAGTTTGCACTACATCACAGTGGTTGAATACATGTGAGTGTATTTGATTCAAAATTGTATATCTAGCAAATATTTGCAGAATCACGCTATGTTGGCGCCTTCTCCATTTTCTATAGATCTGTTTTGAAGTGGATGGCGATTACCCTGAGGAGATCAGCCTGTGAAACTCTGTGTGTTTCCAAAAACACACATTTCAATTGGACTTTTATTTTACCAATATATATTTCTTTTTACATTTTTGCACCTTGAAGTATATCTATATAGGTTATATTTTATATATGCATTATTGAAATTTGTATTTACACAATACATATCTACATAACACTTATTTCCATTCTGAGTAACAATTTATACCAAATATTTGTATCCCCAGTCATTGCAGATTGTTTAATCTTAAAGAGATAGTGTCCCTATTTACCCTTTTTTTGTGTGTTTAATAGACACTTTCAGCATCTATTCACACCAAGCATCTGAGTCTCTACTTGTGCAGAATTGCACAATTTTAAAGTGATAGTGCCCCTATTTACACTGTTTTGTGTTAACATTTTATCCAGACACATAAATGTATAGAAGCACAAACACAAACGCATACACACACATTCACAGACTACACACATGCACCCACCCATAAAGACACATACATGTACAGACGCACACGCCCAAACGCATACACACACACATTCACAGACTACACACATGCACCCACCCATACATACAGACACATACATGTACAGATGCACACGCCCAAACGCATACACACACATTCACAGACTACACACATGCACCCACCCATAAAGACACATACATGTACAGACACAAACACGCACACAGTCCCTCTCCATATGCAACTTTCCACCCATCTGACCTTATCCCTCCACCGCCTGCCTGCTCGGTAACAGAATTAAGGGGAGGTAGAAGAAGCACATTCCGTAGGTGTATAACTTGTGTTTACCCCCACACTACCAATAATAATTATATTAGAAAACTCTGTGGGTTTGCACCATTCAGGACAACACTGTATGGTGCTGCCCAAAGTCCCCATCACAGAGAGCAAGTGAAATATCTACAGGACACCACTAAGTGGTCTTATACCCCCATCCTTCTCCTCATCTCTAGGGTGCGTGTTTCTGAGGTGAGAACTTGAGAAAGGCACCTCTGCCGAACAGGGATAGGCAAGTTGTCCATACACGGACACTGGTGTCCTAGACTAGCCCTTGCAGTGTCCACCACAACCTTAGTATATCTTTTCTTTCTGATTAAATAATAGGAATAAAAAAAATATGTAGTGTGAATAAAGTTAGTGGCTTGTCAAGAGCCTGCTAGCGATACTGGGTGATAAGTTATGGAATAAATAAAGCCTGAGTGAAATACTGGATGTGTATCTGCATCTGTATAATAGCACCCAGCTCTATACAAAGACACAGTAGTGACACTGGCACATGCGTATAGCTAGACAAGGGCTGGTTATATGGTCAGTGATATATACATCAGTATAATAACACCCAGCACTATATAATGACACAGTAGTGACACTGGCACATGGGTATAGCCAGAGGAGGGCTGGTTATAGATTCAGTGCTATCTGCACCAGTATAATAACACCCAGCACTATATAATGACACAGTAGTGACACTGGCACATGGGTATAGCCAGATGAGGGCTGGTTATAGGATCAATGGTATCTGCATCACTATAATAACACCCAGCACTATATAATGACACAGTAGGGACACTGGCTCATGGGTATAGCCAGAGGAGGGCTGGTTATAGGATCAGAGTTAATCTGCATCAGTATAATAACACCAATAAAAAAACACATTAGTGACACTGTCTCATGTGTATAGCCAGAGGAGGGCTGGTTATAGGATCAGAGTTAATCTGCATCAGTATAATAACATAACACCAATAAAAAAACACATTAGTGACACTGTCTCATGGGTATAGCCAGAGGAGGGCTGGTTATAGTATCAATTGTATCTGCATCAGTATAATAACACCCAGCACTATATAATGACACAGTAGTGACACTGGTTCATTGGTATAGCCAGAGGAGGGCTGGTTATAGGGTTAGTGGTATCTGCATCAGTATAATAACACCCAGCACTATATAATGACACAGTAGTGACACTGGCACATGGGTATAGCCAGAGGAGGGCTGGTTATAGGATCAGTGGTATCTGCATCAGTATAATAACACCCAGCACTATATAACGACACAGTAGTGACACTGGCTCATGGGTATAGCCAGAGGAGGGCTGGTTATAGGATAAGTGGTATCTGCATCAGTATAATAACACCCAGCACTATATAATGACACAGTAGTGACACTGGCTCATGGGTATAGCCAGAGGAGGGCTGGTTATAGGATCAATGGTATCTGCATCAGTATAATATCACCCAGCACTATATAATGACACAGTAGTGACACTGGCTCATGGGTATAGCCAGAGGAGGGCTGGTTATAGGATCAATGGTATCTGCATCAGTATAATAACACCCAGCACTATATAACGACACAGTAGTGACACTGGCACATGGGTATAGCCAGAGGAGAGCTGGTTATAGGGTCAGTGGTATCTGCATCAGTATAATAACACCAATAAAAAAACACATTAGTGACACTGTCTCATGTGTATAGCCAGAGGAGGGCTGGTTATAGGATCAGAGTTAATCTGCATCAGTATAATAACATAACACCAATAAAAAAACACATTAGTGACACTGTCTCATGGGTATAGCCAGAGGAGGGCTGGTTATAGTATCAATTGTATCTGCATCAGTATAATAACACCCAGCACTATATAATGACACAGTAGTGACACTGGTTCATTGGTATAGCCAGAGGAGGGCTGGTTATAGGGTTAGTGGTATCTGCATCAGTATAATAACACCCAGCACTATATAATGACACAGTAGTGACACTGGCACATGGGTATAGCCAGAGGAGGGCTGGTTATAGGATCAGTGGTATCTGCATCAGTATAATAACACCCAGCACTATATAACGACACAGTAGTGACACTGGCTCATGGGTATAGCCAGAGGAGGGCTGGTTATAGGATAAGTGGTATCTGCATCAGTATAATAACACCCAGCACTATATAATGACACAGTAGTGACACTGGCTCATGGGTATAGCCAGAGGAGGGCTGGTTATAGGATCAATGGTATCTGCATCAGTATAATATCACCCAGCACTATATAATGACACAGTAGTGACACTGGCTCATGGGTATAGCCAGAGGAGGGCTGGTTATAGGATCAATGGTATCTGCATCAGTATAATAACACCCAGCACTATATAACGACACAGTAGTGACACTGGCACATGGGTATAGCCAGAGGAGAGCTGGTTATAGGGTCAGTGGTATCTGCATCAGTATAATAACACCCAGCTCTATATAACGACACAGTAGTGACACTGGCTCATGGGTATAGCCAGAGGAGGGCTGGTTATAGGATAAGTGGTATCTGCATCAGTATAATAACACCCAGCACTATATAATGACACAGTAGTGACACTGGTACATGCGTATAGCCAGAGGAGGGCTGGTTATAGGATCAGTGGTATCTGCATCAGTATAATAACACCCAGCTCTATATAACAACACAGTAGTGACACTGGCTCATGGGTATAGCCAGAGGAGGGCTGGTTATAGGATAAGTGGTATCTGCATCAGTATAATAACACCCAGCACTATATAATGACACAGTAGTGACACTGGCACATGGGTATAGCCAGAGGAGGGCTGGTTATAGGATCAATGGTATCTACATCAGTATAATAAGACCCAGCACTATATAATGACACAGTAGTGACACTGGCACATGGGTATAGCCAGAGGAGGGCTGGTTATAGGATCAGTGGTATCTGCATCAGTATAATATCACCCAGCACTATATAATGACACAGTAGTGACACTGGCACATGGGTATAGCCAGAGGAGGGCTGGTTATAGGATCAGTGGTATCTGCATCAGTATAATAACACCCAGCACTATATAATGACACAGTAGTGACACTGGCACATGGGTATAGCCAGAGGAGGGCTGGTTATAGGATCAGTGGTATCTGCATCAGTATAATAACACCCAGCTCTATATAATGACACAGTAGTGACACTGGCACATGGGTATAGCCAGAGGAGGGCTGGTTATAGGATCAGTGGTATCTGCATCAGTATAATAACACCCAGCACTATATAATGACACAGTAGTGACACTGGCACATGGGTATAGCCAGAGGAGGGCTGGTTATAGGATCAGTGGTATCTGCATCAGTATAATATCACCCAGCACTATATAATGACACAGTAGTGACACTGGCACATGGGTATAGCCAGAGGAGGGCTGGTTATAGGGTCAGTGGTATCTGCATCAGTATTATAACACCCAGCACTATTTAATGACACAGTAGTGACACTGGCACATGGGTATAGCCAGAGGAGGGCTGGTTATAGGATCAGTGGTATCTGCATCAGTATAATAACACCCAGCACTATATAATGACACAGTAGTGACACTGGCACATGGGTATAGCCAGAGGAGGGCTGGTTATAGGATCAGTGGTATCTGCATCAGTATAATAACACCCAGCACTATATAATGACACAGTAGTGACACTGGCACATGGGTATAGCCAGAGGAGGGCTGGTTATAGGATCAGTGGTATCTGCATCAGTATAATAACACCCAGCACTATATAATGACACAGTAGTGACACTGGCACATGGGTATAGCCAGAGGAGGGCTGGTTATAGGATCAGTGGTATCTGAATCAGTATAATAACACCCAGCGCTATATAATGACACAGTAGTGACACTGGCTCATGGGTATAGCCAGAGGAGGGCTGGTTATAGGATCAGTGGTATCTGAATCAGTATAATAACACCCAGCACTATATAATGACACAGTAGTGACACTGGCACATGGGTATAGCCAGAGGAGGGCTGGTTATAGGATCAGTGGTATCTGCATCAGTATAATAACACCCAGCACTATATAATGACACAGTAGTGACACTGGCACATGGGTATAGCCAGAGGAGGGCTGGTTATAGGATCAGTGGTATCTGCATCAGTATAATAACACCCAGCACTATATAATAACACAGTAGTGACACTGGCACATGGGTATAGCCAGAGGAGGGCTGGTTATAGGATCAGTGGTATCTGCATCAGTATAATAACACCCAGCACTATATAATGACACAGTAGTGACACTGGCACATGCGTATAGCCAGAGGTGGGCTGGTTATAGGATCAATGGTATCTGCATCAGTATAATAACACCCAGCGCTATATAATAACACAGTAGTGACACTGGCACATGGGTATAGCCAGAGGAGGGCTGGTTATAGGATCAGTGGTATCTGCATCAGTATAATAACACCCAGCACTATATAATGACACAGTAGTGACACTGGCACATGGGTATAGCCAGAGGAGGGCTGGTTATAGGATCAGTGGTATCTGCATCAGTATAATAACACCCAGCACTATATAATGACACAGTAGTGACACTGGCTCATGGGTATAGCCAGAGGAGGGTTGGTTATAGGATCAGTGGTATCTGCATCAGTATAATAATACCCAGCACTATATAATGACACAGTAGTGACACTGGCTCATGGGTATAGCCAGAGGAGGGCTGGTTATAGGATCAGTGGTATCTGCATCAGTATAATAACACCCAGCGCTATATAATGACACAGTAGTGACACTGGCTCATGGGTATAACTAGAGGAGGGCTTGTTATAGGGTCAGTGGTATCTGCATCAGTATAATAACACCCAGCGCTATATAATGACACAGTAGTGACACTGGCTCATGGGTATAGCCAGAGGAGGGCTGGTTATAGGATCATTGGTATCTGCATCAGTATAATAACACCCAGCACTATATAATGACACAATAGTGACACTGGCACATGGGTATAGCCAGAGGAGGGCTGGTTATAGGATAAGTGGTATCTGCATCAGTATAATAACACCCAGCACTATATAATGACACAGTAGTGACACTGGCTCATGGGTATAGCCAGAGGAGGGCTGGTTATAGGATCAGTGGTATCTGCATCAGTATAATAACATCCAGCGCTATAAAATAATGTTTTTAATTTCAAATGTACCTTGGTGTCCTTCACTAAGGTCTGTACTTTGGAAAATGTCCGTCACAGCCTTTGACTGTGCCTATCCCTGCTGCCAAAATGCGTTGTTCTTTTCTTATCCTGCCTCGGCTTCTGTAGCCGCAATGATCCTGTAAAGACTACACCTGGTATTGATACAAAGTAGTCCGACACGCTACATTGTGGCGTAACCACTTGAGAGACTGCACACACGCCGACTGACTTTCGGCTTTGAAATCTACGACAAGCAACCACCTTACGGGACATTTACAAGGACACAAAGCACCTATTTGGTGTAAGTAATTAATAACACCTTATATTTGTGACCTTTATACTTGGTGACAAGGATCCCCCTGTCTCATCACAGGATTCCCGGATTCTTTCCTTCTGTGGCTATCTCACAACTGGCCTCTTTGCAAACCTCCGCAGACACTGTTGCTCCTGGAAATTTTCCTCCCATTGTCTTTAGGTTTTGTAAATATACAAAATAGATTGTATATGCCAAATAGGGTTTAGCAGCAATTTATTGTTGCATTTTATATATTGTCATTTTTGCAATTTTGTGTAAACTGTCTATTTCTGATTTTTTAACTGGTTTATTTTAGACTTTGATTTTAACTCAGTCAAAAATAAATATTACCGTTTATATTAGACAGCCGGAAACTGCACTTATTTAGCTCTGCATAGAGCGCCATAGCTTTAAAGTCAGTTTGTACTATTACACACTCAATTTTAATAACAATCAAGCGTTTCTGAGGTAACCAACAGACGGCGGGGATCGCCTAGGCACCTGCAGACCGCCAATGACCCCGGTACAGTTGTTTTACTCCACAAATGCAAATGGGCAGATTGTGTAGCGCAGAGGACTAATTAAGCCAAAAATATTCATTAAATTATAAAAAAAACTCACAGCCTATCAAGGAGGGTAAGTGACATCTCTGAGTAATCAAACTAAAGCCCCCAAAACCCCACACAAATCTAACAGAATATAAATGTCATTATTCATTTAAATAATTATCAACTACATTTTTTTAAATAATATATAAGATGAAAAAATAATAAAACTTATTTTTATTAAAAAGATACAATTCTCAGCACCCACGAGAGGCAATCACAGTGCTATGAAGAGAAGAGCTAAACAATGAATGTAACACGGAACAATAGTGTCAGCTAAATAACTGGGGAATAACTTGTACGATACACTTATGGTGTCTACACTGCGCATGCGTAAAACATTGTGTGTGCGCTAAAAAACTTATTTACGCATCGATGCTGATTGGACAAAACATAAAATAATCAAATTACTAGCAAGCGGTGGGCGGAGCCTGCAGATATTTTAGATTGCTGCATTAGAAAAAAAGTTAACGATTTAAAGGGACACTGAACCCACATTTTTTTCTTTGGTGATTCAGATAGAGCATGAAATTTTTATTTTTTTAAATATTTATTTATATCCAACAGAGTGTACAATCAAATGAATTCAACCTCTTTGTGCCACGTAGGGCCAGGTAAGACATATATTACAAAACAAAACAATTTGGTAAGAGAAAGAGCATGACATTTTAAGTAACTTTCTAATTTACTCCTATTATCAATTGTTCTTTGTTCTCTTGCTATCTTTATTTTAAAAGCAGGAATGTAAATCTTAGCAGCCAGCCCATTTTAGGTTCAGCACCATGGATAGCGCTTGCTTATTGGAGGATTACATTTACCCACCAATAAGCAAGCATAACTCAGGTTCTCAACCAAAAATAGGCCGGCTTCTATGCTTCACATTCCTGATTTTTATATAAAGATAGCAAGAGAACAAAGAAAAATTGATAATAAAAATTGATAATAAAATTGATAGAGTAAATTAGAAAGTTGCTTAAAATTGCATGCTCTATCTGAATCATGAAAGAAAAAATTTGTGTTCAGTGTCCCTTTAAGCAGCTTAGAGCAGCTGCAGAAGAATGGACCAAGTGCAGGAGAAATGATTTAAGAGTTAGCTCAGTTATGTACACATTATTGTAGGGTGCACACTGTCTCTTTATTTCTGCTCTATCTGAATTATTAACGAAAAAATTTGGGTTTAGTATCCCTTTAAGGAGTTAACACCCTGTGCACCTCACTCTGTTAATGAAGGGGTTAATACTAACTGCACAGATCTCTGTGCTAGTGAAGGGGTTAATACTAACTGCACAGATCTCTGTGCTGGTGAAGGGGTTAATACACACTGTGTTACTCTGTGCTAGTGAAGGGGTTAATACTAACTGCACAGATCTCTGTGCTGGTGAAGGGGTTAATACACACTGTGCAGCTCTTTGTCTTAGTGAAGGGGTTAATACACTGTGTATATCTCTATTGAGGGGTTAATACAAGCTGCACAGCTACAGTGCTAGTGACTAGTTCTTCTCAGTGCTAGTGAAAGTGTTAATATATATTGTGTAGCTTTATGTATATAGTGTAGCTGTAATGCACTAGTAGAGGATATGACAGTGACAATGTGCTCAGTGCTAGTGAATGTGCTAATATATATTGTGTAGCTTTATGTATATAGTGTAGCTGTAATGCACTAGTAGAGGATATGACAGTGACAATGTGCTCAGTGCTAGTGAAAGTGCTAATATATATTGTGTAGCTTTATGTATATAGTGTAGCTGTAATGCACTAGTAGAGGATATGACAGTGACAATGGGCTCAGTGCTAGTGAAAGTGCTAATATATATTGTGTAGCTTTATGTATATAGTGTAGCTGTAATGCACTAGTAGAGGATATGACAGTGACAATGTGCTCAGTGCCAGTGAAAGTGCTAATATATATTGTGTAGCTTTATGTATATAGTGTAGCTGTAATGCACTAGTAGAGGATATGACAGTGACAATGTGCTCAGTGCTAGTGAAAGTGCTAATATATATTGTGTAGCTTTATGTATATAGTGTAGCTGTAATGCACTAGTAGAGGATATGACAGTGACAATGGGCTCAGTGCTAGTGAAAGTGCTAATATATATGGTGTAGCTTTATGTATATAGTGTAGCTGTAATGTACTAGTAGAGGATATGACAGTGACAATGTGCTCAGTGCTAGTGAAAGTGCTAATATATATTGTGTAGCTTTATGTATATAGTGTAGCTGTAATGCACTAGTAGAGGATATGACAGTGACAATGTGCTCAGTGCTAGTGAAAGTGCTAATATATATTGTGTAGCTTTATGTATATAGTGTAGCTGTAATGCACTAGTAGAGGATATGACAGTGACAATGTGCTCAGTGCTAGTGAAAGTGCTAATATATATTGTGTAGCTTTATGTATATAGTGTAGCTGTAATGCACTAGTAGAGGATATGACAGTGACAATGTGCTCAGTGCTAGTGAAAGTGCTAATATATATTGTGTAGCTTTATGTATATAGTGTAGCTGTAATTCACTAGTAGAGGATATGACAGTGACAATGTGCTCAGTGCTAGTGAAAGTGCTAATATATATTGTGTAGCTTTATGTATATAGTGTAGCTGTAATGCACTAGTAGAGGATATGACAGTGACAATGTGCTCAGTGCTAGTGAAAGTGCTAATATATATTGTGTAGCTTTATGTATATAGTGTAAGTGTAATGCACTAGAAGAGGATATGACAGTGACAATGTGCTCAGTGCTAGTGAAAGTGCTAATATATATTGTGTAGCTTTATGTATATAGTGTAGCTGTAATGCACTAGTAGAGGATATGACAGTGACAATTTGCTCAGTGCTAGTGAAAGTGCTAATATATATTGTATAGCTTTATGTATATAGTGTAGCTGTAATGCACTAGTAGAGGATATGACAGTGACAATGTGCTCAGTGCTAGTGAAAGTGCTAATATATATTGTGTAGATTTATGTATATAGTGTAGCTGTAATGCACTAGTAGAGGATATGACAGTGACAATGGGCTCAGTGCTAGTGAAAATGCTAATATATATTGTGCAGCTTTATGTATATAGTATAGCTGTAATGCACTAGTAGAGGATATGACAGTGACAATGGGCTCAGTGCTAGTGAAAGTGCTAATATATACTGTGTAGCTTTATGTATATAGTGTAGCTGTAATGCACTAGTAGAGGATAAGACAGTGACAATGTGCTCGGTGCTAGTGAAAGTGCTAATATATATTGTGTAGCTTTATGTATATAGTGTAGCTGTAATGCACTGGTAGAGGATATGACAGTGACAATGTGCTCGGTGCTAGTGAAAGTGCTAATATATATTGTGTAGCTTTATGTATATAGTGTAGCTGTAATGCACTAGTAGAGGATATGACAGTGACAATTTGCTCAGTGCAAGTGAAAGTGCTAATATATATTGTGTAGCTTTATGTATATAGTGTAGCTGTAATGCACTAGTAGAGGATATGACAGTGACAATGGGCTCAGTGCTAGTGAAAGTGCTAATATATATTGTGTAGCTTTATGTATATAGTGTAGCTGTAATGCACTAGAAGAGGATATGACAGTGACAATGTGCTCAGTGCTAGTGAAAGTGCTAATATATATTGTGTAGCTTTATGTATATAGTGTAGCTGTAATGCACTAGTAGAGGATATGACAGTGACAATGTGCTCAGTGCTAGTGAAAGTGCTAATATATATTGTGTAGCTTTATGTATATAGTGTAGCTGTAATGCACTAGTAGAGGATATGACAGTGACAATGTGCTCAGTGCTAGTGAAAGTGCTAATATATCTTGTATAGCTTTATGTATATAGTGTAGCTGTAATGCACTAGTAGAGGATATGACAGTGACAATGTGCTCAGTGCTAGTGAAAGTGCTAATATATATTGTGTAGATTTATGTATATAGTGTAGCTGTAATGCACTAGTAGAGGATATGACAGTGACAATGGGCTCAGTGCTAGTGAAAGTGCTAATATATATTGTGTAGCTTTATGTATATAGTGTAGCTGTAATGCATTAGTAGAGGATATGACAGTGACAATGGGCTCAGTGCTAGTGAAAGTGCTAATATATATTGTGTAGATTTATGTATATAGTGTAGCTGTAATGTACTAGTAGAGGATATGACAGTGACAATGGGCTCAGTGCTAGTGAAAGTGCTAATATATATTGTGTAGCTTTATGTAAATAGTGTAGCTGTAATGCACTAGTAGAGGATATGACAGTGACAATGTGCTCAGTGCTAGTGAAAGTGCTAATATATATTGTGTAGCTTTATGTATATAGTGTAGCTGTAATGTACTAGTAGAGGATATGACAGTGACAATGTGCTCAGTGCTAGTGAAAGTGCTAATATATATTGTGTAGCTTTATGTATATAGTGTAGCTGTAATGCACTAGTAGAGGATATGACAGTGACAATGTGCTCAGTGCTAGTGAAAGTGCTAATATATATTGTGTAGCTTTATGTATATAGTGTAGCTGTAATGCACTAGTAGAGGATATGACAGTGACAATGTGCTCAGTGCTAGTGAAAGTGCTAATATATATTGTGTAGCTTTATGTATATAGTGTAGCTGTAATGCACTAGTACAGAGGATATGACAGTGACAATGTGCTCAGTGCTAGTGAAAGTGCTAATATATATAGTATAGCTTTATGTATATAGTGTAGCTGTAATGCACTAGTAGAGGATATGACAGTGACAATGTGTTCAGTGCTAGTGAAAGTGCTAATATATATTGTGTAGCTTTATGTATATAGTGTAGCTGTAATGCACTAGTAGAGGATATGACAGTGACAATGTGTTCAGTGCTAGTGAAAGTGCTAATATATATTGTGTAACTTTATCTATATAGTGTAGCTGTAATGCACTAGTAGAGGATATGACAGTGACAATAGGCTCAGTGCTAGTGAAAGTGCTAATATATATTGTGTAGCTTTATGTATATAGTGTAGCTTTATGTATATAGTGTAGCTGTAATGCACTAGTAGAGGATATGACAGTGACAATGTGTTCAGTGCTAGTGAAAGTGCTAATATATATTGTGTAGCATTATGTATATAGTGTAGCTGTAATGCACTAGTAGAGGATATGACAGTGACAATGGGCTCAGTGCTAGTGAAAGTGCTAATATATATTGTGTAGCTTTATGTATATAGTGTAGCTGTAATGCACTAGTAGAGGATATAACAGTGACAATGGGCTCAGTGCTAGTGAAAGTGCTAATATATATTGTGTAGCTTTATGTATATAGTGTAGCTGTAATGCACTAGTAGAGGATATGACAGTGACAATGTGCTCAGTGCTAGTGAAAGTGCTAACATATATTGTGTAGCTTTATGTATATAGTGTAGCTGTAATGCACTAGTAGAGGATATGACAGTGACAATGGGCTCAGTGCTAGTGAAAGTGCTAATATATATTGTGTAGCTTTATGTATATAGTGTAGCTGTAATGCACTAGTAGAGGATATGACAGTGACACTGTGCTCAGTGCTAGTGAAAGTGCTAATATATATTGTGTAGCTTTATGTATATAGTGTAGCTTTATGTATATAGTGTAGCTGTAATGCACTAGTAGAGGATATGACAGTGACACTATGCTCAGTGCTAGTGAAAGTGCTAATATATATTGTGTAACTTTATGTATATAGTGTAGCTGTAATGCACTAGTAGAGGATATGACAGTGACAATGTGCTCAGTGCTAGTGAAAGTGCTAATATATATTGTGTAGCTGTATGTATATAGTGTAGCTTTATGTATATAGTGTAGCTGTAATGCACTAGTAGAGGATATGACAGTGACACTATGCTCAGTGCTAGTGAAAGTGCTAATATATATTGTGTAACTTTATGTATATAGTGTAGCTGTAATGCACTAGTAGAGGATATGACAGTGACAATGTGCTCAGTGCTAGTGAAAGCGCTAATATATATAGTGTAGCTTTATGTATATAGTGTAGCTGTAATGCACTAGTAGAGGATATGACAGTGACAATGGGCTCAGTGCCAGTGAAAGTGCTAATATATATTGTGTAGCTTTATGTATATAGTGTAGCTGTAATGCACTAGTAGAGGATATGACAGTGACAATGTGCTCAGTGCTAGTGAAAGTGCTAATATATATTGTGTAGCTTTATGTATATAGTGTAGCTGTAATGCACTAGTAGAGGATATGACAGTGACAATGTGCTCAGTGCTAGTGAAAGTGCTAATATATATAGTGTAGCTTTATGTATATAGTGTAGCTGTAATGCACTAGTAGAGGATATGACAGTGACAATGTGCTCAGTGCTAGTGAAAGTGCTAATATATATTGTGTAGCTGTATGTATATAGTGTAGCTTTATGTATATAGTGTAGCTGTAATGCACTAGTAGAGGATATGACAGTGACAATGTGCTCAGTGCTAGTGAAAGCGCTAATATATATAGTGTAGCTTTATGTATATAGTGTAGCTGTAATGCACTAGTAGAGGATATGACAGTGACAATGGGCTCAGTGCCAGTGAAAGTCCTAATATATAGTGTGTAGCTTTATGTATATAATGTAGCTGTAATGCACTAGTAGAGGATATGACAGTGACAATGTGCTCAGTGCTAGTGAAAGTGCTAATATATATTGTGTAGCTTTATGTATATAGTGTAGCTGTAATGTACTAGTAGAGGATATGACAGTGACAATGTGCTCAGTGCTAGTGAAAGTGCTAATATATATTGTGTAGCTTTATGTATATAGTGTAGCTGTAATGCACTAGTAGAGGATATGACAGTGACAATGGGCTCAGTGCTAGTGAAAGTGCTAATATATATTGTGTAGCTTTATGTATATAGTGTAGCTTTATGTATATAGTGTAGCTGTAATGCACTAGTAGAGGATATGACAGTGACAATGGGCTCAGTGCTAGTGAAAGTGCTAATATATATTGTGTAGCTTTATGTATATAGTGTAGCTGTAATGCACTAGTAGAGGATATGACAGTGACAATGGGCTCAGTGCTAGTGAAAGTGCTAATATATATTGTGTAGCTTTATGTATATAGTGTAGCTGTAATGCACTAGTAGAGGATATGACAGTGACAATGTGCTCAGTGCTAGTGAAAGTGCTAATATATATTGTGTAGCTTTATGTATATAGTGTAGCTGTAATGCACTAGTAGAGGATATGACAGTGACAATGTGCTCAGTGCTAGTGAAAGTGCTAATATATATTGTTTAGCTTTATGTATATAGTGTAGCTGTAATGCACTAGTAGAGGATATGACAGTGACAATGGGCTCAGTGCTAGTGAAAGTGCTAATATATAGTGTGTAGCTTTATGTATATAGTGTAGCTGTAATGCACTAGTAGAGGATATGACAGTGACAATGTGCTCAGTGCTAGTGAAAGTGCTAATATATATTGTGTAGCTTTATGTATATAGTGCAGCTGTAATGCACTAGTAGAGGATATGACAGTGACAATTTGCTCAGTTACTAATTTTATGTATTTGCAGCATTTAAACAATGTTACAAAGCATCCAATTAGTCTTTGAAATTGTTGCATATTTTATTTTGTCTGATTGGCTGTTGGTTAACATGTGACTTCTCTGTGTGTATTCTGGGAGATGTAGTTCAGTATTGAACCGCTCTTTGTTCCCCTCCCATTTACTTCCTGTGCAGCTGCTGCTGGGTGAGTTAGTCAGGCTGTGTATTGTGTGATAAAACGTTTTAGTCACTTTCTTGTCTTCTTAAATAGTTTATATATTGTTATGTTAATGCTTGTTATTCATCTGCTTGTGCCAGGCAATGGGGAAGTAAGTGCTGTTTAACTTACAGTGTGCAGCTCTCTGTGCTAGTGAAGGGTTAATACCCACTACAGATTTCTGTGCTAGTAAAGGGGTTAATACATACTGTGCTAGTGAAGGGTTAATACTTACTGTGCTAGTGAAGGTTTAGTACACACTGTATGTAGATCTTTGTCTTAGTGAAGGGTTAATACACACTATACTGCTCTCTGTTCTAGTGAAGGGGTTAATACCCACTGGGCTGCTCTCTGTGCTAGTGAAGGGTTAATACCCACTGGGCAGCTCTCTCTACTAGTGAAGGGTTAATACACACTGTGCTGCTCTCTGTGCTAGTGAAGGGTTAATACACACTGTGCTGCTCTCTGTGCTAGTGAAGGGTTAATACACACTGTGCTGCTCTCTGTGCCAGTGAAGGGTTAATACACACTGTGCTGCTCCCTGTGCTAGTGAAGGGTTAATACACACTGTGCTGCTCTCTGTGCCAGTGAAGGGTTAATACACACTGTGCAGCTCTCTGTGCTAGTGAAGGGTTAATATACACTGTGCTGCTCTCTGTGCTAGTGAAGGGTTAATACACACTGTGCTGCTCTCTGTGCTAGTGAAGGGTTAATACACAGTGTGCTGCTCTCTGTGCTAGTGAAGGGTTAATACACACTGTGCTGCTCTCTGTGCTAGTGAAGGGGTTAATACACACTATGCTGCTCTCTGTGCTAGTGAAGGGTTAATACATACTGTGCTAGTGAAGGGGTTAATACACACTATACTGCTTTCTGTTCTAGTGAAGGGGTTAATACAAAGTGCATCTCTTCTCAGTGCTAGTGAAAGTGCTAATATATATTGTGTAGCTTTATGTATATAGTGTAGCTGTAATGCACTAGTAGAGGATATGACAGTGACAATGTGCTCAGTGCCAGTGAAAGTGCTAATATATATTGTGTAGCTTTATGTATATAGTGTAGCTGTAATGCACTAGTAGAGGATATGACAGTGACAATGTGCTCAGTGCTAGTGAAAGTGCTAATATATATTGTGTAGCTTTATGTATATAGTGTAGCTGTAATGCACTAGTAGAGGATATGACAGTGACAATGTGCTCAGTGCTAGTGAAAGTGCTAATATATATTGTGTAGCTTTATGTATATAGTGTAGCTGTAATGCACTAGTAGAGGATATGACAGTGACAATGGGCTCAGTGCTAGTGAAAGTGCTAATATATATTGTGTAGCTTTATGTATATAGTGTAGCTGTAATGTACTAGTAGAGGATATGACAGTGACAATGTGCTCAGTGCTAGTGAAAGTGCTAATATATATTGTGTAGCTGTATGTATATAGTGTAGCTGTAATGCACTAGTAGAGGATATGACAGTGACAATGGGCTCAGTGCTAGTGAAAGTGCTAATATATATTGTGTAGCTTTATGTATATAGTGTAGCTGTAATGCACTAGTAGAGGATATGACAGTGACAATGTGCTCAGTGCTAGTGAAAGTGCTAATATATATTGTGTAGCTTTATGTATATAGTGCAGCTGTAATGCACTAGTAGAGGATATGACAGTGACAATGGGCTCAGTGCTAGTGAAAGTGCTAATATATATTGTGTAGCTTTATGTATATAGTGTAGCTGTAATGCACTAGTAGAGGATATGGCAGTGACAATGTGCTCAGTGCTAGTGAAAGTGCTAATATATATTGTGTAGCTTTATGTATATAGTGTAGCTGTAATGCACTAGTAGAGGATATGACAGTGACAATGTGCTCAGTGCTAGTGAAAGTGCTAATATATATTGTGTAGCTTTATGTATATAGTGCAGCTGTAATGCACTAGTAGAGGATATGACAGTGACAATGGGCTCAGTGCTAGTGAAAGTGCTAATATATATTGTGTAGCTTTATGTATATAGTGTAGCTGTAATGCACTAGTAGAGGATATGACAGTGACAATTTGCTCAGTTACTAATTTTATGTATTTGCAGCACTTAAACAATGTTACAAAGCATCCAATTAGTCTTTGAAATGTTTGCATATTTTATTTTGTCTGATTGGCTGTTGGTTAACATGTGACTTCTCTGCATGTATTCTGGGAGATGTAGTTCAGTATTGAACTGACCTTTGTTCCCCTCCCATTTACTTCCTGTGCAGCTGCTGCTGGGTGAGTGAGTCAGGCTGTGAGTATTGTGTGATAAAACGTTTTAGTCACTTTCTAGACTGCTTAAAAAGTTTATAATTGTTATAAATGTTATTGTTATGTTAATGCTTGTTATTCATTTGCTTGTGCCAGGCAATGGGGAAGTAAGTGCTGTTTAACTTACAGTTTGTAGCTCTCTGTGCTAGTGAAGGGTTAATACCCACTACAGATTTCTGTGCTAGTAAAGGGTTAATACTTACTGTGCTAGTGAAGGGTTAATACTTACTGTGCTAGTGAAGGGTTAATACTTACTGTGCAGCTCTCTCTGCTAGTGAAGGGTTAATACACACTGTGCTGCTCTCTGTGCTAGTGAGGGGTTAATACACACTGTGCCACTCTCTGTGCTAGTGAAGGGTTAATACACACTGTGCTGCTCTCTGTGCTAGTGAAGGGTTAATACACACTGTGCTGCTCTCTGTGCTAGTGAAGGGTTAATACACACTGTTCTGCTCTCTGTGCTAGTGAAGGGTTAATACACACTATACTGCTCTCTGTTCTAGTGAAGGGGTTAATACCCACTGGGCTGCTCTCTGTGCTAGTGCAGGGGTTAATACACACTGTGCAGCTCTCTCTGCTAGTGAAGGGTTAATATACACTGTGCTGCTCTCTGTGCTAGTGAAGGGTTAATACACACTGTGCTGCTCTCTGTGCTAGTGCAGGGGTTAATACACACTGCAGCTCTCTCTGCTAGTGAAGGGTTAATATACACTGTGCTGCTCTCTGTGCTAGTGAAGGGTTAATATACACTGTGCTGCTCTCTGTGCTAGTGAAGGGTTAATATACACTGTGCTGCTCTCTGTGCTAGTGAAGGGTTAATACACACTGTGCTGCTCTCTGTGCTAGTGAAGGGTTAATACACACTGTGCTGCTCTCTCTGCTAGTGAAGGGTTAATACACACTGTGCTGCTCTCTGTGCTAGTGAAGGGGTTAATACACACTATGCTGCTCTCTGTGCTAGTGAAGGGTTAATACATACTGTGCTAGTGAAGGGGTTAATACACACTATACTGCTTTCTGTTCTAGTGAAGGGGTTAATACACACTATACTGCTCTCTGTTCTAGTAAAGGGGTTAATACACACTATACTGCTCTCTGTTCTAATGAAGGGGTTAATACACACTATACTGCTCTCTGTTCTAATGAAGGGGTTAATACACACTATACTGCTTTCTGTTCTAATGAAGGGGTTAATACACACTATACTGCTTTCTGTTCTAATGAAGGGGTTAATACACACTATACTGCTTTCTGTTCTAGTGAAGGGGTTAATACACACTATACTGCTCTCTGTTCTAATGAAGGGGTTAATACACACTATACTGCTTTCTGTTCTAGTGAAGGGGTTAATAAAACACACTATACTGCTCTCTGTTCTAGTGAAGGGGTTAATACACACTATACTGCTCTCTGTTCTAGTGAAGGGGTTAATACACTGTGCTGCTCTTTGCTAGTAAATGGGATTAATGTACATTGTAGTTCTTTCTGTGCTAATGAATGGGGGGATGCACTAACAGGAATGACAAGGGTGAATGACATAATGGAATGCCCATAGACTATAATAGGATTATATTTAAAAGTGCTATAGCAACAAAACTATAAAACATATCAACTAGATATTTACCAGATGTGTTCCCCAGGTACAGTCGCATATTCTGAAAGTGAGATTATGTCAGATTATAGCTGCTTTCTATGGAATGACATAATGGAATGCCCATAGACTTTAATGGGATTGCATTTAAAAGTGCTATAGCAACAAAATTATCAGACATATCAAATAGATATTTGCTAAATATGTTCCCCAGGTACAGTAGCATATTCTGAAAGTGATATTAAGTGAGATTATTGCTGTTTTCTATGGAATGACAAGGGTAAATGACAAAATGGAATGCCCATAGACTATAATATGATTATATTTAGCATATTCTGAAAGTGAGATTACATCAGATTATATCTGCTTTCTATGGAATGACAAGGGTGAATGACAAAATAGAATGCCCATCCTGTAATATAAAAGGCCAAGTGTGTTTGTCCGAAGCTGTCATGCGCAGTAGAGAGCAAGAAGACAAACACACCTGGCCTTACCTGACATGCTGTTTGCTGCGGTGGGGCGAAATTGGGCGTGGTCATGCAGGAACGTGGGTGTGGCCGGGCTCGGTCAGTGCGAGAGAGAGGGGAGAGACAAAAAGAGATAGGGGGGAAAGAGAGCAAAAGCTATCCTGTATATTGACTATGTTTACAGCGCTGTGGAATCTGTTGGCGCTCTACAAATTGATGATGATGCGGAAAGAGCAAATAGAGGGAATTGAGAGCAAGAGAGAGGCGGGAGAGAGAGCAATAGAGAGGGGGGAGAGAGAGCAATAGAGAGGGGGGAGAGAGAGCAATAGAGAGGGGAAGAGAGAGAGCAATAGAGAGGGGAAGAGAGAGAGCAATAGAGAGGGGAAGAGAGAGAGAGCAAAAGGGGGAGAGAGAGCAATAGAGAGGGGGAGAGAGAGCAATAGAGAGGGGAAGAGAGAGAGAGCAAAAGGGGGAGAGAGAGCAATAGAGAGGGAGAGAGAGAGCAATAGAGAGGGAGAGAGAGAGCAATAGAGAGGGAGAGAGAGAGCAATAGAGAGGGAGAGAGAGAGCAATAGAGAGGGAGAGAGAGAGCAATAGAGAGGGAGAGAGAGAGCAATAGAGAGGGAGAGAGAGAGCAATAGAGAGGGAGAGAGAGAGCAATAGAGAGGGATGGAGAGAGAGAGAGCAATAAAGAGGGATGGAGAGAGAGAGAGCAATAAAGAGGGATGGAGAGAGAGAGAGAGAACAATAAAGAGGGATGGAGAGAGAGAGAGCAAAAGAGAGGGATGGAGAGAGAGCGAGCAAAAGTGAGGGATGGAGAGAGAGCGAGCAAAAGTGAGGGATGGAGAGAGAGCGAGCAAAAGAGGGATGGAGAGAGAGCGAGCAAAAGAGAGGGATGGAGAGAGAGCGAGCAAAAGAGAGGGATGGAGAGAGAGCGAGCAAAAGAGAGGGATGGAGAGAGAGCGAGCAAAAGAGAGGGATGGAGAGAGAGCGAGCAAAAGAGAGGGATGGAGAGAGAGCGAGCAAAAGAGAGGGATGGAGAGCGAGCAAAAGAGAGGGATGGAGAGAGAGGGATGGAGAGAGAGCGAGCAAAAGAGAGGGATGGAGAGAGAGCGAGCAAAAGAGAGGGATGGAGAGAGAGCGAGCAAAAGAGAGGGATGGAGAGAGAGCGAGCAAAAGAGAGGGATGGAGAGAGAGAGCGAGCAAAAGAGAGGGATGGAGAGAGAGAGCGAGCAAAAGAGAGGGATGGAGAGAGAGAGCGAGCAAAAGAGAGGGATGGAGAGAGAGAGCGAGCAAAAGAGAGGGATGGAGAGAGAGAGCGAGCAAAAGAGAGGGATGGAGAGAGAGAGCGAGCAAAAGAGAGGGATGGAGAGAGAGAGCGAGCAAAAGAGAGGGATGGAGAGAGAGAGCAAGCAAAAGAGAGGGATGGAGAGAGAGAGCGAGCAAAAGAGAGGGATGGAGAGAGAGAGCGAGCAAATGAGAGGGATGGAGAGAGAGACAGAGCAAAAGAGAGGGATGGAGAGAGAGACAGAGCAAAAGAGAGGGATGGAGAGAGAGAGAGCAAAAGAGAGGGATGGAGAGAGAGAGAGCAAAAGAGAGGGAGAGAGCGAGCAAAAGAGAGGGATGGAGAGAGAGCGAGCAAAAGAGAGGGATGGAGAGAGAGCGAGCAAAAGAGAGGGATGGAGAGAGAGCGAGCAAAAGAGAGGGATGGAGAGAGAGCGAGCAAAAGAGAGGGATGGAGAGAGAGAGAGCAAAAGAGAGGGGGGGAGAGAGGGAGCAAAAGAGAGGGGGGGAGAGAGGGAGCAAAAGAGAGGGGGGGAGAGAGGGAGCAAAAGAGAGGGGGGAGAGAGGAAGAGCAAAAGAGAGGTGAAGCGAGAGAGAGCGCGAAAGAGAGGTGGAGCACGAGAGAGCACAAAAGAGAGGGGGAGAGAGCACAAAAGAGAGGGGGATAGAGAGAGCAAGGGTGGGACCACTGTACTGCAAAAAATGGCCGTGTAAACAGGCTTTAGGACTAGTAGACTATAATAGGATTACATTTAAAGGTTCTATAGCAACAAAAATATCAGACATATCAAATAGATATTTACCAGATTTGTTCCCCAGATACAGTAGCATATTCTAAAAGTGAGATTATAGCTGTTTTCTATGGAATGACAAGGGTGAATGACAAAATGGAATGCCCATAGACTATAATGGGATTACATTTAAAAGTGCTATCGTAACGAAAACACGAGACATATCATCTAGATATTTACCAAATATGTTACCAAGGTACAGGTACTTTAGCACATCAGATTATAGCTGCTTTGTATGGAATGGCAAGGGTGAATGACAATATGGAATGCCCATAGACTATAATGGGATTACATGGAACAAGTATATATAAACTAAACTGCGCTTTCCAGTTATCCCATAAAGTATTTCACAACAGATATAGAACCAACATATTAAAATACCATAGAAAGTAAGTGGTATATAGTTGTATGTACACTATATAATACAGAGAATATAGGGTAAAACTTCAAAGTGACCTGTATACTTATAAGCAGATCAGAAAAGTGTATATCACCCCTGTTGGTATGTAAGTTCCTGCATATGATGGAAGCAGAGGAAAAAGTATTTTCCAATATATGTTCCTGGAAAGCGGTGTGGAAAATTCCAAGCGGTGGCCTCAGAAAATGCTGTCAATGGATGCTGCTCTTATTATACTTAGAGGACTGTGATCCTCCTCCCAAATGGAACTTGTAAAACAAAAACAGAGAGCGCAAACCACTCTATGAGTAAAAGTATTTAATACAAATTGTAAAGCACAAGTAAAAAATATATACGTACAGGAATTAAAAACAACAAAGCATATAGTGCATATCACCACAGAAACTCTGTTGCAGGCTAGATGAGTGTTGACTTGTGCAACTCAGTCCTTCCTATAGTCTAAGCGCAACCGGAACAACGTAAAGACTTGGAGGTGCGGGCTACTCAAAGTTGTAATAGCCTGTGTCTGGAGATCATGTGACTACGATATAGCTCCTCAACACGTTTCATCGTGATCCGACCCAGCTTTGTCAAGAGGTGATGTATCAACAAACCGCTTAGAACCTTTTGAATTCAGCTGGCTGTCAAAGGTCAGGTACGTTGCAGCGTCTGATTGGCTGACTACGTGTCACTTAATGATTGGCTACTGAACGCCAATGAAATCTTCCCAAGCAGCTGTCATAGCGATATGTGATATAATACATAAAGTGCTTAGAAGGCATATATTGGACAATACTTATATAGCTATACACATACAAGCATGTATTAAGTAACACTGTAAAAGGGGTACAATGTCAAAAATGTAGTAATATAAAAACATTGCAACGCAAATTAAACGCTTATGATTGAGAACATTAGAACACGTAAAAGGCTATCCAGCAGACAAAATACAAACTATCAATAGTTAATGATGTAAGTAATTGTGTACTGTGATATGAGAAAATGATCCAGGATAATAATTTGAAATCATATCTGCTATCAAAAACGGTTGACTATTATGTGATCTCATAGATAGTTCTGAAGATTATCAGCTGCTACCGCTAAAACACTGTCCTTACTAAAAGAGGGGAGAAATAAGATTTATGGAAACACTACTCCTCTGTGATACAAAATGGCGTGTTAAACCAAAGAACGAAAATAGATGTATGAGGTTGTAGAAAACTGCGCCTAGAGATATACCTGTATATATTTCAGACTAGTTAGGGGAAGTGCACTGCACAGGGGTGCACTTCTTACAGGGCTGTATATTTTTTAACAATAGCATATGTTCACATTTTCAAAGTGAACATTTTATAAGTGAGGCAATAATTTTTAAAAATTATACAAGAATTGAACAAGGATTGGGCAAGACGGAAGGCAAGTACTCTTGTAATACTATGTTTTATGTATCTCATTGTATCCTTTTGCAAGTGCTGCTGTAACACTGTGTCTTATGTGTTTACTTGGTTCCCACTTTCAGAATAATACTCAATATCTTCATATTCCTTTTTACTACCTCTTGTCTCTATAACAAACTACATTACTCACTTACTCCTTCCCCCTCTCCACCTGCACTGTTCATTAGCCCATCTCTCTTATTGTCAGGTATGGGGTGTATGCCTTTAATTCCAACATTATTTAAGACTGCTCCTCCCCCTCTCACCTGCCGTTTAATTTCAGTTGTGAACTCTTTCTCTGGCAGAGACGCTACCACAACTCTAATCTAGGCTCTATACCATTTGAAACAATTAAACCACTGCTGAAGGATTATAACTTTCACTTACAGAAGCCATTTCACCTACTGTGACATCCAGCTATTAAAGTGTACTGAACTGTATTCCGAGTGCAACCCCGGCAGGGGTTCTCCTTGTGTCTTTGGGGTAAACAACAGCAAGAGCGGATCCTCACTCACCATATCAACTCCGGTATCTCTGAGTAACACTTACCAGCTTCCTCAGCTCACTCCGGTGAGCAAACAAGTTTCCCCGCTCTCCTCTGCAGCAGCGCGGGTCTCCCCGCAAACAAGATTCCTCACAGCGATACTAGTTACGCTGCATCAGCCTGTCAGTGAATTCTACCTCCTCATTGGTGCTTCCGCACACACCCTCTGCTCTCGCAGCACAGAGCCTGCAGCTGCACACCTCTCCCTCTACGGCTACCTGTCAATACCTCAAGGATTGAATCTTAATGCTGTGTTAACAAAAGGACTTTATTCCGGTTACTTCAATAACAAAGATACATACCTCCAGTTGCTTCAGTATCTAACAGCACAAACTTAAGTATACCACTACAGTACAAGCAGTGAATTAAACAGGACTCTCTCCTGTAACCAAATAATCCTGAACTTACACAGAAGTGTTTAACTCTTTCCTCTTCAAAACTAACCTGTATATATTTCTATAGACTATCTTGAGAATCTACTCTCACCCACCAGTTATATATTTAGTTGTATATCTGCAGTTGAGATCCAACCATCCAGACAAGACAGCTTATACAGACAGAGTGTGACACTTATATTCACCTTACTTTTGTACTCATGAACTCTACCTATTCCTAAATACTCTCTCCCCCCCTGCACTTCAGCCAAACAGTTTCATTACTGCAAATCTGCTTCTCATCTCATGTCACTCTCTCTCTTGCTCATACTAGCTGCTGGCGACGTCTCCCCTAATCATGGTCCCTCACAACCTCCTAACCTTTCACATCCTTGTGTGCCTTTCAATAGACTTCATAAACTAAACTCTGGTAACTTAATCGCATTCCTCTTACATCTAAAAACCCCTCCCCCTTCACTTGTGCACTCTGGAACTCTCGCCCTGTTTGCAACAAGCTCACTTCTATCCATGATCTCTTTATCTCCCACTCTCTTAACCTTCTGGCTCTTACAGAAACCTGGCTCTCTGCTTCAGACACAGCATCCACTGCTGCACTGTCACATGGGGGTCTCCATTTCAGCCACACTCCTAGGTCTGTCAATAGACAAGGAGAAGGTGTTGGTATTTTACTTTCCTCTTGTTGCACCTTCCAACAAATACAGCCCTTCTCTTCACTCACATTTTCTTCATTTGAAGCACACATGATTCGGTTATTCTCTCCCCTCTCTATACATGTTGCAGTCATATACCGCCCCCTGGCTCCCCAACTCAATTTTTAGATCACTTTGCTGCCTGGCTTCCTTATTTCCTTTCCTCAGACACCCCTGCCCTCATTCTTGGTGATTTTAACATCCCTCTTGACAATCCCAATGCCTCCTCGGCAATACAACTTCTTCAACTAACTTCCTCTTTCGGCCTGTCACAATGGACTGACTCTCCCACTCACAAAGATGGTCATTCCCTTGATCTGATTTTCACCTATCGATGCACTCTTTCAAATTTAACAAACTCCCCTTTTCCTCTCTCTGACCATCATCTCCTAACTTGCAACATCACTTCCCTACCTACAACTCCCCCTCCCTCTACCCCTCACACCAAACTTCACAGAAGCACTAAGTCACTAGATCTGCATCAGCTCGCTAGCTCTCTCAAACCTCTCCTCTCATCCATCACTTCCTTTCCTGCCCTGACCAATCTATCTGCCAGTATAATTCCACCCTTACATCGGTCATTGACACTCTGGCCCCTCCAACCTTAGCTCAGAAACCACACTCTCATCCTCAGCCCTGGCATACTCCTCTGACACGATACCTACGCAGATGCTCCCGTACTGCTGAGCGACATTGGAGGAAATCTCGGAGTTCAGCTGACTTTCTTCACTACAAGTTCATCCTGAATTCCTACTATTCTGCCCTTAATCTTTATAAGCAACAATATTTTTCTAATCTCATCTCTACTCTTTCCTCTAACCCTAAACGTCTGTTCAACACGTTCAACACTCTTCTCCGCCCACCCCCACCTCCTAACACAACCTCTCTCTCAGCTCAAGATTTTGCAAGCCACTTCAACAACAAAATTGACTCCATCAGAAGTGAAATCAGCTCTCAACATACTTCCAATCTTCCACCCCCTCAAAAGCTCATGATCACCCAAAACCCAAATATCCAAAAAATGCAGCTCTTTTGCCCCTGTTAATGAGGATGAAGTTTCTGCCCTTATACTGTCCTCCCACTTCACTACCTGTCCCCTCGACCCCATCCCCTCACAGCTACTCCCCTCCCTCTCTTCTACCCTCACCCCCATACTCACACACATTTTCAACCTCTCCCTCAGCACTGGTATATTTCCCTCATCTCTAAAACATGCACTGGTCACACCTATCCTCAAAAAACCTTCCCTTGATCCAACCTCCCCTTCCAATTACCTATTTCCCTACTCCCTCTTGCCTCAAAGTTCCTTGAAAAGCTAGTTTACGCACGTCTATCCCATTTCCTTACACTAAACTCTCTTCTTGACCCACTGCAATCTGGATTTCGTTCCCATCACTCTACAGAGACAGCAATTGTCAAGGTTACCAATGACCTACTTACAGCAAAATCCAAAGGCCACTTCTCTCTGCTTATCCTCCTTGACCTGTCTGCAGCCTTTGACACTGTTGACCACCCTCTTCTGCTCCAAACCCTCCAATCCTTCGGCATCTGTGACACAGCTCTCTCGTGGTTCTCTTCCTATCTGACTAACTGTACATTTAGTGTAGCCTTCTCCGGAGCATCCTCTGCCCCGTTACCACTTTCTGTTGGGGTACCTCAAGGCTCTGTCCTTGGTCCCCTTCTCTTCTCAATCTACACGTCGTCACTAGGTTCCTTAATAAAGTCCCATCTGTTTCAATATCATTTGTATGCCGATGACACCCAAATCTACCTCTCTGCACCAGACCTACCTCCTTCCTTACTAACCCGTGTCACTAACTGTCTTTCTCACATCTCATCTTGGATGTCCTCTCACTACCTTAAGATAAATCTCTCAAAAACTGAACTCCTTATTTTTCCCCCTTCTTACAATGTCTCCACCCCCAAAATTTCTATAACTGTTGATAAGTCCATCATTACCCCTACCCCGCTCGCCCGATGTCTTGGGGTCACACTTGACTCAGATCTTTCCTTCACTCCTCACATCCAGTCCTTGGCTAAAGCCTGCCGCTTCCACCTTTAAAAACATTGCTAAAATTAGACATTTCCTTACACAAGATACAACCAAGATTTTAATCCACTCTCTCATCCTTTCCCGCCTCGACTACTGCAATTCCGTCCTCTCTGGTCTACCTAGCTGCTGCATAGCTCCTTTACAATCCATTATGAATGCCTCTGCAAGGCTCATCTTCCTTACTCGTCGCTCTTCATCTGCCAATCCCTTCACTGGCTTCCTCTTGCCTCTAGGATTAAACATAAAATCCTCACCATGACATATAAAGCTCTCAACTGCACTGCTCCCCCCTACATCTCAGAACTTGTCTCTAGATACTCTCCCTCCCGTCCCCTTCGATCAGCTCAGGATCTCCTCCTCTCTTGTTACTTCCTCACATTCTTGTTTACAGGACTTCTCCAGACTGGCCCCCATCTTGTGGAATTCCCTGCCTCGCTCCATAAGACTCTCCCCTAGTTTTAACAGCTTCAAGCACTCCCTAAAAATTCTACTATTCAGGGATGCATGCAACCAACACTAACCTTTCCTAACGACATTGCTTTCCCCTTGAACCCCTTAGATTGTAAGCCTATGGCCCAGCTGTTTACAGATTGCTTCATAAGAGCTGACTACAACAGTGAAACTCTCGGCAGGGCCCTCTACCCACTTGACCCCTACAAAAGCTATACTCTACACCGATTATGTTTACAGCACTGCGGAATCTGTTGGCGCTCTACAAATACCTGATGATGATAATAATAATATTAAAATAAATATATATATATATACACATATACATACACACACACACACACACACTACACTATATAAGACCCCTTAACTGGATCTTGGATTCAAAGTAACGAAAAAGGGAATAGGAGCGCCAAGGTTGGCTAAAGTATATATAAACAGGATAATTCCAGGACAAAGCTGACTGAATAGGAGGGTGATATTGTCAATGGTTTATTTAATAATATATATAATTTAATATAACACTTACAGTGGTCTTGCTATATAGGCAATAAAGTTTAGAAACTGGTAGTTTCAAAAATACTTAAAACAAAAATACTTAAAACAATTTACTTATATAAAAATTTTCTTTAAAAAGAGTGACTCAGGATTAGTCTCAGGATTAGTCGCTCTCACATATATATACTGTGTGTGTATGTATGTATGCATGTGAGTGTGTGTATGTCAGGTCAAAAACTATTCAGATAATATACAATACAATCAGATTCAATGTATAGAAATACATAATATACAATTGTTATACAATGTAATAGATATATAGTGCAAATGATTAATACACAAATAGAAGAGACAATCTCAACAGATCAAATCGTGCAATTGTCTAAATAGATATCCGGTTAGGATACCAGTAACAAAAGTATACATGTGCAATAAAAGGTGATATTCTGTGAAAGACAGTCAAAATATGGCAAAAAATTCAAAAAATTGAAAAATAAATAATAATAATAAATAAATATATATATATATATATATATATATATATATATATATATATATATATATATATATATGCGCTGTTCAAGGATCTAGTCCCAAGTGGCACTTAATGTTGGTTGTCTAAGAAATGTATGTTTTTCAATCAGCCCCTTATATGCAATCATAAAATAATTTGTGAATTTGAATATCACTAAACCGCATGTGTAAGGGTACAATATTAACAAGATACTTATTGTATATAATCACAATAGTACATCTAGTGAATTAGTGATTGGTTATGGATCACACCATAGCTGATAAGTCCATCAAAGAAATATATCAATAAAATGGTAAAGAAATATACACTAAAGATATCCGGTAGGTATTGCACTTACTAGAACAAACCTCAATCATATGAGGGGGTCGATCCGATATAAAGCGTCGCCCGCAAAAGCCGGCGACGCCAATAATTGCGCGGCTTTGGTATCCTATATACGGCGTAAGCTAGAAGTTACGCGCGTATATTTCTGCCGTCGCCCACAGTTTTTTGGGCCATAGGCAGGTATACCAAACCCGCGCAGTTTGGTATCCAATATGCAGCGTAAGGACTTACGTGGCGAAAATGGAGAAAACTTACTCCATTTTCACCTCGCCACAAAAAGCAGCCGTAAGAAGCCTTACGCTGACTATTGGAGCCCTGTAACTCCCTAAACTAGCTAGAAAATAAACCTAACACCTAACGCATGCGCAATGTCTATCTCCCTGTCAACCGCGATCTGCTAAAATAAACCTAACACCTAACGCATGCGCAATGTCTATCTCCCTGTCAACCGCGATCCCCCCCCCCCGAAATCCCTAATAAAGTTATTACCCCCTAAACCGCCGCTCCCGGACCCCGCCGCCATCTACATAAACTAACCCTTTACTGTGAGCCCCTCAAACCGCCGCCATCTACCTTATCTATCCCCTAATCTGACCCCTTACACCGCCGCCACCTATATAAAAATTATTAACCCCTAATCTAATCCCCCTATACCGCCGCCAGCTATATTAATATTATTAACCCCTAATGTAAGCCCCTTACACCGCCGCCATCTCTATTAAAATGATTAACCCCTAATTTAATCTACCTACCCCGCCGCCAGCTATATTATCTATATTAACCCTAAGTATATTATAGTTAATATAGTTATTACATTATATATATTAACTATATTAACCCTAATTATATTAGGGTTAATATAATTACTATAGTATTTATATTAACTATATTAACTCTATCTAACACTAACACCCCTAACTATATTTATATTAAATTAATCTAATTAATTTATAAACTAAAATATTCCTATTTAAATCTAAATACTTACC
Source organism: Bombina bombina (assembly GCF_027579735.1). Classification (NCBI taxonomy): domain Eukaryota; kingdom Metazoa; phylum Chordata; class Amphibia; order Anura; family Bombinatoridae; genus Bombina; species Bombina bombina. Next base: position 40,535,422 of record NC_069503.1, read on the forward strand.
TATAAAATAAACCCTAAGATAGCTACAATATAATTAATAATTACATTGTAGCTATGTTAGGGTTAATATTTATTTTACAGGTAAATTGTTAATTATTTTAACTAGGTATAATAGATATTAAATAGTTATTAACTATTTAATATCTACCTAGTTAAAATAATTACCCAATTACCTGTAAAATAAATCCTAACCTAAGTTATAAATACACCTACACTATCAATAAATTAAATAAAGTACAAACATCTATCTAAAAATACAATTAAATTAACTAAACTAAATAAAAAAAAAAAACAAACACTAAATTACAAAAAATAAAAAAAAGATTACAAGATTTTTAAGCTAATTACACCTATTCTAAGCCCCCTAATAAAATAATAAACCCCCAAAATAAAAAAAATTCCCTGCCCTATTCTAAATTAAACATATTTCAAAGCTCTTTACCTTACCAGCCCTTAAAAGGGCCTTTTGTGGGGCATGCCCCAAAGAATTCAGCTCTTTTGCATTCAACAAATACAATCCCCCCCCCCCATTACAACCGACCACCCACATACCCCTATTCTAAACCCACCCAAACCCCCCTTAAAAAAGCCTAACACTACCCCCCTGAAGATCTCCCTACCTTGTCTTCACCACACCGGGCCGAACTCCTGATCCGATCCGGGCGATGTCGTCCTCCAAGCGGCAAAGAAGAATTCTTCCTCCGGCGATGTCATCCTCCAAGCGGCAAAGAAGAATTCTTCCTCCGGCGACGTCTTCCTCCAAGCGGCAGCAAAGTCTTCATTCTTCCGGCGGCATCTTCAATCTTCGTTCTTCGCTCCGCCGCCGCGGAGCATCCATCCCGGCCGACTGCTAAACTTGGAATGAGGTACCTTTAAATGACGTCATCCAAGATGGCGTCCGCCGAATTCCGATTGGCTGATAGGATTCTATCAGCCAATCGGAATTAAGTTAAAAAAATCTGATTGGCTGATTGAATCAGCCAATCAGATTCAAGTTCAATCCGATTGGCTGATCCAATTAGCCAATCAGATTGAGCTCGCATTCTATTGGCTGTTCCGATCAGCCAATAGAATGCAAGCTCAATCTGATTGGCTGATTGGATCAGCCAATCGGATTGAACTTGAATCTGATTGGCTGATTCAATCAGCCAATCATATTTTTTTAACTTAATTCCGATTGGCTGATAGAATCCTATCAGCCAATCGGAATTCGGCGGACGCCATCTTGGATGACGTCATTTAAAGGTACCTCATTCCAAGTTTAGCAGTCGGCCGGGATGGATGCTCCGCGGCGGCGGAGCGAAGAAAGAAGATTGAAGATGCCGCCGGAAGAATGAAGACTTTGCTGCCGCTTGGAGGAAGACGTCGCCGGAGGAAGAATTCTTCTTTGCCGCTTGGAGGATGACATCGCCCGGATCGGATCAGGAGTTCGGCCCGGTGTGGTGAAGACAAGGTAGGGAGATCTTCAGGGGGGTAGTGTTAGGCTTTTTTAAGGGGGGTTTGGGTGGGTTTAGAATAGGGGTATGTGGGTGGTGGGTTGTAATGGGGGGGGGGGGGGATTGTATTTGTTGAATGCAAAAGAGCGGAATTCTTTGGGGCATGCCCCACAAAAGGCCCTTTTAAGGGCTGGTAAGGTAAAGAGCTTTGAAATATGTTTAATTTAGAATAGGGCAGGGAATTTTTTTTATTTTGGGGGTTTATTATTTTATTAGGGGGCTTAGAATAGGTGTAATTAGCTTAAAAATCTTGTAATCTTTTTTTTATTTTTTGTAATTTAGTGTTTGTTTTTTTTTGTAATTTAGTTTAGTTAATTTAATTGTATTTTTAGATAGATGTTTGTACTTTATTTAATTTATTGATAGTGTAGGTGTATTTATAACTTAGGTTAGGATTTATTTTACAGGTAATTGGGTAATTATTTTAACTAGGTAGATATTAAATAGTTAATAACTATTTAATATCTATTATACCTAGTTAAAATAATTAACAATTTACCTGTAAAATAAATATTAACCCTAACATAGCTACAATGTAATTATTAATTATATTGTAGCTATCTTAGGGTTTATTTTATAGGTAAGTATTTAGATTTAAATAGGAATATTTTAGTTTATAAATTAATTAGATTAATTTAATATAAATTTAGTTAGGGTTAGATAGAGTTAATATAGTTAATATAAATACTATAGTAACTATATTAACCCTAATATAATTAGGGTTAATATAGTTAATATATATAATGTAATACCTATATTAACTATAATATACTTAGGGTTAATATAGATAATATAGCTGGCGGCGGGGTAGGTAGATTAAATTAGGGGTTAATCATTTTAATAGAGATGGCGGCGGTGTAAGGGGCTTACATTAGGGGTTAATAATTTTAATATAGATGGCGGCGGTGTTAGGGGCTCACTTTAGGGGGTTATAGATATAATATAGCTGGCGGCGGGGTACGGGAGCGGCGGTTTAGGGGTTAATAACTTTATTAGGTTGCGGCGGGGTAAAGGAGCGGCGGTTTAGGGGTTAATAACTTTTTTATTGTTAGGCTAGTGAGGGGGGATAGCGGATAGAGGGTTAGACAGTGCGGGCTATGTTAGGGAGGTGTGTTAGACAGTGCGGGCTATGTTAGGGAGGCGTGTTAGACAGTGCGGGCTATGTTAGGGAGGCGTGTTAGACAGTGCGGGCTATGTTAGGGAGGCGTGTTAGACAGTGCGGGTGTTTTAGACTTTAGTCAGGTTTTATAGGCGCCGGCAGATTCTAACGTGGCGCAAGTCACTGGCGACGCCAGAAATTTGTACTTACGCAGATTTCTGGACATCGCTGGTTTGTGAGACTTACGGCACGTTAGCATCTGACGGCGACCTATATGGGATAGCTCGAGTTGCGAGCTGAAACTGCGGGCGACGCCGGTTCCCTCGCTTGCGCCGCAAACTGCGATCGATATCGGATCGCGCCCGAGGTAAGTTGCCGCCTCTGTAAGTGGGGAACTTCCGAAGGTCTGAAGTGGCAGCCTTTGTTTGGCCGTGTGTATGTATCCTTCTCCTCTTAGAGTATGGAGTATGTGCCCTGGTAGATACTGGTTAACGTTTTCTCCCCAAGTTTCAGCAGTTTATGCAAGATGAACAACAGAGAAAGAATACATAGTGTAAAACTGTTTAATTGTAAATAATTAAAATAAAAACAGACAAATGGCCACTCACATTAAAAATCCTCAAACATATGAGGCATGCATAAAACACTCAAAGATGGTCTATGGAACACGAACTCTGTTGATGAAAAACTGCAGGTGCTAATTCTCTATGAGAAGAGAGCATTCTTCCAAGCACCAGAACAGTATTCAGTGATTTGCACAAACAAATTAGTTCTTTCCAAACTTGCAAATACGATAATATATTGCAAAGATCATAGTGTATAAAAAAAGTTATAAAGTCCTCCAAATGGAGTATGAAATAGTCCCTTACGCGTTTCAAAGGATGTATTTTTCCTTCTTCTTCAGAGGGTTTTTCATTAGGTCATGCTGACTAGTAACTCTTGTGTTCGTCTAAAAAAGTCGGTTGGCGGCACGCCCTTAAAGTTCAGTCTCTGTTTCTGATTGGACTAAACAGCTGTATGTCTTGGTGTTTACCTAGTATGTCATGTGCTGGCTCATAAAGAGCTGAATCATTGGTTGTTGAAAAAGGTAATAATAATGGTAGTGACGTCTATAAAAATCAATATATATATAAAAATTAAAAAACATATTGTGAGAAATATGTGAAAAAAATAAATAAATATATATATATATATATATATATATATATTGTATTAAAGTGTCCAAATCAAAAATGTAAACAAACGTTAATAGAGCAAGAGACTGGTTTGCCCAGAGTCAGCTGTGTAATAATTGAAGCATTCCCTTAATTAAAATGGATTCCACGCTAAATAGCAAACCGGATGTGGTAAAAACCGGAAGTGTCGTCACTAAAAACCGGTGACGTTTTACCGCAAAATTTGCGCCAATAACAAAGGTGGACCTTTCTTCCAGATATAAATGGTCTCTTCTCCAATCAAATTCTAAGTCTAAGTTTTATAAAGCCTGGGACTTCTTGGATATCAAGTTTGGACACAGGAATTACTACTAATAGTATACACATTCATTTGGACACTTGGATTATATCATCAGTACTATAATACCACTGTACATATATACGCAGATTTATATATATTTTTTGGGGTGCTATATACTTATATCTTTGGAGTTATACCTATGGATTTTTTCCTATTTTTTTTATTTGGACACTTTATTACACTATATATTGATATATTGATATATTATTTTTTGAATTTTTGGCCATTTTTTGACTGTCTTTCACAGTATATCACCTTTTATTGCATGTATATACATTTGTTACTGGTATCCTAACCGGATATCTATTTAGACAATTGCATTATTTGATCTGTTGAGATCGTCTCTTCTATTAGTGTATTCATCATTTGCACTATATATCTATTACATTGTATAACAATTGTATATTATGTATTTCTATACATTGAATCTGATTGTATTGTATATTATCTGAGGGTTGCGTCAACTGCAGATCAAAATATGTAATCTATCTGGCCTGGTGTACATGTTCTGATAAACAATATGTAGGATGTAACTCTAGAGAAGCCAGGGAGAGAATCCGGCAACACCTCTCAGACATAAAGAGGTCTGATGCTAAGTCTGAATTAGCAAAACATTTTATAGACAAACATACTTGTTCAAATCATACCTTCAAATGGAAAATAATAGAGAAAATCAAAAAGCCAAGAAGAGGTGGCGATTTGAACAAACTACTGTTGAAGAGAGAGGCTTTCTGGATTTTCTCCCTGGGCACTAGGGTGTCAAAAGGCTTCAATTCCATTTATGACATAAACTTTTGGGAATAAATCATCCCAATACAAACCAGTCACACAGAGATACCAGAAATAAATAGGATTATTAATGAATTGAGTTAACGACACATTTGTTACTAAGGGTGACTATGAATTATGATTGAGATTATTATCTCACTAAGGTATCACTTACACACAGAAGACTTTTTCATGTTATCCTACCATTATGCTATATGTATGAATGAGACATGTGAACCTAATAATAGCACCTACATCATTATTATACAGTTCCAAATAGAACTAAATACTATAGGTTAAATAATTAACTTGACATTGAGATATTGCAATTGGACACGCAACAATATATTGTGTCTATGGTAGTTACTTTCTTTTGTATAAATATAACCACACATGGCAATATCCTTAGAAATGTCATAGCAATCAGCAGTATTTGGTTTATAGACATTGTAGGTCCCCTTTAAACGGAGCAATAAGCTCTTGATTGTCTTATAGGATATATATGTTATTTGAGTTTATGGAACTGATATGGTTTAGGATTAGGTTAATCTGATATATATATATATATATATATATATATATATATATATATATATATATATATATATATATATATATATATATATATATATATATATATATATATATATATAGTACATTTAGACATAGTGCACTAAGATTTCAAGACAGCATGTTCTGCAAGGTTAAATTTCAAAGTCTTCCAAAAGATGTACATGAACATACTTTACCTATGTGTTTAACTGTCATTTACTTTGTAACATTTTTTTTCTGCATTATGTACACAATATTATATCTATCTATCTATATCTATCCTCCATGTGTATCTGTACTCTCAATGTCAAATAGTCGCCAACCAGGGTGCCAGATCAATAAGTAATCATAGTAATCTGCAACATAGGACTGCACTCACTGGATTTATGTAAAAAACTCTTTAATTAGGTAACGTTTCGGAGCACGCAGGCCCCTTCCTCAGACCAGTACAAAACATGCAACTAAACACTGTGTCTTATAAACATATTAAGCCCCACCCACCACCAAATCAACTGTGAATTGCGCCAAAACTGGGGTTGTCATAGTGATAACCCCTAACCCCCTCAGTGTGACCATACTACTAATCAAACAATTCATAAAACAATTCATAAAAGCTTCAAAATTATATAAGTGGTACAATAAATGCATGAGCCACAAGATATGCATATTATTAAATGTATAAGTAAAGCTAAACATCCATGTGTTCAAGTGCATACATAAGTGGATTCATTAGATAAGAGACATATGAATGACAAAACATTTCATATTGGTGTAAATGAAACCATCATATGTGATATATAGGCATATATGTCAGTACAGCAGTGCATCACATACAGTCACAAAGGTTATACATGTATTTGTCATTAAATCAGAATAGCACTGTGAAACCCTCTTATTGTATTGAACTGTGAGTTCATTCTACAGTATATGATAAGCTGTTCCCACTAGGTGATAATGTGTCTGCAGCTAATCTCTATACGATCATATTTAGGGATTCATACGGTATACCCTCTAAGCAGCCTCATCACTCTTACCTTAAACATAGCTTTATAGCTTGTCTGTATATTTATTGAGTTTTATGCTCAGATTAGTCTCCAAATCTTCTATAAGGAAAATCGTTGCATGAAAAACGAGCCCATACATTGTATTAGGCGCCTCAGAGAAGCAGCTCCGGCGCCCGTAATGCTCATTAGCATAGCGCATGGCTAATTTACATAAGTTGATGACGTATGCGCGTGTGTATGCGCATAGTCATGGTGACCCAGCAAAGCGTTGGGCAATATGCGATCTTGACAGCCTATGCTACATTGTGCTAGGTATGGTCAAAGCTTTAACGTGGGACACACCAAAAGGCATACTCCTTCGGCAAGGGCATCTAAATAAGATAAAATAAACAAATATATATTCTTTTAACACTAAGGCCTAGATTTGGAGTTCGGCGTTAGCCGTGAAAACCAGCAATAGAGGCTCCTAACGCTGGTTTCTTACGCACTCCGGTATTTAGAGTTTATTTACCGCGACTCAAAATACACCTAACGCTCACCTTTCTACCGCCACCTCAGACCCAGTAGTAAACATATACCGACAAAAACAACATCCACGAATCACAAAAAAAATATTACACAAAGTACACTTACACTCATACAAACACTACACTATCTTTATTTTTCATATTTATTTTGTTTTCGGTAAAATACAAATGATTAAAGTTGCGAGATCTCGGGTGTTTGAAAAAAATCCACAAAAATCCATTTTCCCATTGACTTACATGGACATACGGGAAAAGACCCTCATATACCTACATCTAACTAATAACATTATCACAAACATACACTCATCGATGCATACAAACAATATACACCACATGACATACACAAAATATTTATTTATTACAAAAAGAACACGATTTAGTTACTTTTTCACACAAGCTCATGACGTCACTCACTTTACGAGGAAAACCAGTCTTAGAAAAAAAAATTAGAAATCTTTAGAGCCTCCATTGACTTCTATTGGGAAGACGTGCTCGTGCATGCGAAACCCTCATTTCCCTAACGCACGCAAATAGCGTAGACTGAAAAACTCCAAATACCAGCGCTAGAAAATACATGATTTCATGCGTTAGACACAGCTATGATAAATAGATCAAGAAATGACTATTTCCCTATGGTGGACTTATGGTTTTTAATTATTAAATATTCACAACACCATAAATTTGTTTCACACTTTTAGATTACATCAACTACAAATCCACATCACTAGTAACACATTATTATTTCAATAAAATTACATTTAAAATTAAAATAAAATTCAATACACATTTCTGGATTCACAAACACTACACAATGGGAAACACCTCTCATTTACCTTTATTATTGCATTTCAGTTATTCAACTCATATGCTTGCAGCAACTGCATATTTACATAGGCTTAACACATAATCACTCATGGATGCACATATATTACTTTTAACATTCACTCATACATGTGCATTCAAATGATGGTGGACAAACACATTACATTCTCTACAGGAATCACAAAACACAACATATGGATTTGACGGTACTTGTAACATCATTATTCCATCACAATAAACCATTAGGAATTACCTACAAAAAATACATCATTACACCAGATTACAGATGTCACTTTATGGGAAGGAACAACAATGCCAGACCGCTATATAGAAGTCAGCATATGTGGGACACAATCACAATATATACATACATGTACATAACACGTATCACCCATCACGCAACCACAAAGCACACATTTAGATTTTATTCAGCACACAATAACAATGTAGCACAATACAACAACACAATGAGGATTTCACAACTACATAGGCAGGTTAATAATATCATGACGTCATTAGAAGATTCAACCATACACATCACAGATTCACCACTGTACCGCCCCTTTAGGAACTTTAACACTCAATACTACAATACAACATATACGTAAACCACACTTTTGAACAGCATTATTATGGAGATTTCAATGGGACAATTAAGAAATATTGTCAGATCGCAAATCACTTATATATACAATACTACAGATGGCAGCCGGAAGTTATTCAGTATTAGTGCCATTTTTATGGCACGCATACAATATTGTCAGATCTAAAATCACTTATATATACAATACTACAGATGGCAGACGGGAAGTTCTGAATTATTATTGCGATTTGAAAGGGACGCATACAATATTGACAGCTCGGCAATCACTTATATACACAATACTACAGATGGCAGACGGGAAGTTCGGAATTATTATTGCGATTTGAATGGGACGCATACAATATTGACAGCTCGGCAATCACTTATATACACAATACTACAGATGGCAGATGGGAAGTTCGGAATTATTATTGCGATTTGAAAGGGACGCATACAATATTGACAGCTCGGCAATCACTTATATACACAATACTACAGATGGCAGACGGGAAGTTCGGAATTATTATTGCGATTTGAATGGGACGCATACAATATTGATAGCTCGGCAATCACTTATATACACAATACTACAGATGGCAGATGGGAAGTTCGGAATTATTATTGCGATTTGAATGGGACGCATACAATATTGACAGCTCGGCAATCACTTATATATACAATACTACAGATGACAGCCGGAAGTTATTTAGTATTAGTGCCATTTGAATGGGACGCATACAATATTGACAGCTCGGCAATCACTTATATATACAATACTACAGATGACAGCCGGAAGTTATTCAGTATTAGTGCCATTTTAATGGGACGCATACAATATTGACAGCTCGGCAATCACTTATATATACAATACTACAGATGGCAGATGGGAAGTTCGGAATTATTAGTGCGATTTGAAAGGGACGCATACAATATTGACAGCTCGGCAATCACTTATATATACAATACTACAGATGGCAGACGGGAAGTTCTGAATTATTATTGCGATTTTAAAGGGACGCATACAATATTGACAGCTCGGCAATCACTTATATATACAATACTACAGATGGCAGATGTTACTTTATCGTTTACAAACAATGTTGCAGCAACATTGATCGATCACATTCGATGCACATTATACACAACTATGCACTTTCATTCATGTTAGCCTGGACGTGTGCTTGTTACTATAAGATCGCGTTTCATAAATATTGATTACGCATATGAACAAACATTACAAACATGCACTGTATGTGTGATATTTGACACTTTCACATTGAGATTTATTTGCGGAAAACAACATTTCAGCCAAAAAAATACAACGCCCACTTTGAAAGCATTCGCGCCGCTCACATACAAACAAGTGAATACAATCGGCAATCATTACAAACTCAATACCATTGGACTAATCGTACTATAAATCCCCCAAACAACATGGCCAATGCATCACTTGTGATCCACATCAGATCAAGTGCTTACCTTGTTACGCTGTTTTGAAAGATGGATGACGATGACATGGTAGACGCTGCTGGTGCTGCTATTGGCGAACTAGCTGTTGGTCGAATCAGGCAGCCTCGGCGGCTCAGACCGAGACAAAGGGGTCGTCTGGTTCGAGGTCCTCGTGTCTACAGGGTGAGACCCACCTTGGAAAACATGAGCGACTTTGAGGTTTTTGATAAGTATCGGCTCGATCGCGAACAGCTCATTGGCCTTTACGATCTTCTTAAACCTCATTTGGAGCCACGTATACAAATAAGGACTGCTGTTCCCCCCATGAGTAAGATGCTAAGCTGTCTATACGTCCTGGCCTCCGGGAGTTTTCAATCCGGAGAACTGTACATGCATGGCCTGGCTCAAGGTACATTCTCTGTGGTGTTTGATAACTTTCTGGACGCCATGGTACGTATCAGTATGCAATACATAGGATTCCCACAGAATGATGGTGATTGGAGGCGCCTGAAGCGGGAATTCTTTGATATTGCTCAATTGCCCAATGTCTTGGGAGCCATAGATTGTACCCACATTGCGCTGCGTGCTCCAATTGATGACTTGCCCTTCAGAAATCGCAAACATTTTCATAGCCTCAACGTGCAGTATGTTTGTGACGCACAGATGAGGATTATGCATGTGTATGCGAATTTTGGAGGGGCTTGTCATGATGCCCGCATCCTCTCTCTGTCGTCCCTGTGGAGCCAGTTTGAGAAAAGACAAATGCCCCCTGGTTATCTCGTTGGTGAGTATTTGTGCTCAACATGGTTAATAATTTTGACAATTGGCCCTGTATTTTTTAACTGTTAGCGTCATGTTCAGCTATAGGATTAAATTTAACCATTTGTTATTTACCGACGCTAATGTCTATTTTTATTTAAATGCAGATATGTAGCATGTCTTACCTTAAGTGTTCAGATAGAGAATGCAATGTAACCATGTAGTTAGCATTTTACACAAGGTTTGTTTTCAGAACAATACGCATATGTAGCATGTCTTAGCTGAAATGGGAAGCTATTATCTCATGCAATTTAACCCTGTCATTGTCTCTTTCTGCTAATGTCTAGTTTTATTTAAATGCAGATATGTAGCATGTCTTACCTTAAGTGTTCATATAGAGAATGCAATGTAACCATGTAGTTAGCATTTTACACAAGGTTTGTTTTCAGAACAATACGCATATGTAGCATGTCTTAGCTGAAATGGGAAGCTATTATCTCATGCAATTTAACCCTGTCATTGTCTCTTTCTGCTAATGTCTAGTTTTATTTAAATGCAGATATGTAGCATGTCTTACCTTAAGTGTTCAGATAGAGAATGCAATGTAACCATGTAGTTAGCATTTTACACAAGGTTTGTTTTCAGAACAATACGCATATGTAGCATGTCTTAGCTGAAATGGGAAGATACAGAATAATATAGAAATTTTATTTTTTGGATGTTTCTGACAAGTTTTCATATGGATTATGGTTTTTAACAAAAAAAAAATTTATACAACAATATACTAGTTTAAGTATTCTGTTTGAATTATGTTCTGTTCAAAATTTATAGGTGATTCTGGGTACATGAGCCGGCCTTGGCTCATTACCCCCTTGCGTAGCCCGACTGATGTGTCTGAGGAGCGCTACAATAGGGCTCATAAGAGAACCAGGGCGGTGGTTGAAAGGATGTTCGGGCTCCTGAAGATGAGATTCAGGTGCCTGGACCGTTCTGGAGGAGCACTCCAGTACAACCCAAAGAAGGTGGCTAAGATCGTTGTAGCCTGTAGCGTCCTGCATAATATTGCACAGCGGGCTGGGATGCTGCAGGCCGTCCCGGTGGACAGAGACCTCCTCAGAGATGAGGAGGATGATGCTGTTCTAGAGGGGGAATTCCAGGACGAGGGACTTGATGTCAGAGCAGACGTCATCAACCGCCACTTTAGACGGTAAAGAATAGAAGTTAGACTGTAGTATTTTCAATAGATGTGAACTCTAGGGAAATGACAAGTAGAGAATTGTGCAAACATGTTAGTATTGATCAAATGTTAGAATAATTTTTAATTTTCATAATATAGGTGATGCTCTGGGCATTGGGTCTTATAGCGAGTCTTTGCCACCTGGTTTTTAAAGAGGACATCAGATGGTAAGTAGAAATGTATGGACTGTTGCTGGCATGATTTGTACACAAATACATCATATGGCATACATTTTAAAAAATAGATTTTTGTTTACACATTACTTAAAATGTACATAATCAGAAAGGGATACTCTAGAATGACTATGGTTCAATGTCACACAGAGGTTTTTTCTGCTCAATATGACTCATCTTCACACTTGATAGAAAATAACACAGGTTCATACACAGGCTTAGTAAGCTAGTGACAGATATTTATTATGAAATGGGGGGTGGGAGAGGGGTACAGAACTGATTCACACACTTGTATGAATTTTTTTGTTAAAATTTATTACATTAGGGAGATGACTTAATCTAAAGACTGAAAGGGAACAATTTGAAGCCTGACAGTCAAGATTGCCCAGACTGACAGTGGGGAAAAAGCCAAGATTGAAATTGAAGTATACCAATGGGATCATGTCTGGCATTATCTTTCAATTCTGCTGACCTTGAAAACCATACAAAGACATGTTCACATGGTAAGTGCAAACTATTTGATAGAATAAGGCTGTGGAGACATCCTATTGGAGACACTTAGATTATTTTCTATTTTGTAGATGGTATTTCCCAGTCCTCTATTTAATGAACTGATGAATAAGACACCTATTGAAGATCAACTGTTTACCCCTGAATTGACTTTCAAAGACCATGCATTATCCAGGTTGGTGCATGCTAGTTAAGAATCACATGAAGAATGTTGATTATTGTTAGCTTACATACATTAGTCATACTTATTTCATCATTAGATATTTAGGGATCACAATCAGAAAAAGGAATACGTATTATAGTTGATATAGAGGTATTTGAATGGACATGAAATATTAGATTTATGTTCAGCATACATATATTGTTGAAATGTGATATACATTATTATGTATAATTTGAATTTTGGATATTTAAATAGAATTTTTAAGCAACAATATAATGGTGTATGTATTTCATTAATTTTAAATCAATTTAATGATTATCTTTAAAAAATGTTGATCAAAGTTAGAGCATAGACACCATATGATTTTAAATGTATTTTATGAATATTTGACAACGTGTGTATTAACTTTGTTCCATTTTTATTATTTTTCATTTCAGATTGGCATCTGATGACTTCCAGGAATATTTAATTATTTTCTATTAAATATATTTTGACATGTTAAATACTAAACATTTTATTATTAAATACATTATTTTGAACAGATTCTACTAAATATCAATATAATCTGTAAATAAATCAAACTTGGACTCCCATGACTGGTAGTTGGCTATTTGACAAGCACATGCATAAGATAAAATAATGCATTAATATTAGAAAATAAAATGCTTCCGAGAATATTAAAATATATTTTATAACATTAATTGGGGAGTCAGATTCTTCAATGCTTTTATATTGAAAATGTATATATTAAAATTATTTAGGATATGTAGTAAAATTTTTATTTTTTTAACATTTAATAAGGTGAAGTGGTTCAATTACATGAAAGTGACAGTGTTGTTGAATGTAAAAATAATTGTATAAGATCATGTATCTTCCTTAGGTATCTCAAAAAATTAATAGAAAAATTATTTAAATTATTACATTTATAAATGGTAGGTCATTTAACTTGATATTTTTCAAAAATTAGTTATTGGATGCCAGGTTAATCTATGTAATTTTCTAGTGGAGTCATTTAACTATACTTAGTAATATTATGTATTTATTACAATCTTACCTCTTGGGTTAGACATCAAATATCTATATAGAATGTAAATTCCCCTTTTGTTTATTTTGTCAATGTTAAATCAAAATACAAAATGTTTGGGTCCTTAAAGGGACATTCACAAAGTATATTTTGTATAGATTTTTAAAAATATCATACAAGAATTTAAACATATTTAGAAAGTACTATAGAATTACATTCAGTCTTTAAATATACTTGTTAAAATAAAAAAAACAATGCACATATCTTAGTCAATGATATAAGGCATCTATATGCAAACAACAATCAGCATCAAAATAGCCTATGTAGAGATGTGGTTAATCCAAGAATATATATAATTACAATATAATGATTGAATAACAAAACATATTAAGTTGTTCAAATATAAGAATATTATACAAAATGCATACATAACATATAGCTTAATGTCCCTCTACGCTGAAGGCTAAAAAAGACCTCATTTAATAAATATATTTCAGTCAGTGTGTAAAACAATCTAGAAGTTAATCTAAATTTGCTTTACTCATATGTTAGACTCATTTAGCAAAAGGAAGGTGCCTAGGTTTATGATATTTTAAGCATTATTGTGAAATGTTTATTTAAAGGGACATGAACTCAAAATATACTTAAAGGTAGACAGTTAAAAAATTAATGATTTATACATTCTGAATGAGTATTCTATTTGAATCAACTTTAAAACTTGTCTCATATTATGAATGCTCATTGTGATGTTGCTATCATTACTTTAAAAATAAGGCAGTAAATAGCTAATTTATTTGCTTCAGTACTCTGGACAGAACTTGATTGTTTGGAATAATTGATGCAACAATCGTCAAGGACAACCCAGGTTTTTATAAAACAATTGTCCGTAATATAAAATATCATTATTGATTTGCAAAGAAACATAACAAGATAACTGTTAACATTTGATAATCGGATTAAAGAATAAAGTTGATTAACATTTCATGCTCAATCACCAATGCTAAATTTGTTTGGACAGTGTCCCTTTAAGAGATTTAAAGAGTGTATTTACTTATCTTGCTATCTTGACATACTTTGCTTGAAAAGCATATCGAGATCGGCTCAGTAGATGAAGATTGGTGGATGCACAGAGATGCCTTATGTGATTGTCTCAACCATGTGCATTTAAATTTCTTCTGTTGAGGATATATAAATACTAATGGAAAATGATTCACATTTTAAAGTCTAAACAATCTTCTATCTCTACAGATCATTTGATACAATTGTTTGTAATGTCTCTTTAAAACTAAAGACGCCATTGCACAATAACATATATGAGCACTTCAGACAAATACAAGCTCGAGGTTTATTTGCGAATAACAAAGCTGTAGTTTAATATTTATAAACAGATTATCCAAGTTACTGACATTCTAACCTGAATTTTAACATTAATAAATATTGCGTGGGAAACGCATCTTGAAACACCAGATTAGCATCTTTAAACATTAGAGTCTAATGTCACGCAATAGCACACAATCAATGTGCATTATAAAGACATTTAATAGAGCAATGTCAATACTTCACAATAAATGTATTTAAAGAACAATAAAGACATACAATATGAAATGTGTATTTGTATTAAAGAAACAGACCGTTATTAAACCGAGAAATGTCTACAACATTAATAATGTGACAGTATTAGATTTTAAAGAGTATTTAATCATTAATATTTAACGGATCACGGATATTAAATCTGCGTCACACATATCCGCATGACAGGCCCATGAGTTACAAATAAGTCTACATGAAAAATGAAGTAACAGCACCACCAAGCGGTATGTGTAAGGAAGTTACTAAGATATGAAACATTAAGGAACGGCCAATCAGAGTTCATCACACAAACACAACTTGAGTCAGGATGGTCTCACAGACATTATAATAATATTTCAAACTTTTATCCAATCAGATGTACAGATAAATTGTCCCATGGTGCATCTCATGTTTACTTCACCATATAAAAGTCCATTACACGTTGCCATCTTTGTCAGTTCTCTAATGCCTGCAGGCAATATATATTATTATTATTATAATTATACAACCCAGCAGGCATGTCAGTTCCCAGGTTCACCAAGGAGGAGAGCGCTGCACTGGTCCACGCCGTCAAGGACTTTTATCCCCAGCTGTTTGGGAACAAGAGGAGGTTGACAGATGCGCCTGTTAAGAAGGCCCTCTGGGAGTCTATCACCAATGCGGTTAGATTGGTGTGTGACGTCCAGAGGACCCAGGATCAGATCATGAGGAGATTCGGAGATATGAGGTTGCGTTTCTCGAAAAAAGTAAACCTCATAAGGGACTGGGTACAAGCCCGTAAAAGAGGGGGCCAAAGAAAGGCCCCGCGGAAACTGTACCTACTCCCTTATGAGGTGACTTTATGCGAGCTCCTCAATCTCCGGGTCCCCAAAAGATTTAGATCCTCGCCATCCTCGGCCTCCTCTTCTTCCCTCCCAGCTGCGGGATCTGAAAGTCCTGACGCGGGGGACAGGGCAGATGCTTCTCCGTCCGGTGGCCTGGGAGGAGATGATAGAGAATCTGAACCAGGTAATTATCCAACTTCATATAATATATATATTTTTTTTTTTTATAATCAAAATATGTGTATATAGTCAGATACTAAACATATACAGATCTCACAACATACACTACATATGATGTTTAGATATCTGATTTTAGATTATTGACACATGAAATAGGAATGATGTTTCTTGCGCTCTACAGAATATGCGTCACAGAGCGGAAATGTAATTTCTCATCCACGTTAACATGGGTTTGCGGAAAGTGGCATTGCTTTATACATGTTGTTCAAATGACGGATGCGTAATTCCGCTTGGAATCATTGCGCAATGATCGCGAAAATGGCATTTCTCATCCACGTTAACATGGGTTTGCGGAAAGTGGCATTGCTTTATACATGTTGTTAAAAATTAAATGGGAATTCTTAGATTAGTGAAGAATACAGTATTCTTATTTTAAATATTATAGCTAATAAAAAACGAATAATACAAAACAATTATAACATATGGCCATCAATTGATAATTATGTAATAACAAGCAGATATTCTTAAAGATACAGTAAACAACACAACTGATTGAAAATAAGAGTCCAGGATATATTTATAATTAATTTAATTGAGGAAACTATTAACTCATGGGACTACCAAAGGATTAATATTTTTCAATTGATTTGTTATTCATGTAAATTTTTTAAACATGGCATGATTAGTATTAATGATATGCAATCCTCATTTAATATATTACAGATATGGATGTGGCTGCTGGATCCTCAAGCCAGGGCTTGTCACAGTATGGTATGTCTCTTTTTAATTGACATTTGTCTTAGAAACATGGACTGAACATTACATACTAAATACACATTGTTCAATATTTATATGTAATGTCTATTTAATAGATGAAAATTAAATAATTATTCGGATATCCTTAAATAACATATTACATTTTAATTGCATGCTCAATACCATTCATGACATCAACATATGGAGTAGATAATTCATTAACAACAACATTGTGGAATCAATTTAATTTTACATTAAAGGGATACTGAGCTACAATTATTAATATTGTCATTCAGATACAGTATGCAATATTAATAAACATAAAAATATAATACTATCATCATATGTGACATATTCTATTGCTAAATGTATTGTAAAATAAAGAAAGTACGTTTATGTGCATCTAAATTTTGGTTGACCAACCTGGGTTTTTATTGATGATTGGTGGATATCTTCAACAAACAATATTTATTGAATCCAATATTCCTTATCTGCCTTTAAGATTAATATCGAGCAACATTCTAATTATAATAGGAGTCAATGTTAAATGATTTTTTACAGTTTGAACATAGAAATCAATTATTTAAATTAATCATGTCAGTGTCCCTTTAAGACAAAATAGATTCATTCATCTTTACATTCTTTTTATTAAAAACTATTGATATATAAATCACATTCTCTGTTGGAGTTACTTTATAGATATCTGCATACTCTAACAGCACCATGATTACATATTTGTAATAATCAATTTTGTTTTGTATTGTGATAAATATGTGTTGTGTCCTAAACAAGATTACTGTACATTGCAAAAATGGCTCGATGTGACACATGTGTTTGTTTAGATTTGTCAACAGATGCTACTCAATATGTGGTTTGTGTGTATTCTTGTAACTTCTTAAGGACATATGACGGAATTATTCCGTCATAAAACAATTGAGCAAAGTGAAAGCCGTGTCCTTAAAGGGTTAAGAACATTGATCATTGGGTATATTTAGATATGCAATAGCAGCATCTGAGATGAATTTGATGTCTAATGTAGTCTGACATTAAACATATGTTCAATACAGATATTTTTACAGAATCCCCTTGATTCAATCAAGCATTTTCTGGTGTAATGACTGCTCTATTCTTCACATTTTAAAGTTGATTAATGTTAAAATTCTAGACAGATGTGATTTAGTGATATCCCAAATGTGTTTAATAATATATATCTATATCATTCATAGAGAGAGTTGGTGTGGTGAGCCCACAGGAATCCAGCAGTGACATAGAGACGCCTTTGCGGTCTCCTGGTAAGTCCATTGACTCATTTATATGTAATTGAAGGTGTATTGCTAATCAATATTATGATCATGATTCTGATGAAGCATAACATTATAAAAATTCAAAATATTTATCTTCTGATTATATATTAATTTATTTTTCATATTGAACGATTAATAATTTCTACTTTATTAGTCTACACATTTGTTATTCATAAGATGTATAACATATGTTTGTTTCCATTAGATTTTTTGACAACAGTCATCAAGTGATACACACATGAGAAATCTTAAATGTTCTATGTACTATGCTTTTATGAATTTAACATTAATACAAACAATACATTAAAATTAATATTCATTGACAATAACAAATCTATTGTCATTTGTATGCTCCATCAAAATGATGTAAATCATAACTTTGTGTGTGTATATCTTTAATGCAACATTGATGTGCGTATTTGAGCAACAGTAACATATGTTATAATATCTGATCTTAACGTGTACACAACATGTTATGTTTTACAGAGATTGCTGTCACATGTGGGACGGAGGAGGAAGAGGCTGCCTTGGAGTCTGATGGTATGTGAAATATATCTATCATGTTTCCAACATGTTTCTTTTTTGGAAATCATTTTATTGAAGACATTAAAAGTCTACAGCTTTTGCCCTTTAAAAAGGAATATTATTTGTCTGTTCAAATACACTACTGCCCCCTTTCTATATCAGGCAGCATGAAATTCTGCTTGTATATTTATTTTTAAAAATTTATAATTCATGCCATCATTATGTCACATGCATATTCCATGCCAAAACACAATAATAAGGTTCAAATTGTACAGACAGTCATTGATATTCATCTGAGTGCCTATATACATACCATATCCTCATTTCAGAATTGTTTAAAAATTCAAACACACTTCGAAGTATATTGAAAACATAATCAATTTGAAATGCGTTGATTTGATGTCAGGATGTATGAGATGTTAATATATTTTCTTTACATTTTCAGATGGATCCACCACTTCTGGTCATCTGGTTTCCGCCCCTGCCCAGTCACAGACCCCTCCCCATGCACACACCCATGACCATGGCCACACCCCTGCACAGACCCAGAGCCCTTCCCATGACCAAACTCATGACCATGCCCAGACCACTGCCAGCCCTTCCCATATTTCAAATCCTGTCCCTCCCACAAAACGCCCATACACCCCCCTTCGCCGCTCTCCCCGTATTCTGGCCCGTACAGCTGCCCAGACCCAAACTCCCCACTCCCCAGCTGTACGGCCTACCCCGGAGCGGCAGCTCACCCCTCCCCAAGCCATTCACATCCCTCCCCAAGCCAATCCCATCCCTCCCCCTGTCTCAACCTTCATTGTCCTGGGTGTCAGATTGTCCTTCCCAGGCACAGCTGTAAGTATCATTCTAAATACACTTTATAAGATACTTAAAGGTACAGTGAAGTTAAATTGGTTAAATTGTGATTCAAATCCAGCATGCAATGTTAATCAAATTTATAATTTAATACTCTTATTAATTATTCGTCATTCTCTTGATATATTTTTTAAAAAAAAGTAATTCCTATAATTAGTTTAAACAATAAAATAAATCTGGCCATCATTTCTTTATTGTTGGATGAATGTATCCATCAACCAGCATGCACAAACAAAGTTGATAAACAAATATTGGCTTCCATAAAAAGCAACATTCTTGCATTTAAAATATAGCTTGAGAATTAAAACATATAATGAATATGTGTAATTTATAAAGATTTGTCATGTCATGCTCTATCTGAATGAGTCCATTAAATATTTAGGTTCAGTGTCCCTTTAATTGGATATCGCTACATATACCAAACACCACTACTTGGATCCAAAATTTTATGTACAAATGTGGATACATTATCTCTTGTCTAACCCAGTGGGAATGTAATTTCTTCTGGTTGCTATGTTTACACAGCTTGTCCTCAATGCAAAAATGTTTAAGGATAGGTGTGCCTACCACAGTCTAAATTTAATTTTTAAATTGCTGATGTAAGTACAATGTAAATCCTTTAACAAGATTTGATACACTCAAGCTGTATAAGTGGATCATCTAAAACCAATTAAAGGGGACAACATGTTTGAGTAACATGTCCCTTTAATGATTTCTGTCTGTCTGAATAACCTAATTCATGTGTAAAGAATAAATGTAAACTAATTTATGTAAATAATTATTTGTCTTTATGATGACAATGTATGTATTAAAAATTTTTAGTCTGTTGTGTAATTATCCTTAATATTTTATTTTATTTTAGGCTGTGACTCAGCATGGCTCATGCTAGAAGGGATAGCAAGAGTAGAGCAGGCCGTGTTGAGGAACGCAGCTGTCCTGAGAGGGATGAACGACACCATGCAGGCCCAGCTCCGGGTTCAGGACTTGACTCTGCGTGAAATTATGCGATTACGTTCAAGGCCTGAATCTGGAGCTGGACATGCACAGGACAATGAAGAGGATGACCAGTAAGTGGAGGATCTGGATATGCTCCATGGTGGCAGATAAGAATCCTCCGTCCACATGTTGAATTTGTATTTTTAGTGTTGCCATTTGGCCTTTTTTTCTGTTTATTGTTGTGCCTGTTGCACTCTTTTACCTTGTCATATGTCTCCAATGGGGCTATGCTGGCCCTTGGCAACTCTCTTAATGGACTGTGATGCACTGTGTTACCTTGCCATGTGTCTCCAATGGGGCTATGCTGGCTCTTGGCAACTCTCTTCATGGACTGTGATGCACTGTGTTACCTTGTCATATGTCTCCAATGGGGCTATGCTGGCCCTTGGCAACTCTCTTCATGGACTGTGATGCACTGTGTTACCTTGTCATATGTCTCCAATGGGGCTATGCTGGCCCTTGGCAACTCTCTTCATGGACTGTGATGCACTGTGTTACCTTGTCATATGTCTCCAATGGGGCTATGCTGGCCCTTGGCAACTCTCTTCATGGACTGTGATGCACTGTGTTACCTTGTCATATGTCTCCAATGGGGCTATGCTGGCCCTTGGCAACTCTCTTCATGGACTGTGATGCACTGTGTTACCTTGTCATATGTCTCCAATGGGGCTATGCTGGCCCTTGGCAACTCTCTTCATGGACTGTGATGCACAGTGTTACCTTGTCATATGTCTCCAATGGGGCTATGCTGGCCCTTGGCAACTCTCTTCATGGACTGTGATGCACTGTGTTACCTTGTCATATGTCTCCAATGGGGCTATGCTGGCCCTTGGCAACTCTCTTCATGGACTGTGATGCACTGTGTTACCTTGTCATATGTCTCCAATGGGGCTATGCTGGCCCTTGGCAACTCTCTTCATGGACTGTGATGCACTGTGTTACCTTGTCATATGTCTCCAATGGGGCTATGCTGGCCCTTGGCAACTCTCTTCATGGACTGTGATGCACTGTGTTACCTTGTCATATGTCTCCAATGGGGCTATGCTGGCCCTTGGCAACTCTCTTCATGGACTGTGATGCACTGTGTTACCTTGTCATATGTCTCCAATGGGGCTATGCTGGCCCTTGGCAACTCTCTTCATGGACTGTGATGCACTGTGTTACCTTGTCATATGTCTCCAATGGGGCTATGCTGGCCCTTGGCAACTCTCTTCATGGACTGTGATGCACTGTGTTACCTTGTCATATGGCTCATATATTCCTTATTTTTACAAGATTATTTATAAACGTTGTGTATGTTTTCTTGCATACAAATAAAATACATTTTATTTCACAAATAATTGTCCTCATTCTTCCTGTTATTTTTTGAAAGCTCTAGTTTATGTTGTTGATCCTTAAAGGGACCTACCAAATATATTTGTTATACTGAAATCATATATGTAAGACAATAGTAAATGACTTTAAGATTAACATCTCCATCTGTAATCTTATTATTTGTCTTTATATTATTTTCTCTTAGCTCTATCATTGCCTGATTATGATTAGCAGAGTAATTTCTTTATATATGTATATATAGATTGGTATTTGTGTATATATGTATATTTAAATGTTCAGATCCATGTGTGTATTTAGAAAGTCTGCATGAATTGATGCACCTTTACCAAATGATCTGAGTATTGATAAAATGATATAATCCCTGTAAAGTCTTCATTTTATTGAAATAGTATTGACTATGTGTATGCTCTTTTTAAAAACAAAATAATGTCCCTTTAAGTGATGTTGATCACAATTGTTAATGAATGTATTTCCATTTGTAAAGCGTTTTTGTCCTTTTTACAAGAACAAGGACATATAATTCTTATTAATAAACAATCTTATTGTAATGTTGACAGCACCTGTATTTCATTTTCAAATCTATATTAGTGTAAAAGTGTAACCAAATAAATCTCTGTGTGTAATGCAAATAATTTAGATGATGAATATTAGTTAACTAATATGTTAACAAAATACATCTCCTCCCATATATGGCTATAGGTAGGCTGACAATAATTAAACCTGAATAAATGACACGTTTAATCAATACATGTATAACTATTGTTATTCAACAACAATCCAAACATATCTTAAAACATCAATGGCATATGTATTTCTCATGTGTATCTTTTAAATGTTAAAGATATACACCATAGCTATAGTTCAAGGGACAGTCAAGTCCGAAAAGATGATTCAGGATTTGTTGTCATTCCTAGATAGCAATCTACACACATACTAGTTCCTAAAATATAAATACGTTTCTTAGTGATATGCCAAGATGTCACTGAGTCCTTGTATTGTCTGCGGTTTTTCAGCGATCTCGGATGCGCCATGTTGCTTAAGACGTCACCTGCCAGGCTGTCCAATGATTCCTTGTATTGACTGACGTTCTTACGTGATCAGGAATATGCCTTTTATTGGATTGCGTTTTGACGCGATCAAGGATGCGCCTTTTTTTTTGGGCGTTCTTACGTGATCAATAATGTGCCTTTCATTGGATGGCGTTCTTACGTGATCAAGGAAGCGCCATGTTAAGACGGCACATGTAAAGGTAAAAAAACGTCTGATTGGATTACGTAGTCCCGCAATATTTGTGCACGTTAAAAACGTTTGTGACTGCATCCAATTTTAAAAAGCTTGCGAATATGTATTATTTGCATCATGTTACATTGTTGACCCGTAGCTGATAAAGACCACCACATTCTCTTTTGCTGTATGTCTGGTTGAATCAACGAACGAAAGAAAAATGTTTTCATGCATAGGATATTTCTAGGCAAGTGCAAATCTCTACAGTCCATGTTTAATATGTTTGTCAACAATATGTTCCTTTTTCTGAAAAAATTAATGTTGTGTTTAATGTTGAATATATCTAATTAATAAATATGCGCTATTGTGTTTGAATAAAGTAATCAATATGCATTTATCTTTATCATATGCTAAATATATGATGCCGACTTCTTCTAAATGTAATTTCGTTGTATATTTTATTAAAGGTTCATTAGACACTCACATTATAAATCAAAAGCTTGGATTTTGTCTCTAGTTAGATAGTCCATTGTTTAACCAATACGTTTATTTTTTCTTCTGTTCTAAGAAAATGTAAGTAATTTTCTTACTCCTCGCAAAGCCTCTGAGTTTCATGTGAGTACATTCTCCAGCTTTCTCCAGTTTGTGTAAAGGGTCTTTTCATATGTTAATGATGGGGTATTGTGTTGTTTTACGGTTGTAATGGGGGTTTCGTCTATATTTTCAATATAGCTAACCCTATTTTATTTTCAAGTGTTTGAAGCTTTTTAATATTGATATCAGTATATGTTAATCTTGTTGTTTGTAGTAGTGTCTATTACATACAGTTATGTTAAAAATATAGGATACTGTCCCTTGAATGCAAATGTTGTTTTTTGTATCATGTATGAGATCCATATAGTTTAATCTTCAAATATATTATTGTTAGCATATTTTCACCCCCCCCCACTCCTAAAAGGACTTTAAACCATATTCATTGTTAAAAAAAAATGTCTTTACAATAAAATATTAACACAATAATGTCTCTTAAAGAAAATAGACTTTATTTAACACGTCAATATAAATGTGATTTCAAATTTTTTTTATTTGACAAAGTACATGTAGATATACCAACAAGCTTAAAATATGTGTTAGCATATGTAATGTTGTTAAAGGGACAGTTTAGAAAAAATATAATGTTTGTCATTATTCTAAAAGTCAATTATGTAATATCAAGGATATCAAATGTTTCTCAACAATTGAACATTTGTCTGGGTTTATTTAAATTTGCTATCTAAACCTATGAGGTTGGTGTGCTCATTTCTTCGATCTTGAAGAGTGCTTGTAATCATTATACAATTTGAGCACTAGAGGGCATTTGGATAGCATTTGTATATGTAAAACCTTGTGCTCATACAGCATATTATTGACCATGTATTGATCATTGATATCTAAAATGTTGTTATGTCAGAACAACAAATAAGTGGTCATTTTTCATAGTCATAGATACAAGGGTAAGCACATAAGTCACACATGTATTTCTCCATGTTTTGTTGTTTCAAACTTTATAATGCGTAATACAGTGTTTTCTTTGTAATCAATAATTTTCTGACTGTCCCTTTAAGCTGTGTTATTGGCATTCAAACAGTAATATGCCATCATGGAAAATTGTTATGGTAATTTAGTTAGCGATTCGGGAAACAGTTTGGACATCACATCACAGAAACCAATCAATATCATGAACAAGGATAGGTATGTGATGATGTGGTTTTCACACACTTATAACCCACACTCTGCAAACAATCTGCCTCCATGGACCCGGTCCCATAGAAGTCGATTATATACAGAGTGTGGTCCACAAGTGTATGAAAACCACATCATCACATACCTATCCATTACACATTAAATTAAAAAAAGCAGTGAAGATGAAAAAAATACTTACTTCCTCTTCCTTCCCCTCTTCCCACGGGGCTGAGGCTCTGGGAGAGGCAACTGCCGACTCCGAAGAGTCCTCCTTGGAGCTGTTGTGGGAGGAGTGGAAGGAAGAGTACTGGGACGACCAAGGTGAGGAGTAGATGGCTGGGGAGGAGAAGATGGATGAGGAGGAGAAGATGGCTGAGGAGGATGAGTAGATGGCTGAGGAGGAGGAGGAGTAGATGGCTGAGGAGGAGGAGGAGTAGATGGCTGAGGAGGATGAGATGGGCCGGCAGGAGGAGATGGCCCAGCAGCAAGAGGCCCAGCAACAAGAGGCACAGCAACAGGAGGTAGACCAGCATGCGCCTCCCGGAAAAAAGTGAACATTTCTTGATGAAGCTGAAATATTCTTGTTTGGCCTTCTTCTATTCGATTCAGTATGTTGATGATTTCATTTTGTCCTTGAATAATCTGATTTTGGCCATCAAGTATTCTGTGTCGTCCTTCTATATTTTCTATCCGGGAGGTACGCATCTGGTCTATGTACTCCAGTAGAACCCGCACCTCCGCTATTTCCTCTTGTTGTGCATGTTGAACCCGTGCACGGCGGGGTGCCCGTGCACAGCGGAGTGCGGGTCTTTGAGGGACCTCGGGTTCCGCGGGTTCCTCCTGTGCTTCCGGGGCCTCTTCATCATCTCCCGTGCGCTGTTCGTCACGGGGGGCCTCTTCCCTCCGAAGTGTAAATTCCTCACCACCACTATCATCCCGGGAAGATGCAGGAGGCTGTGCTGCCTCGTCCCCAGACTCTGTATATAAAAAAAAAATAAAAAAAAAATAAAGAAATGTATATATTAGCATATTTGCAAATAAAGGTTTAAATGACTTAGCTTACGATACAATTACAAATGCAGAATCATTAATCCACTTTGAAATCTAACAAACAATCAATACTATTTCCGCTTTTTCTAAACCGTGTTTGTGATATCTGTGGTCAATGTGAATGTTTTTGCGTTTTTTTTCAGTCTGTTTAAATGCACACCTAACCTATAGCCTAGATACTGATGTAACCGCAAAGTAATAGAATGCGTGTAAACAACGTTATAGCATTAATCTGATCCTTAACACATGAAACCCAATGTTTTATCTTTCATGATTTAGAAGCATACATTTTGTATCAACTTTCGAATGTACTTTTCTTATCTAATTCGCTTAATTCTCTGGATATTCTTTGCTGAAAAGCATATCTAAATATGCTTATAAGATGCTGATTGTTAGCTGAATATAGCTGCCTCCTGTGATTGTTTCACCGTGTGCATGGCTATTTCTTCATTAAAATATATCTCAAGAATGAATCAAATTAGGTAATATAAGTACATTTGAATGTTTTGTCAAATTGTATTCGCTACCTCAATCATGAAAGTAAATGTTTGCGTATAGTGTCCCTTGAAATACATTTGTATGTGAAATTATTGTTCAATGAGCTTACCGTCAGATGAGAGTGGCAGGTTCCCGGTATCGATTCCTCCGATACCGACTACTTCCACCTCGGAGATGCTGGGCCGCAACATTTCCTCCCATCGGCAGTACTCCATTTCAATGGCAGGGCCGCCACCGGTCCCTGCGGCATGTCGGGCCTCCAGGCTTAACTTTTTTTTCAGTTCAAGTTTACAGTCCCGGTACCGATGTTTGATAGAATCCATATCGCGGTTCCGGCCACCCACTGCATTGACTGCATTCCTGATCTCGTTCCAGAGCCTCCTCCTGTCAGTCGGGGTGGTCTTTTGGTGCTGCAGCATCCTATGCCTGGCCATATAGGCCTCTACGAGGGCCTCCTTCTCCTCCATCGAAAACCTCGCCTCCCTAGTCGCCTTGGCCTTCCCCTGTGATGATGCCCTCTGTTTCCCGGACTGTGAAGCCCTACTCTGACCACCACTGGGCCCAGCCACTTGGTCATCTTGAACCAAGTGGCTGGGTCCACCCACCGCTTCCACCCCCGCTTCCTGCCCCCCTTCCTGCCCTGTTCCTCTCCCCCTCCCTCTACTACCCCCTCTACCTGTCCCCTGCCTGGCCTCCATCTCTTCCCTAAACTAAACCCCAAATAATCAAACAAAAAGTGAGTGTGATGAAATTAAAGGGGGTCAAAATAAAGAACTAAAAAGACAAAAAAGGTGCTTAAAGTGTGAGAGGGATGTAAAAAACAAAGAGGGTAAGGAGTATTTAAATAAACGAAAAGAATAAGACTAAAAGGAGGCTATGTAAACTAAATGTAACTAGGGGATGGGTATGGGATGGGTATGGGGTATGGGATAAGAGTAAATGGGATGAAAGGGAATGGGACTACAAGGAATGGGGTATGGAGTGTAGTATGAGGGGGTAGGGGGTAGGGAGTGTATGTAGTGTTATTGATAAGTGTATGTATGTATTGAATGTGTTTGCGTGTAAATGTGTTAAGTGTACAGAAAAATCACTCGCTCGCTAACTCACACTACTTCTAATTCTCACTAACAAACACTCCCACTAACGCTCACTAACTACCACTAACTGACGCTCCCACTAACAACTCTCACTAATAACTCCCACTAACTCACTCACGCTCCCACTAACAGACTCTCTCCCACTCCCACTAACTACCACTAACTCACTCACTCTCTCACGCTAACACTACCAACTGACTCTCTCACGCTAACACTAACTCTCAAAAATTCTCAAACTCTCTATTCTTAAACCTCCAATCTCCAAAGACCCAACAGCAACACAGTCAAAGAAGCCATGCTTGTGTGGTGCTTATATACCCTGTGTAAATGTTTAATGATGTACCTATTTGCGTTGTAAATAGTGTTCAGGTGTGCTTTATTAGCAATTAATATTAGTGCAATGTGTATTAGGTGTGTGAATTTGCGCATGCTCATTTTGAGTTGGTATTTGTGGAATGTGTAGAATGCGATGATGTCATAGTGGTCGTTTTCTCTAACATTGTCCAATAGTATTCTTTTTAAATGTGATTTTGCGATGGTGTGTTCTTTGTGAAGTGTTGTATATGTATGTTTGTCATAATATATAGTGATATTGAATGCGATTTTGTTTCGAGTGTATGTATATAATTTTTAATCCTTGTTGTTATTTTGCGATTTTCCGCATCTTAAAGTATATGCGTATTCCCCGTATAAAATTTTATTAAAACATCCCCCGCTTGTGAATGTGTAATGCTTGTGTGCTTTGTTGATTGATTGTTGTTGTGACATTTGCGGCGTGTTATTGTTGTGCATGATGTGGTATGCGTCATATGACCGAGCTGTACGTATTCTCGCGAGATCGAGTGTTAGGTGAAAAAAGCAATTTTTTGCCTTTCCCATTGATCTCTATGGGAGACTGTCTTACGCGGGCAGTATTACGCGTGTGACATACACGCGTTAGGAGCATCGTTAGATGGTCTTATTTTAACTCTAAATACCGGAGTCAAACAATGACGTGCGTTAGACATAAACACGCGTGGCGTTAACAGCCCTTTTACCGCCGAACTCCAAATCTAGGCCTAAGTGAGCTAAGAGCATCGTAGTGGATGTATACATATGTCACCACGGTATTTCTGTCATACATCTAAGCGTCTCATAGGGCTAACAACATTATGCATAAAATATATATATATATATATATATATATATATAATATATATATATATATATATATATATATATATATATATATATATATATATATATTGTAAATTTAGACATAGTGCATTACTGTGACTTCAATTTTATTGTTTCAAACAAAGCAAGCAAATGTTAGTATAATGTAGCCCATATAATGGTTAATATGACTTGAGGGAGTTAATCCTAGTGATGTTCAATTGGTCAAATTCTATCCAATAAGCATTAAGCTAAGGGTATATGTTTTAAGCACACATTTGTTTTAACTAGGCCTATGATTAAGGCTACGGCCGAAACATGTTAGACAAGCTAGTACCTTGAATAGCTATTGCATTTTATGGAAACTTCAATAAATTTGGACTTTTAATTAAGGTGTAGGGCTAGCTTAACTTTAACTGAGTCACTCTTTTTTTAAGAAAATGTTTATATAAGTTTTTTTTTTTTTAATATAAATAAATTGTTTTGGACTTCCGGTGGGCGGCGTTCGAAGATGGCCACGGACTCTTGAGGCTCAGAGTAGCTTGAAATTAAAAGTGGCTAGAACCATCACCATCGTTCTCTCTCTTGGCAATTTCTGTTCCAGAGAACTCAACTGGATCGAGGCATACTATCCCTTGGCCCCCGAGAAGCAAGTCACGAACAATAAGCTGTTTGGCGTAGTGATGGGTTATTTCCCACCACACTGTACATAACTTTACCCTGACCCTACGGAATGGAGAGGCTCATCATTAAAGAACTGTATACTGACATCAACGCTTTGTATGAAATAAAGGCTATATTACTGCCTAAACTAGACCGGCTCCTCCTGTCCTGTACTAACCTATGTGCATTAGTGAGAGCAACGGAACAACCATGCCGCCAAATGAGGTCTATCTCTGATCCTGCCTTACAGAGCACGATAGGTAGCTGTCAGGGTTTTTTCCTGCTTTGTTGGCCATGTGCTGCTGGCAGCCATTTTACTCACCTCTCTTGCTGACTTTGGTGCATTCTGTGTGATGCTGCTAATTTCCTGCACTTCCTTTTATGGCCAGACTGTTGTACATCATCCGTGTGAGACAGGATGCAGTCTCAGAATTGTGATGTCATCACTTATTATTTAAAGGGCCTTTGTTCAGTATGCTTTGCCCTTGCGTTGTCTCAGACCTGTTTGTGAGAGCTCCTGTGTATTACCTGGCTGTCTGACGTCCCTCCTGGTTCCTGATCCCTGGCTTGTTCCTGACTCAGCTGTTCTCCTTGTTCCTGATTCCGGCTCGTCTAGCTACTCGCTTTGGCTCCTGACTCGGCTCGTCTGACTACCATCTCTGGTTTTGATTCCTGGCTTGTTATTTGACTTGTGGACTTTTTATTATTTTTTGCTATTAATAAAGGTGTGATTATCTTTGCACTTCTCGTCTCAGTCTAATTCCTGGCACCCTGACATTACGCAAAGGCCATGAATCCTAATGGTGCTAATCAAAATAATCCACCTTTACCTGCCATAATTTCCAGGATGGATGAACAGGATAACCGCTTGGATCAATTTGCACTAGCTTTACAAACCCTGCTGACTCGCACTGCACATTTGGACCAAAGTGTCCCGCAAGCTATAGCTGCTCCTGTTTCCACTGATGCACCTAGCCCTACCAGGAGCATGTCCGGTTCTGCACCTCTACCTCAGCGATATGGAGGCAATCCTAATCAGTGCAGAGGGTTTTGAACCAGGTGGGCATTTACTTTGAGATGTTACCTCAGGAGTTTCCCTCTGACAGAGCTAAGGTGGGATTTCCCATCTCGTTACTCTCTGACACAGCTCTTGCTTGGGCTAATCCTTTGTGGGAGACTAATAAACCTGTTATTTCAAATTGCCCTGAATTTGTGGCCTCCTTTCGAAGGGTATTTGATGTTCCGGCTCGCTCCTCCTCTGCTGCTAAACGACTCATGTCCATTCAGCAAGGTACAAGATCTGTTGCTCAGTATGCCATTGAGTTTCGTACGCTTGCCGCAGAGGTAGGTTGGAACAATGAAGTCCTTTTTGCCGCCTTCTTTCATGGGCTCTCTGATGCGATTAAAGACGAAGTTGCTGCCAGAGATTTACCAGAAGATCTCGAGGCATTGGTGTATTTTTTTATCCTAATTGACATCAGACTAAGTGAGAGGACTTCTTTCAAGGAGCGCTTTCAGAAGCCTCCTGTACCGTTGTCTCCTACGTGTTCGTTCCCACCCATGCCTCTCTCTCCTCCCATGCCTCCTGGTCCTGAGTCACCAGGTACTGCTGAGCCGATGCAGTTGGGATTCACACGTCTCCTCGACGGAGAGGGCCTTTAGGAGGAGGGAGGGGCTCTGCCTCTATTGTGGGTTACAGGGCCACCTTTTTGAAGTCTTGTCCTACATGGCCAGGAAATGCTCACACTTGAGGTCCTGTCGGGGGCAGACCTTGGGTGGTTTATCTTTGTCCCCAGAACCGCTAAAGGAGAAACCTTTGGTCACAGTTGTCCTTTCTTGGGTGGACTCCTACATAGTCACCCTGGCTCTTGTTGACTCCGGTGCTGCGGGCTATTTCATTGACAGTGCTTTTGTATCAAAGTACTCCATTCCTGTTTTTCCTCGGGCTGTTCCGCTTTGCTATTGAGGCTATTGATGGCAGGCCCCTTCAGCCCGCACTCATTACTCACGAAACTGCTCCGTTATCCTTGGCTGTTGGGGCTCTCCATTTTGAAACCCTCCAGTTCCAGGTGATAAACTCTCCGCATTTTCCGGTTGTTCTGGGTTATCCCTGGCTCCAAAAGCACAATCCCAGTCTCGACTGGCGCAGGTCAGAAATTTTGTCGTGGTCTCTGCAATGTATTTCCACTTGTGTTCGGAAACCAGTTAAAGTCTTGTGCACTTCTTTGGTATCTCAATTGCCAGAGAAGTACAGAGAGTTCCTAGACATTTTTGACAAGGTGCGTGCCGGTACATTGCCTCCTCACCGGTCTTACAATTGTGCCATAGACCTGTAACCCGGAGCCATTCCTCCTCGGGGCCAGGGTTTACCCTGTCTGTTGCGGAGAATTGTGCTAAGGAGGAGTATGTTTCCGATGCTCTGTCACGTGGGATCATCAGCAAATCCTGCTCTCCTGCAGGGGCTGGCTTCTTCTTTGTGAAGAAAATGGGTGGCGAGTTAAGACCATGCATCGATTATAGGGGTCTTAATCGTCTTACCATTAAGAATGCATACCCTATTCCGCTCATTACAGAACTCTTTGACCGCCTCAAGGGAGCTACGGTCTTTACTAAACTTGATTTGAGAGGAGCGTACAATCTTGTTAGGATTAAGGAGGGCCACAAATGGAAAACAGCATTTAACACCAGGAGCGGGCATTATGAGTATCTTGTAATGCCCTTTGGCCTATGTAATGCTCCTGCTGTTTTCCAGAAATTTATTAATGATGTCATACGAGATATGTTGCAACAGTGTGTTGTGGTGTTCTTAGACGACATCCTCATACACTCACCCACACTTGAGGCTCATCGTTCTGATGTTACACGGGTTCTTCAGAGACTATGTGAGAACGGCCTGTTTTGTAAACATGAGAAATGTGAGTTCCATCAGACTGAAGTAACCTTCCTAGGTTATGTTATTTCCGTTGCAGGGTTCTCCATGGATCCTGACAAGTTATCTGCAGTTCTGCAGTGGCTTCACCCAGTTGGTCTTCGGTCTATTCAATGTTTTTTTGCCAATTACTATAGAAAGTTTATTAAAAACTTTTCTTCCTTGGTCAAACCTATCACAGACATGACCCGTAAAGAGAATGATCCACTCCATTGGTCACCTACTGCCATTAAGGTCTTTGATAGTCTTAAGACTGCCTTTGCTGCCGCTCCAGTTCTGGCTCATCCTAACCCTGTCCTGCCTTTCGTTCTTGAGGTCGATGCGTCTGAGACTGGAGTAGGTGCACTTTTGTCTCAACGTCCTACGCCTGACGGTTCCTTGCATCCGTGTGGTTTCTTCTCTAAGAAATTATCTCCAGTGGAGTGCAATTATGAAATTGGTGACAGGGAATTACTGGCCATTGAGGCATCTTCTCGAGGGTACTAGCGTGCCAGTGCTCATTCTTACTGACCACAAGAATTTAACTTATCTTTCTGAAACAAAACGTTTGTCGGCCCGACAGGCCAGATGGGCGCTATTTTTGTCTTGGTTTAATTATGTGGTCTCCTACCTGCCTGGTATTAAGAATGTTAGGGCCCTCTCTCGACAATTTTTGCTTCTGTCCAAGGAGGAGTCTGTACCTACTCCAGTTATACTTCCTGACCATGTTTTGGCTACCATACGTACTAATTTGACTTCTCCCTTGGGGGAGGAGATCCTGGCTGCACAAACCAATGCACCTCCTGAGAAACCTAGTGGTAAGTGTTTTGTTCCTGAGAATCTTCAACCTAAACTTTTGCACACTTACCACTATCCTAAAGCCCAGGCAAGAACCAAATGATTTGGTCTGTCACTCGACAATTCTGTTGGCCAGGTCTTCGTTCTGATGTTGCTGCGTATGTTGCCTCCTGCTCAGTTTGTGCACAGAATAAGACTCCTCGACGTCTTCCTGTGGGTCTTCTTCAACCTATTGCTAATGGTGAGCGTCCTTGGACACATCTTTCCATGGACTTCATTGTTGAGCTCCCTGTTTCCAATGGCAATACTGTTAACCTTATTGTGGTTGACCGTTTTTCTAAAATGTCACATTGCATTCCTTTGAAGTTGCCTACCGCTCAGGAATTTGCTTAAATTTTTGCCTGTGAGGTCTTCCGTTTACATGGTTTACCCAAGGAGATAGTGTCGGACCGGGGTAGCCAGTTTGTCTCCAGATTTTGGCATTCCTTTTGTGCTCAAATGGGGATCCAGCTCTCCTTCTCCTCGGCATATCACCCTCAATCAAATGGGGCTGCGGAATGGTCTAATCAAGCTCTGGAACAGTTCCTCCATTGCTGTGTCTCAGATCACCACAATAATTGGTCTGAACTGTTACCTTGGGCAGAGTTTGCTTGTAATAGTGCTATTAATGCTTCCTCCAAGTTATCCCCGTTCATGGCGAATTATGGGTTTCAACCACCCTTGTTGCCCGACTCATTCATGTCTCAGGGTATTCCGGCTTTGGAGGAGCATCTCCGGCAACTCCGTTCCACGTGGGTGCAGATTCAGGATTGCCTTCATCGTTCTATGCAACGCCAAATGTTCCAGGCTGATCGTAGGCGTCTGCCCGCGCCTTCCTACCTGGTGGGTGAGAGAGTTTGGCTGTCCTCCCACAACTTGAACCTTCGAGTGCCTTCCAATAAACTGGCTCCCCATTATGTTGGTCCTTTTTGAATACTCCAACGGGTCAATTCTGTGGCTTACGATCTTGACCTTCCTCCTGCAATGTGCATCTCCAATGTTTTTCATGTCTCCCTCTTGAAACCATTGGTTTGTAATCGGTTTACCACTGTGTTGCCTCATCCCCCGTTTTATCTTTGTTGACAACCATGAGGAGTAAGAGGTCAGCAGCATTATTGACTCTCGTTTGTCCAGGGGCCACGTACAGTATTTGGTTCACTGGAGGGGCTACGGTCCGGGGGAGCGTTCATGGCTTCCCTCCTCTGATGTTCATGCTCCCGCCCTCCTCCATGCATTTCCCCAATAAGCCTTTTGTCCTCCCATGGGGGAAGGGTCGTTGAGGGAGGGTACTGTCAGTGTTTTTTCCTGCTTTGTTTGCCATGTGCTGCTGGCAGCCATTTTACTCACCTCTCTTGCTGACTTTGGTGCATTCTGTGTGATGCTGCTAATTTCCTGCACTTCCTTTTATTACCAGACTGGTGTACATCATCCATGTGAGACAGGATGCAGTCTCAGAATTGTGATGTCTTCACTTATTATTTAAAGGGCCATTGTTCAGTATGCTTTGCCCTTGCGTTGTCTCAGACCTGTTTGTGAGAGCTCCTGTGTATTACCTGGCTGTCTGACGTCCCTCCTGGTTCCTGATCCCTGGCTTGTTCCTGACTTAGCTGTTCTCCTTGTTCCTGATTCCGGCTCGTCTAGCTACTCGCTTTGGCTCCTGACTCGCTCGTCTGACTACCAGCTCTGGTTTCGATTCCTGGCTTGTTATTTGATTTGTGGACTTTTTACTATTTTTTGCTATTAATAAAGGTGTGATTAGCTTTGCACTTCTCGTCTAAGTCTAATTCCTGGCACCCTGACAGTAGCACAGCATTGTGCTCACAAGTGGACATCAGCCTTTTGGTCTCAGCTCTCACGCAGAGGGCAGCAGCGGCAACAATTCTGGCGACCGGAGCATCTCCCTCTCGCATAATTTGGTTGAACTCAGCCATAGCGCCATCTGTAAATTCAGACAACAGCGCATTGCTGTCCTCAATGGCTCTTCCAGCGACTACTACAGCTCCAGCCATGGATTCTAGACTAAGCCTTAAAGAGGAGATGGGCCACAACACCGCTTACCCTGCTAAGAATGCGGTTAAAACTCCTGTCGCTCCGCCTGTGTCCACTGCCATACATGACTGGCATGATCTCAGCGCATACGGGTTTAAAAAAAGTGTGTGCACGTTTAATCAGCAAATCTGGATATGACAGGCCTATTGATGGGGCATATGCGAATGGAGAGCAGCGTCCATGTGCTTATCGACCCCATGAGAGAAGCGCTGAATTCCTGCGGTACATTTATTCATTTTTGGTCCGAGCTGGCATTGACTGACAGATCAGTGTGGGCCAGATTAACTGTTGCTGGGTCTCTCCGCAGTATGCACACATCTGACTGCTGTATGTTTGCAATTTTATTATTGTTGCTGCTGCATCTCCGCAGTGTCTCTGCCTAACTGTCTGAATAAACTCTCTTGCTACTGGACTGCTGCTTCATTGAAGGATCCCTCTGGATGTTGGGCGCATGTGAGTCGTCATTATTGAAACAACGGCATGCCAAGTTCTCGGAACAGCTCCATTAGAAAATATTGCAGCAACGGACTTTCAATGCAAACCCCTTTAGCGCACAAAGAACCTATACCAGGGAAATTGTTTCGAACTCATTCCTGCATGGATGCTGCACTGTGTTAACGTTAGCATTAAAATGTACTTAAATGCACGCGGTTTTTGTCTCACTATATATTCCCTGATTACCTTTAAGTCTAGCTTACTGGTGAGTTATGCTATAGCTTTTATGTGTCATGCTTTGTTTTACAATAGTTTGACTGTTACTTTGTGTGAAGTGATATATCACAGCATGTCGCGTATACTGCTTTCTTAAACACATAGACCCATTTTTTCCTCTATTAACCTCTGATACGATTATCTTGGAAACGCTGGGGCTGTAAATATGTAAAGAGCAGAGCAGCTTTTCCATAGTGATGGCAGATTTCAATTTATGGCATTTTTAATCTCCTATAGGATCTTTGAAGATTGCCCTGTCAGGTATAATACCCGCTATACTATATCACTGATTTATGTGTTGTGTGGATGAACAAAATTCCTTGTATTGCATTATTCGTATGACCCTAGGAATGTCTAGGCCTTTAACTCAAACTGAGCTATGTGGATCAGATAAAACCCGTCTCCTCCTGCTAAGAACTCTTTGTTATTTCAGAGTGAGTTTAATCTATTTTTTTTTTTTATTTTTTTTATAATATTTATTTGTAACCAACACGTTTGTAGAGCAATATTATGAAATGAGAGAAAAACAAAAAGAGAAACAGAAACATCACCGAGCAAGAGACGACAATACATAAATTAAAGCCGCTCTTTTACAGGATTACAAAATTACTTATAGTCATTTAGATAATAATATGTAAATTCACACTTGATTCCTGAGTTTCTATAATTCTCATAGTAACTCATACTCAAACAATGTATTGGTAATTTTACCATTTTAAATTCACAAGAAAATGGGAGAGAAAAAAAAAGGAAAAGAGAAGAAAAAATATTATTTTTTTTATAGATTTCCCTCGGATTGTTTCCACCCACCGCTCAAAC
Source organism: Bombina bombina (assembly GCF_027579735.1). Classification (NCBI taxonomy): domain Eukaryota; kingdom Metazoa; phylum Chordata; class Amphibia; order Anura; family Bombinatoridae; genus Bombina; species Bombina bombina. Next base: position 40,572,191 of record NC_069503.1, read on the forward strand.
TACAAGCAAACTTCCGGTTAAATAGCGTTAATTCAGCTGTAGATCCGGAAATTCATTACTCTTTAGGGCCAATTCTAAAGTTTCTGTACCTCGAAAAGGCGAGATTAGTAACAGTTGAATTTCTTTAGGAAGGCTGTTAATTACATTCTTCCATTTAGTTAGGAAATTTTTGATTTGTGCCTCAGAGTTTATCGAGGTATCCATTTGTTCCATTATGAGTTGATTTTTAAGTTTTTGGATAAATTCTGACAGATTAGGGGCTTTAAACGATTTCCAATATTTAAGGATCAATAGCCTAGCTGTCATTATTACCGTGTTTAAGTGTGTTGTGTTTTTATTTAATCCTTCTTTATGGATATCTATAAAAAAGAAGATATGGTCTTCTTTTAATTGAAACTGGGTATTATTAATTTTATTCGTCCAAAAATGTATTTTATTCCAGAATTTCCTAACCTTTGGGCATCCCCAAAAATAGTGTTTTATATCTGCTTTAAATTTTCTACATTTAGGACAGGAAGAACCTAGGTTATCCCACGATGCTTTCATACGCGATGTGATATAAGTGTGATTGATGATTTTCGTGTGTGATTCTCTCCAGGCAGTAGCGAGTGTTGATGCATCTGCTCGCCTATAGCTTTTATATATAGTATCAACTGAGACTTTCCACCAATCTGCTAATTTTTTAACATTATCTAAGCCTCTCCGATTCATAACTAATCTGGCTGCTGATTTAATTTACCTAGCTCTACTGGCACCATTTACATGGTATCTCAATTAGATATATCACCACATCCAGTGATTAGTTCTAACAGTGTTGGTGATGTACTGGGTGCTGTAGCCTATGAACATGCATAGAGCATTTATATTTACTAAGAAAATATTAAGTAATCACATGCATGCATTATCAAGGTAGCCATACAGTCAGGTAATGATACTGTTCATCAGTAGCATACTGCTTAGTATTATGTTTTGGCAACTAACAATATGACCATTGTTACCATTGCTTTTGTTAGACATATCCTTGGAACTAAAACATCTTTGCAAACAGTGGTCTTAACACACATACCAGCTCCTACCTTGAATTATAGCCACACATGTTTAATCATTCTAAGTAGCCTCTGAAAATGCATATACCAGTCATATATAAGAGACTATTAAGCACTCACATAAATGCATTATTAAGGCAGCCATGCCCACTTATTGAGGCAGCCATACTTCCCATAACGGGTCACTTGTTCAGTCAGTCACCAGACAGATTTCTATTACAATTTAGCAGTCACCAAATGCTGAGTGGGTTGTGTATTATTTCTGATACATGTCTAGCTGGGGATTATATAAATACGACTCTTTCACGCTAAGGCAGGTGTCCACATACCTCTGAATATACTGGGGATCTGTGTTGTTTTGTTTAGTATAAATGTTTAGTTTAGCGAGTTATTTTTTATTGTTTTGTTAAGTGTTGTGTTGTTTGTTAGGGCTTGTGTTACTAAATTAATATTAATTTGAGATAATAATCAACTAATTCTGGTATAACCCTCACTGCATGGGTTATTCCATGTTATCACATTGCTTTAATCTCAACGTTACAGATTACTGTGTGCTATGCTTTATGAATAGAAGCAACTGTTTCACTAATGATATTGTATTGATACTCTCATTCCATAATATGAAATGTGATGTCGCTGTGACCTGACATGTCAGTGTATGCACTTATTTAATTGTACCTGTGGTTCTTTAATAAAAAGAATTAAAAAAAAAATAAAAAAATTTTTAAGTATTTTTGAAACTACCAGTTTCTAAGCTTTATTGCCTATATAGCAAGACCACTGTAGGTGTTATATTAAATTATACATATTATTAGATAAACCATTGAAAATATCACCCTCCTTTTCAGTCAGCTTTGTCCCATAATTATCCTGTTTATATATACTTTAGCCAACCCTTTTTCGTTACTTTGAATCCAAGATCCAGTTAGGGGGTCTTATATAGTGTAGCCTGTGTGTGTGTGTGTATGTATATGTATGTGTGTGTGTGTGTGTATATATATATATATATATATATATATATATACACATATACATACATACATACACACACACACACACACACACACACAGTTTTCTACAACCTCATACATCTATTTTCGTTCTTTGGTTTAACACGCCATTTTGTATCACAGAGGAGTAGTGTTTCCATATATCTTATCTCTCCCCTCTTTTAGTAAGGACAGTGTTTTAGCGGTAGCAGCTGATAATCTTCAGAACTATCTATGAGATCACATAATAGTCAACCATTTTTGATAGCAGATATGATTTCAAATTTAGTATCCTGGATCATTTACTTACATCATTAACTATTGATAGTTTGTATTTTGTCTGCCGGATAGCCTTTTACGTGTTCTAATGTTTTCAGTCATAAGCGTTTTATTTGCGTTGCAATGTTTTTATATTACTACATTTTTTACATTGTACCCCTTTTACAGTGTTACTTAATACATGCTTGTATGTGTATAGCTATATAAGTATTGTCCAATAGCTAGGTATATGCCTTCTTAGCACTTTATGTATTATATCACATATTGCTATGACAGCTGCTTGGGAGGATTTCATTGGCGTTCTGTAGCCAATCATTAAGTGACATGTAGTCAGCCAATCAGACGCCGCAACGTACCTGACCTTTGACAGCCCGCTGAATTCAAAAGTTTCTAAGCGGTTTGTTGATACATCACGTCTTGACAAAGCCGGGTCGGATCCCGATGAAACGCGTTGAGGAGCTATATCGTAGTCTCATGATCTCCAGACACAGGCTATTACAACTTTGAGTAGCCCCGCACCTCCAAGTCTTTACGTTGTTCCGGTTGCACTTAGGCTGTAGGAAGGACCGAGTGGCACAAGTCAACACTCATCTGGCCTGCAACAGAGTTTCTGTGGTGATATGCACTTTTTTCATTTGTTTTTAATTCCTGTACGTATATTTTTTACTTGCGCTTTACAATTTGTATTAAATACTTTTACTCTTAGAGTGGTTTGCGCTCTCTGTTTTTGTTTTACAAGTTCTATTTGGGAGGAGAATCACAGTCCTCTAAGTATAATAAGAGCAGCATCCATTGACAGCATTTTCTGAGGCCACCTCTTGGAATTTTCCACATCCCTTTCCAGGGACATATATTGGAAAATACTTTTTCCTCTGCTTCCATCATATGCAGGAACTTAGATACCAACAGGGGTGATATACACTTTTCTGATCTGGTTATAAGTATACAGGTCACTTTAAAGTTTTACCCTATATTCTCTGTTTTATATAGAGTACGTACAACTATATACCACTTACTTTCTATGGTATTTTAATATGTTGGTTCTAAATCTGTTGTGAAATACTTTATGTGATAACTGGAAAGCGCAGTTTATATATACTTGTTCCATGTTATCCCATTATAGTCTATGGGCTTCCATTTTGTCATTCACCCTTGCCATTCCATAGAAAGCAGCTATAATCTGACGTAATCTCACTTTCAGAATATGCTACTGTACCTGGGGAACATATCTGGTAAATATCTACTTGATATGTCTCATAATTGTGTTTCAATACCACTAAATATAATCCTATTATAGTCTATGGGCTTCCATTTTGTCATTCACCCTTGTCATTCCATAGAAAGCAGCTATAATCTCACGTAATCTCACTTTCAGAGTATGCTACTGTACCTGGTAAATATACATTTGATATGTCTGATATTTTTGTTGCTATATAGCACTTTTAAATGTAATCCCATTATAGTCTATGGGCATTTTATTATGTCATTCACCCTTGTCATTCCATAGGAAGCAGCTATAATCTCACTTAACCCCTTAATGACCACAGCACTTTTCCATTTTCTGTCCGTTTGGGACCAAGGCTATTTTTACATTTTTGTGGTGTTTGTGTTTAGCTGTAATTTTCCTCTTACTCATTTACTGTACCCACACATATTATATACCGTTTTTCTTGCCATTAAATGGACTTTCAAAATATACCATTATTTTCATCATATCTTATAATTTACTATAAAAAATATTATAAAATATGAGGAAAAAATGGAAAAAAACACACTTTTTCTAACTTTGACCCCCAAAATCTGTTACACATCTACAACCACCAAAAAACACCCATGCTAAATAGTTTCTAAATTTTGTCCTGAGTTTAGAAATACCCAATGTTTACATGTTCTTTACTTTTTTTGCAAGTTATAGGGCTATAAGTACAAGTAGCACTTTGCCATTTCCAAACC